>NC_133465.1:28499689-28823023 GCF_048565385.1 Saimiri boliviensis | reverse complement strand
ACTTGATAGCTTGAAATCAGCCACAGTGGGAGTATTTACACCATCGAAATTGGCAATTGCTAAAAATCAGGGCTCTCCTCACTACTGGTTGTTAGCCCTTTACCAGCACAACACTGCCTGAACCTCACCCCCCGCCTCCCCCCCCACACAGCACAGAACCTGAAAGCACTCCTCCTGCATATTTATGTGTGTGCATAAACAAAAAAAGAATCACATATGTACACTTTCCCTTTATAGCCAGCTTGGATCTCAGCAGAACTTCCTGCTCTGTCATGCTGACAGCTTCAGTGTTTTCCTGCTATTTACATCCTGATCTCAGACAGTGATCTCTCTCTTTTTTTTGAATTCATAATTGTTCTTTCCCTTATATCATGAGAACATCAGTGTTTCAGAAATTAAGTACCTAATTGTGAAACCGTTTGAGGCAATAATAGACTCAGGCCAACAGATTGCCTATATATCCCCAAGTGAGCAGAAAAGACAATAATATAAAAATTACACAGTCTCATCCAAATGGAAACCGTGTTAAGATGCGGTCAGTGTTCTCTCAAGAAGCTCAAAGGCTTCCCTGAGTTGTCACCACCCTACGCCTGTTCCTCTGCATATGGAGAAACTTGAGATGAGCATCTTTGTATCAGATGGACAGAAACAGATTCAAAAAAGTCACATGACTTGCTGAGACCAGACCCAACAATAGATGTCAGTTCTCAGCCTGAAATCCTCGAGCTGCAAAATATGACATAAGAAACATCAGGGAGGGACTGACGTTTGGGTGCCTACTTCAGACTTCAGTCTTTTTTTTTTTTTTTTTTTTTAGATGGGGTCTCACTCTGTCACCTAGGCTGGAGTGCAATGGCACGATCTCGGCTCACCGCAATCTCCACCTCCAGGTTCAAGCAATTCTGATACCTCAGCCTCCTGAGTAGCTGGGGTTACAGGTGCATACCACCACACCCTGCCAATTTTTTTTTTTTTTAGACAGATTCTTGCTCTGTCACCAGGCTGGAGTGCGGTGGTGCAATCTTGGCTCACTGCAACCTGCATCTCCTGGTTTTAAGCAATTCTCTTGCCTCAGCCTCCCCGACTACAGGCGTGCACCACCACACCCAGCTTATTTTTGTATTTTTAGTAGAGATGGGGTTTCACCAAGTTGGCCAGGCTGGTCTCAAACTCCGGACCTCAAGTGATCCTCCTTCCTCGGCCTCCCAAAGTGATAGGATTACAGGTGTGGGCCACTGTGCCCAGCCTATAAATGGTCTTTGAGGGAGACATTATTATCCCCAATTTCCAGATGAAATAACTAAGGCCCAGGGAAGTTCCATAATCTATTTAAGGATATTCAGCTAGTAGGTAGTAGAACATCTTGTTAATAATTTAAATCAAATTTTAAAAAATCAAATAGCATCTCAAGGCTTGTTGGGAAAAACAACCCTTTGTCCTGTTTCTGTCTCCCCCTTTCTTCCCGGAAGTTTGCTCTCCAAAGCAATTATTGTAAGACTTTTAACTAGTTCTCCTGTTAGTCACCTTAACAGTGTTATCTTTCACCAATCAGCTTATTACTAGAATAAGGAGTGCAGCAACTTTGTTTTGTTTATTTTATGGCTATATCCTCAATGCCTAGAACAGTGTTTGGCACATCATAAATATTTGTTTTTGTTTTTGTTTTTGAGACAGGGTTTCACCATGCTGGCCAGGATGGTCTCGATCTCTTGACCTTGTGATCTGCCCACCTCTGCCTACCAAAGTGCTGGGATTACAGGCGTGAGCCACTGCGCCCAGCCCCATAAATATTTGTTTTTACGGAAAACCCATCATTTCTTTTTCTCTTTCTTTCTTTCTTTCTTTTTTTTTTTTTTTTTTTTTTTTTTTTTGAGACAGAGTCTTGCTCTGTTACCCAGCCTGGAGTATAGTGGTGCAATTTTGGCTTACTGCAACGTCCACCTTCTGGGTTAAGCGATTCTTATGCCTCAGCCTCCCAAGTAGCTTTTTGTATTTTTAGTAGAGATGTGGTTTTGCCGTGTTGGCCATGTTGGCCAGGCTGGCGTCAAACTCCTGGCTCCAAGTGATCTGCTCACCTCAGCCTCCCAAAGTGCTGGGTGGGGCTGGCTCACACATTATAGGTGTGAGTCACCGTGTCTGGCCTGTATACCATCTCTTCTTGATTTATTAATTGACCTCCTGCTATGAAAGACGAGGATTTAGTACTCTAACATTTTCCTTTTACTTCCCCAACTGCTTTCCATTAAGGTTTTATCAGTATTTTAAATTCCTCAGCTACACCTTTGTAACTGTAAGTAATGCACGTACACCTTTATTTTCTGTTCCACAACTACAGATAATATCTTTGGACTTCAGTGTGGGAGTCTTGACTTCATTGCAGGGCTGTCTAACACAAGAGTCCATGCCCTTCCACTCCGTACTGAGCCTCCCACACTGACCATTTCTGGGCCAGTGAGTGTCCTTTTGCCTAATTTTAGGAAATATGGATTTTGAACTAGAAGCATTCTTGGGCCTGCATCTCCTAAAGGAGATTAGACTGAGGTTAGTGGGGTGAGTCCTAGCTAGTGTGTCAAATGAAAGTTAAAGTCAATTCAGAAGCATTTGAAAAAATGTCCACAGTCCAGATTTTTTGCTGCCAATTTCTTGTTCTCTAAGGTGAATTCCTGCCCTTTCCACAAGGCAGGGAATGTATTTTATAATAGGAGTACTTTGGGTCTAAGAAATTGGTGGATACTCTCGGTTCTCCACTGCTATAATTGGCTCAAAATACCTTAGAAATGCCCCTGTGGGTACCCTGAGGCAAGCGATTTTCTTGGCATGCTATGAAAAGGAGAGTGGGAGCTGAACACAGCCCTGGCATAAGCCTGGGTATGGGTTTCACTAGATAAAGTCACTGACACCGCAGAGCAGAGGCAGTGAAAGGAAACAGTCACAGTCTTTGTTTTCCCAGGGCCTCTGGCTGGCATTGCACACACAACGCAAACACTGTCCACGTTGGTGCTTTACACAGATTTTTTTTAAGGCTAGTCAAGTGAATCAATGGGGAGTAGAGAAGGAACAAAGAAATCTGTAACTGGTCGTGATCGATTTGTTGTAAACACTGCTGCACTTGCACCAGCCTATATAGATTTTTTTTTTTTGTTTGCGTCCATTTCCTGCCTACTTTCAGAATTCATGTGTCTTTTATCTGCACTTCCTTATCCCTGGCCACTCCTACTCCTTGTTTTTAAAGTTACCTGTGAGACAGGGGCTTGATGTACAGGTCTTGTACCTGTCAGACCTGTGGACTTAGGCAGCACCCAGGACAGATGACAGAACTTAGATCCAGGCCCCACAGGCTCTTGCTCATCCTGTTATCTGAAGAGGAACCAGAGGACCAGCCCCTGCCCCACTCCAGGGCCATCCCTGTGGTTCAGTGGGAGCATACAGCTGTCTACAAATTGCAACATTCTCTGGACACAGTCCGTCAGCACATCCTGGTTCTTACCCATTAATAGTGGAAACCTGGCAATGTTTGCCATAACTTTTTTCCTACACTTAGAGACAGTATGCCTCTACTAGAAGCATCATCTAGGAGGAAGAAGTGGGGCAGCTCAGGCCACAACCAGACTAGATACTTGAACAAAGCCACATCATTAGTTAGCATTACATTCAGTTAGGCATAACAGAAAAATGGAGAAATGGCTTAAAGAAAAATGAAAATATATTTTCTCTCTTATGCTTAAGAAGTCCAGAGATAACCCAGGACTGGTACGGCAGCATTTGTCCCTACCATGGAAGGAAGAACGCGCTGTCCCTGCCAGCTGAAGGAGGCCGGGGGGAACCCACCAGCTCTGTTGTAGATGTGTACCTGAGGACACCAGACTTTTAACTCACAATCCAGCTTACTTAGGCTTTGTGCCTATCTCTCTTATTTATTTATTTATTTTTTGAGACAGAGTCTCGCTTGGTCGCCCAGGCTGGAGTGCAGTGGCGTGATCTCGGCTCAATGCAACCTCTGCCTCATGGGTTCAAGCCAGTTTTCTGCCTCAGCCTCCCAAGTAGCTGAGACTACAGGTGCATACCACCAGGTTCGGCTAATTTTTGTTTATTTGTTTTTTAGTATCGATGGGCTTTCACCATATTAGCAAGGCTGGTCTAGAACTCCTGATCTCATGATTTGCCCACCTCAGCCTCCTACAGTGCTGGGATTACAGGCATGAGCCACTGAGCTCAGCCTATTTTTTAAAAAAAAAATTTTTAGTTTTTAGAGACAGGGTCTCACTCTGTCACCCAGGATGGAGTGCAGTGTGTGATCATAGCTAACTGCAGCCTTCAATTCCTGAGCTTAAGTGATCCTCCTGCCTCAGACTCTCAAAGTGCTGGGATTACAGGCATGAGCCACCATGCCCAGTCCTTGTACTCATCACTTTACACCTAACATGGCTGGTCAAGTTCTGCCTACCAGAACTTGATTACCAACTTAACACTGAGGATGCAGGCCATGCCAGATGGAGGGGCCTTTGAGAGCTTCAGTGACTAAGAGCTGTTAAATCATGTGGCACCTGGTTCACAGAAGTATATGGATACTATGTGAGGCAGGCTCTGAGAGAGCCCCAATGACCCTCACTGCCTGATATTCATGCCCTAGAGGTAAACTCCTCCCCTTATGTGCTGGCTGGACCTAGTGACCCATTTCTGACAAATAGAATGGGGCAGAAGTGATGGGCTATCAGTTCTGAGATTAGGTTACAAAAAGACCATGGTTTCTCTTGCTCTCTGGCTCTCTTGCTCTGGGAGAAGTCAACTGCCATGCTGTGAGGCCCACTTGGCAAGGAACTGACTTCTCCAGATAACAGTGAGGAACGACAGCAGATGAGCAGATGGGAAATGAGTGAGCTGGGAAATGAATCCTCCTCCCATCAAGACTTGAAGTGATGCAGCTTCAGCTGATGCCCTGATCACAACCTCATGAGAGACCCTGAGCCAGAGTCACCCAGCTAATAACCTGTACCCAGATTCCAAACCCACAAAAACCATGAGATGATAAATGTTTGCTTTAAGCTGCTAAGTTTTGGGATAATCTGTTATGCAGCAAAACATAACTAATACAGGTCTGTATCTTCTTAGAAAATTCTGCTGGTTTATTCTCATTCTCAACTTTTAAAATTTATTGCTCGATCAGTCCTGAAGTAATAGGTTTGGGTCATGCAGGAATGTGAATACAGAGCTGAGATAACTCACTTGAAAATAGAGAAACATTGTAAAGGCCAGGCATGGTGGCTCACACATGTAATCCCAGCACTTTGAGAGGCCGAGGTGGGTGGATCACGAGGTCACGAGTTCAAGACCAGCCTGGCCAAGATGGTGAAACCCCATCTCTACTAAAAATACAAAACTTAGCCAGGTGAGGTGGTAGGCACCTGTAATCCCAGCTACTTGGGAGGCTGAGGCAGGAGAACCTCTTGAACCGAGAGTCGGAGATAGCAGTAAGCTGAGATCGTGCCACTGCACTCCAGCCTGGGGACAGAGTGAGATTTTATCTCAAAAAAGAAAATAGAGAAACAACTTTACAAACATTATGAGTGTCAACAAAGAAATACCACAAATCGCTTCCTTTATGGAAAAATCTGTGAGAGTGTCCTGATAACATGACTCCAAGGTGAAAAGCAAAGTTTTGCACCCACTCCTGTTTCCTCTCACAACATGCTGAAAAGTCATTTAGTGGTTGTGTACTGATCAGATTTGCAAACTTCAACCCTGGTTCAAGGTCAGGGCGCTTGTTGTCTGCTAATTGCTCTCAGTGAGTGAAGCAGTGTGTGATTAGCATTCAGGGGAAAACTTTTATTCTGAACTAGGAATGTTAGGGTTACCAACACCCTTCTTTACTAAACATATGCCCAGGGTTCCATCAGTACTGACTCCAACATACATTTTACTCACACAGTAATTGTTATAGATGAAAAATCTCTTCTCTCATAACATGAATCTATAATGATAAATAGAATGAAGTGTTATTGCGTACTTTCTCTCATATATGTGACGCACGTGTGCCAAAGGCTGATTTATGCTTAGCACATCAGCTGTTTCCTTCCTATGTGAAGGGAAATATCTATGAGGATGAACACACGATAGTAATTGCTTGTGATATTATGAACTATACGGTCGTCCCCTTTCCTGGCATACATCTCCCACAATCCTTGACTCTCCAAAGTGATGTTTCTTCTTGTATGTTAATGCGACAACCTGTGGCTGGCAGCCCCTTGGTAGTTTCAGATTTGGGGCTGATCACCAGAAAGACCAAGGCAGGATTAGAGGTTTGGGACTTTTCAGTCCCACCTCGAAACCCGCAGGGAGGAGATGGGGTTGAAAGTTAAGTTGATTACCAATGGCCAATGATCTAATCAAGCCTACCTAAGGAAGCTTCTATAAAAATCCCAAAGGACAGGGTTTGGAGGGCTTCTGGATAGCCAAACACATGCAGGTTCCTAGAGGATGGTGCCCAGAAAGCGCATGGAAGCTTTGTACCCACTCCCCCAAACATTCCCTATGCATCTCTTCATCTGGTGTTCATTTGTACCTTTGGTGATATCCTTTATATAAACCAGTAAACTCGAGTGTTTCCCTGAATTCTGTGAACCACTCTAACACATTATTCTAACCCCAGGAGAAGACTGTGGAAATCCTGATTTATAAGCAGTTTGTCAGAAGCACAGATAAAACAATGTGGGGCTTGCAGTTGGCATCTGAAATGGACGGCTGAGCCCTCAATCTATGGGATCTGATGCTATCTCTCCAGGTTTTCATTGAATTAGAGGACACCCAGCAGGTGTCTGCTGCAGAATTGATTGCCTGCTAATTAGCAGGGAAACCCTTCCCATATTTGGTCACAGAAGTCTTCTGTGTTAACTACTGAGTAAGAGTACGGTGAAACGGAGTTTGGTTTTATCCTGTATGTTCTCAGACTCTTTCACATTGTAGGTTGTTGAATTTTTGCAACAGCCTAGACTGTCACCAGCTAAAGGACTTCTGTTTGCTTTCTCTTCAAGCATAAAACGTGTCATTAGCTCTGTAAATAGATTCATACTTTTTTAGCATTAAAGTGATTGACAGCCTTGTTTTGCTAAAGAAATATAGATATCAATGATGTGGCTATAATTTTGGTCTTGTCTTTGCCTTCAGATAGAAAATTTTCAATTTGAAAAATATTGTTTTGTTCTTATTCTAGGGAAAAAAAAACACTGTTTTTCAGAGAGGTCCCTGTGTTTTGTTTGAAAATGACACTAAAAAAGCATGGGTGGCTTATGAACAAGTTCATAATAAACAGTACACTGAGCAGCCAAGAGTGGTGGCTCGCACCTGTAATCCCAGCACTTTTGGAGGCCTGGAGTTCGAGACCAGCCTGCCTAACATGGTGAAACCCCACCTCTATTACAAAAAAAATTAGCCATGTGTGATCCCAGCACACACCTGTGATCCCAGCCACTCAGGAGGCTGAGAAAGGAGAATCATTTCCACCTGAGAGGTGAGGTTGCAGTGAGCTGAAGTCGTGCCACTCCACCTCAGCCTAGGTGATAGAGTGAATGAGACTCCATCTCAAACAAACAAACAATATACTGAGGAGAAGAGATGAATACATTGCCCAGTGTATCAGTCAGGGTTCCAGAGAAACAGGACCAATAGGATCTCTCTCTCTCTCTCTCTCTCTCTCAATCTCTCTCTCTCTCTCTCTGTCTGTCTCTATACCTGTGAATTAAGAGACTTACAGGAATTGGTTCACATGATGAGGGAGGCCAAAAAGTTCCATGATCTCTCATTTGGAGATCCAAGTCGGAGAACCAAGAAAGCTGGTAGTGTAATTCAGCCAGAATCCGAAGTCCTAAAAACCAGGGAGTTGATGGTGTAAGTCCTGGTCCAAGTCCAAAGATCTGAGAACCGGGAGTGCTGGTGTCCAAGAAGAGGTGAGATGTATGTCCCATCTCAAACAGAGAATTTGTCCTCCCTCCACCTTCTTTGTTCTATTCCGACTCTCCCTAGGTTAGATGATACCCACTGAATGGGTGAGGACAGATCTTTACTCGGTCTACTGATTCAAATGCTAATCTCTTTCAGAAACACCTCACGGACACACCCAGAAATCCTGTTTTACCAGCTATCTGGGCATCTGTTAGCCCAGTCAAGTTGACATGTAAAATTAACCGTCAGTAAAATTCAATTCTTGGACACTCATCATCCCTTTTGCTACTATACTGTTATTTTTGGACTACTTATGTAAAATAACCGTATTTTCAGAGGCTTATCCTAACACATACGGGGTCACACTATATTTTAACTAGAGTCCTGTTCACTATTTGCCTTTTTTTTTTTTTTTTTTTTTTGAGACACACTCATTCTGTAGCCCAGGCTGGAGTGCAATGGCACGATCTTGGCTCACTGCAACCTCCACCTTCCAGGTTCAAGCGATTCTCATGGCTCAGCTCCTGAGTTGCTGGGATTATAGCACCATCACACCTGGCTAATTTATGTATTTTTAGTAGAGGTAGAGTTTCACCATGTTGGCGAGGCTGATCTTGAACTTCTGGCCTCAAGCGATCTGGCCACTTAGGCCTCCCAAAGTGCTGAGATTGTAGGTGTGAGCCACTGTGCCTGGCCAACTTTTGCCTTTTTGAGACAGAGTCTCACTCCATTGCCCAGACTAGAGTGCAGTGGCTTGATCATAGCTCAGTGCAGCCTGGAACTCTTGGGCTCAAGGGATTCTCCTGCCTCAGCCTCCTGAGGAGGTAGAACAACAGGCATGCACCACCATGTCCAGCTATTTTTTTTTTTTTAAGAGATGGAGTCTTGCTGTGTTGCCCAAGCTAGTCTCAGACTCCTGGCTTCAAGGGATCCTCCGGCCTTGGCCTCCCAAAGTTTGGGATTACAGGTGTTAGCTACTGCACCTGGCCACTATTTTACTTGATAATGCTATTATCATTTGTGGTATTTATATTTCTATGCTCATGATTTAAAAAAAAAAAAACTTTAACAGATTTAACATAAAATTTACCCTTTTAGAGAGTACAATCCTGTGGTTTCTAGTATATTCACAGAACCGTGCAGACATCCTGACTAGTGTTAGAACATTTTCATCCCCAAGGAAAGAAACTCCACATCCCTAAGCACTCTCTCCCTATTCCCCAGTATGCCTTACAGTCCCTGGCAATTACTAATCTACTTTCTGTTTCTATGGATTTGCTTATTCTGAACATTTTGTTTAAATGTAATCACACAATATGTGGTCTTTTCTATCTGACCTCTTTAACTTCGCATGGTGATTTCAAAATTCATCCATACTGCAGTATGTTTCTTCCTCCCTTTTCATGGCCTAATATTGTTCCGTGCATAGATATAACACAGTTTTGTTAATTTGTTCATCATGAATATTTGTCTTGCTTCCAGTTTTGGTCATTTTGAGTAATGCTGCTATGAACATTCCTGTACAAGTTTTTTTGTGGACATGTGTTTTCATTTCTCTGGGGTATATGTCTATGAGTGCAATTGCTGGGTCATATAGTAACTCTATTTAACCTTTTGAAGAACGCCTAACTTGTTTTCCATAGTGACTGCACCATTAACAATTCCATCAGCAACGTGCAAGGGTTACAGTTTTTTCTGCATTTTCATCAACACTTGTTATTGTCTTTTTTCTATTTTAGCCATCCTTGTAAATGTAGTCTCATTGAGAGATTGTTTTGTTTTTGGTACAGTTTTACTGAGATATAATTTACCTGCATACTGAGATATAATTCACCCATTTAAAGTATACAATGCAATGGTTTTTAGTGCAACATCACCACAATCAATTTTAGAACATGTTCATCATCCACAAGAGAACTCTCATACCCTTTAGCAATCTCGTTGGGGTTTTCATTTGCATTTTCCTAATATGTCATAACATTGAATATCTTTTCATGTGCTTATTGGCCATTTGTATGTCTTCTTTGGGAAAACGTCCATTCAAATCTTTTGTCCATTTTTAGTTTAGTTTTTTTTTTTTTATTGTTGAGTTGTAAGACTCTTTATGTATTTTAAATACAAATCCCTTATCAGATATATGACTTGCAAATGTTTTCCCTCATTTTATGGGGGGTCTTTTCTTTTCACTTTCTTGATAATGTCCTTTGAAACAGGTCTTGCTCTATCACCCAGGCTGGAGTGTAGTGGTGTGATTACGACTCACTGCAGCCTTGACCTCCTGGATTCAAATGACCCTCCCACCTCTAATAGCACCACCCACCCCCCAATCCCTGCAGCTGAGATCACAGACATGTGCCACCATGACCAACTAATTTTTATTTTTTTTTTGGTTGAGATGGGGGTCCCCCATTCAGTGGTCTTGGCACCATTGCTGAAAACCAATTCACAAAAAAATAGTAGGGTTTATTTCTGAATGCTCAATTCCATTTCATTGATCTACATGTCTATTTTTATGCTGTTAGCACACTCTCTTGATTACTGTAACTTTATATTAGGTTTTGAAATCAGGAAACATGAATCCTCCAACTTTGTTCTTCTTTTTCAAGATTGTTTTTGGCTTTTCTGAGTCTCTTGCATTTCCATATGAGTATTAAGATTAGCATATCAATTTCCGCAAAAAAGATGCTGGTTTTTGTTTTGTTTTGTTTTGTTTTTGAGATGGAGTCTTGCTCTGTGGTGAGATCAGCCTAGGCAACATGTCAAGATCCCATCTCTAAAAAAAATACAAAAATTACCTGAATGTGGTGGCACATGCCTGTAGTTCCAGCTACACAGGAGGCTAAGGTCTGAATTATGCTTGGTGTGGAAAGGTGCTACAGTCACCAGCCTCTACAGAATTTCCATTAGTTTGTCCAAAGCCACTGATATGGTTTTGCTGTGCCCCCACCCAAATCTCAACTTGAATTGTATCTCCCAAAATTCCCGTTTGTTGTGGGAGGGACCCAGAGGGAGGTAACTGAATCATTGGGGCCAGTCTTTCCCATGCTATTCTCATGATAGTGAATAAGTCTCACAGATCTGATGGGTTTATCAGGGCTTCCACTTCTGCATCCTCCTCATTTTCTCTTGCCGCCACCATGTAAGAAGTACCTTTCAACTCCCACCGTAATTCTAAGGCTTCTCCAGCTATGTGGAACTGTAAGTCCAATTAAACCTCTTTTTCTTCCCAGTCTTGGGCATGTCTTTACCAGCAACTTGAAAAACAAATTAATACTGCCACCCCAAATAAATACACAGTTTAAGGAAAAGCAATGTGTGTTAACTCTTAAACACAGCTTCAACACAAGACCTCCTTCCAACTACACTGCTGCATACTTGAACTGCCCTAGGCTTATTCCAAAGGTGGGCTCTTCATGATGGATCTCTATACCTTCTCATCACTGAGAAGATCAACAGGTAAGAAAGACAAGTGTGAAAGTATATCTGCACTCTTATTCCTCCAACTCCAAATTGAGAGTAAGTGACACAAAGAATCAGGAATTGGTTGTGGTGCCTGGTGGTGGCAGTGGTGACAGAAACATTGTTTCTGAGGGCAGCTTGAGTTTCTGCAATGGGGCAGTATTCAGTGATGTGGGGCCCCCATTCCAAGCTGTGGCATTTAGTGGTGCATCAATAATGGTCTTCCTGGATGAGTTTATAAGGACTAGTAGCTCAAAAGCAGCTCATTAAAATATTAATGTAACCCATAGTTAATATAATACTTAATGGCAAAAGATTGAAATCTCCCTTAAAATCAGGAACAAGCCAAGAATGTTCACTTTCTATTCAACATTGTGCTGAGTATTCCAGGCAGGTCAACTAGATAAGAAAAAAAGAAATGAAGTTATCCAAATAGGAAAGAAAGAAATAGGACTATCTCTTTTGCAGATGCCATGATTTACTCCTATATATAGAAAATCTTAAGGAATCCATTATAAACCTATTAGAACTAATAAACAAGTTCAGCAAGGTTGCCAGATACAAAAGCAACATGCAAAAATGTATTGTATTTGTATACACTCGCAAAGAACAATCCAAAAATGAAATTAAGAAAACAACTTCATTTATAATGGCTTCAAAAAGAATAAAATACTTAGGAATCAATTTAACCAAAGAAGTGCAAGATTTGTACACTTAAAACTACAAAACAAAGACTGTACTTTCAGGGATCATTTCTATAGTTTGCTACTAGAGAAGTTTCTCTGAATGTGTAGAGCACTGACGGATTAAAGACTTAAACATAAGACCTAACACCATAAAAACCCTAGAAGAAAACCTATGCAAAACCATTCAGGACATAGGCATAGGCAAAGGCTTCATGACTAAAACACCAAAAGCATTGGCAACAAAAGCCAAAATAGACAAATGGGACCTAATTAAACTCCAGAGCTTCTGTACAGCAAAAGAAACAATCATTAGAGTGAACTGGCAACCAAGAGAATGGGAAAAATTTTTTTGCAATCTACCCATTAGACAAAGGGCTAAGAACTAAAACAGATTTACAAGAAAAACAAACAAACCCATTCGAAAGTGGGCAAAGGACATGAACAGATATTTTTCAAAAGAAGACATATATGAAGCCAACAAACATATGAAAAAATGCTCATCATCACTGGTCATTAGAGAAATGCAAATCAAAACCACATTGAGTTACTATATCACGCCTGTTAGAATGGTGATCATTAAAAAATCTGGAGACAACAGATGCTGGAAAGGATGTGGAGAAATAGGAACCCTTTTACACTGTTGGTGGGGGTGTAAATTAGTTCAACCATTGTGGAAGACAGTGTGGCGATTCCTCAAGGACCTAGAAATAGAAATTCCATTTGACCCAGCAATCCCATTACTGGGTATATATCCAAAGGATTAGAAATCGTTCTGTTATAAAGACACATGCACGTGTATGTTCATTGCGGCACTGTTTACAATAGCAAAGACCTGGAACCAACCCAAATGCCCATCGATCATAGACTGGATAAGGAAAATGTGTCACATATACACCATGGAATGCTATGCAGCTATAAAAAATTATGAGTTCATGTCCTTTGTAGGGACATGGATGAATCTGGAAACCATCATTCTCAGCAAACTGACACCAGATCAGAATCAAACACCACATGTCCTCACTCATAGTCGAACACATGGACACAGGGAGGGGAGCATCACACACTGGGGTCTGTTGTGGGGGAATAGGGGAAGGACAGTGGGGTTAGGGAGGTTGGGGAGGGATAACATGGGGAGAAATCCCAGATATAGGTAGCGGGGGAATGGAGGCAGGAAACCACATTGCCATGTATGTACCTATGCAACAATCCTGCATGTTCTGCACATGTACCATAGAAAAGGAAAAAAAAACTGTAAAACACCAGTGAAAGAAATTAAAGAAAACCTAGACATCCTATGTTCATGGATCAGAAGATTTGATATTGTAAGATGGCAATGCTTCAAACTGATCTATATATTTTATGCAATTCCTATCAAAATACTAGCATTGGCCAAGCATGGTGGCTCATGTCTGCAATCCCAGCACTTTGGAAGGCTGAGGTAGGCAGAAAACGAGGTCAAGAGATTGAGACCATCCTGGCCAACATGGTGAAACCCTGTCTCTACTAAAAATACAAAAATTAGCTGGGCGTGGTGGCATGAACCTGTAGTCCCAGCTACTCAGGAGGCTGAGAGAAGAGAATTGCTTGACCCTGGGAGATGGAGGTTGCAGTGAGCCAAGATCATACCACTGCACTCCAGCCTGGACAACAGAGCAAGACGTCATCTCAAAAAAATTTAAAAAAGGAAAATGAAAAAGAAAAAGCTTCCTGATGATAAAGTCTAGCTAATTAAGACATTTCCAGGCTGGGCACAGTGGCTCACGCCCAAAATCCTAGCACTTTGGGAGGCTGAGGTGGGCAGATCACCTGAGGTCAAGAGTTTGTGACCAGCCTGGCCAACGTAGGTGAAACCTCATCTCTACTAAAAATTACAAAATTTAGCCAAGTGCAGTGGCACGTGCCTGTAATCCCAGCTACTCAGAAGGCTGAGGCAGGAGAATCGCTTGAGCCCAGGAGGTAGAGACTGCAGTGAGCTGAGATCGCTCCACTGCACTACAGCCTGGGCAACAAAAAAAAGACATTTCCGAATGAAAAAAAAGAAAATGAGAACTATTTAATAAGGCTAAATCATGAAGTCTGAATCTACGTAAATCTAGAAATAAGGCAAAACCAGAAGCAGAGCCGCCAAGCAAAGTGAGGTGGACATCCAGGTGGTCACGTGACCCAGTACAGGTGTCAGAGCCTAAGAGGGCATCATCCACTCAGGGTGTGGCCCAGCAAGGGGTGTCAGAGTCTAAGCAGGGTACCTATGTTGGAGGGCTGCTTGAGTGCAAGGAGTGGGAGCCCGTGTAGGGTGAGACAGGTGTCCACGTAAGGTAGTACTGGTGGCTCAGTGCAGACAGTCAGGGCCTGAGCCACATGAGGAAGGTATCCATGCATGATGTGACCTGGTGATGGTATCAGAGCTCAAGCAAGACGAGAGGGGCATCCACATGGGAGCATAGGCTGGCACAGGGTAAAACTGTGAGCAGCATGTAGACGGACTACCCATGCAGTACAAAGGTTTTTTATACTTATTTGCTTTTTTTTCTGATAGTGATTTTTTTTTAATGTGGTTTTTTTCTGAATATGATTTTTTTAAAAATATGCCCTAACATAGATTTCCTCACTGATATTACCTGTGGGGAAATGACATAGAAAATATATTTAAAGTATTATTTGATGTGCATGTCTACAGATACTAGAAGTATCACATTAATCACATGACATTGATTCCTTTCAACAATCTTGCTTCGCTAATGCATAAATAATTTTGGACGGATCATTAAGAAACTTTCTAATCCTGATTTATTAAAGTATTTTAATGATAACTTAAAGAACGAGAAGTGTGAGGCTAGGTGTGGTGATTCACGCCTGTAATCCCAGCACTTTGAGAGGTGAAGGTAAGAGGATCACTTGAGCCAAGGGGTTTGAGGCTGCAGTGAGCTATAATCACAGCACTACACTCCAGCCTGGATGACAGGACAATACCTTGTCTCTCTTGTCTCTCTCTCAATTAAAAAAAAAGAAAACAAAGAAAAAGAAAATGGATAGACTGCATGTAAACCCTGAAAACGCCTAGATCACCTCAGTTTGCAACACCCGTTCAACTCTTTCCTCACCACTGCTAAGAAGGCACATGAAGCTTAGTCACCATGCAGACTCTGAAAACTTTCTAGAACTTCATGCAAAGGTTAAGCCTTGGAACCAACTCTGAATTTCCTTGTGGTTTCACACTTGTCACATTTTCTTCTCACCTTGCCACCACCCACACAGACTCAGCCTCCTGTATGCATCGCGCTTGGGTTTCTTCACTTCCTGGCTCCTGAGAAGCCGCAATTGCAAGAGCTATTGCTGGTGAAGCTGGTGACCCATTAAAAGCACACATATAGGAACATAGGTGTAGGGAGCCACAAGTGCACTCTCTGAATGTGTCAGGGTGAGAACATTATGTTCCTCGGCTCTCAATCATCCTCTGGTGAAGAGGCCTCTCTGGTCTTCAGTCTTCCAACAACTGTCTATAGAATATTTTTGCATGCTATTCATCTGTGCCTGAATGCAAGCATGCTTTCAGGACAGAAGAAATGTCAAATAGGTCAGAATAATGTTTCGATGGGCTCAGGGTTTTTATCCTAGGTCATCCTATCAACCTACTTTGTACTATCTACTGGTAGTGGTTCCAAATTCTGGTCTCCAAACTGATGATAAGAAAAGAATTTTTTTTATTATTTTTAATCTGTCATGACATTTAAAAAATAAGAATAGTGTGGGAGAACAGATCTAAATTTCATTTGGTAAAAAAAGAAATCTTTTGGCCGGGTGCGGTGGCTCAAGCCTGTAATCCCAGCACTTTGGGAGGCCGAGGCGGGTGGATCACGAGGTCGAGAGATCGAGACCATCCTGGTCAACATGGTGAAACCCCGTCTCTACTAAAAAAAAAAAAATACAAAAAATTAGCTGGGCATGGTGGTGCGTGCCTGTAATCCCAGCTACTCAGGAGGCTGGGGCAGGAGAATTGCTTGAACCCAGGAGGCGGAGGTTGCGGTGAGCCGAGATCGCGCCATTGCACTCCAGCCTGGGTAACAAGAGCGAAACTCCGTCTCAAAAAAAAAAAAAAAAAAAAGAAATCTTTTTTTGGGGGAGGAGGACAGGGTCTCACTCTGTTGCCCAGACAGGAGTGCAGTGGCACAGTCATGGCTCACTGCACCCCCTACTTCCTGGGCTCAGGTGATCCTTCCACCTCAACCTGCCAGGAGGCTGGGACTGAAGTCATAGGCCACCATGCCAATGGGTTTTTGCCATGTTGCCCAGGCTGGTCTCGAGCTCCTGGGTTCAAGCTATGTGCCTGCTTCCCTTGACCTTCTAAAGCATTGCGATTACAGGTGTGAGCCACCATGCCCAGCTTTACCCTGAGACTATGTCCTTATATTATTAGTTTAAAAAATATCTCTTCTTTATCCTGAGACTATGTCCTTATATTATTAGTTTCAAAAGTATTTCCCCTTTTGGGGTCAGGTGCAGTGGCTTACACCTATAATTCTAGCACTTTGGGAGGCTGAGGCAGGCAGATCACTTGAGTCAGGTGTTCGAGACCAGCCTGGCTGACATGGTGAAACCCCATCTCTACTGAAAATACAAAAATTAGCTGGGCATGGTGGCATACACTACCCAGGAGGCTGAGGCACCAGAACTGCTTGAGCCTGGGGTGCGGAGGTTGCAGTGAGCCAAGACTGCACCACTGCACTCCAGCCTGGGCGACAGGCTGGGATTACAGGTGCCACTGCGCCCAGCTGTCCTTGCCTTTTCAAAAGTAGAGTAAACATTTATAGCTGGGTCATCCCTGAAGGCATCAGCAAAGCAGGAACACCAGGGTGAGAGTGAGAGTGAAACACTCATCTTTAATTATGAAATCTGAATTTTGTAATTCCCAAATCTAGAAAGAAGCTATTTTAATGTTAGCATACATGCAAGGTTTATGTCATTTTGAAAAATCAGATTTAATTTTGAGTTTTCTTTTGGGACAAGGAGACCCTCACCTTTTTAGTACTTAAGACCTCTAAGTCTCTCTCTTTTTTTTTTTTTTTTTTTTTTTTTTTTTTTTACAGAGTCTTGCTCCGTCACCCAGGCTGGAGTACAGTGGTGAGATTTTGGCTCATTGCACCTCTGCCTCCCAGGCTTAAGTGATTGTCCTGCCTCAGCGTCCTAAGTAGCTGGGATTACAAGTGCCTGCCACCATGCCTGACCAAGTTTTGTATTTTTAGTAGAGACGGAGTTTCTCCATGTTGGCTAGGCTGATCTTGCACTCTTGGCCTCAAGTGACCTGCCTGCCTCAGTCTCCCAAAGTGCTGGGATTACAGGCATGAGCCACAGTGCCCGGCAAGGCTCTTCTTAATTTGGCCTTAATTGTGTTTTCTTCACTTCTGTGTGCCAGCAGCCCTGTGCAGGCATAAAGACCATGCTTAATCAAGGTCTGCAGAATGAACCAGTAAATGGACAGAAGACCTTGCAGAGCAGAACCAAGTGCTGGTTGGGGACACAGACAGGGAATGGGGAGCAAGGTGTGTTGGAAAGCACCATTAGAGAACTTGCCTGGATCACCTGCTTCAGATTTGCTGTAATTTCTGCGAGTTCTGTCTTATCTTTGGTTACATCAGTTCATCCTCTTTTATGTGGCTTCATTGTTCTTTCCTTTTCTTGAGTGTTTCCCTTAAGCTAGTAATTTTTTCTTATGAAGGCCCTTTTGCAGACCCACTCTTCTGTCTGTGTCCCTCGCACTTAGGGTTTCCTAGGGAGCTTTGGCTCTTCTTTTTTTGAGATGGAGTTTTGCTCTTTTGCCCAGGCTGGAGACTCCATCTCAAAACAAAAAAACAAAACAATAAAAGCAAAAGGGCAGCCAGAGCTAAGAACCATTAGCATCATGCAGTAGCGATCTCAGCTCACTGCAACCTCTGCCTTCCGATTTCAAGTGATTCTCCTGCCTCAGCCTCGCAAGTAGCTGGGATTACAGAAACGCGCCACCACACCAAGCTGATTTTTGTATTTATTTATTTAGTAGAGACAGGGTTTCACAGTGTTGACCAGAATGGTCATGAGCTCCTGACCTTGTGATCCACCCGCCTTGGCCTCCGAAAGTGCTGGGATTATAGGCGTGAGCCACCGTACCTGGCCCCCGGAGCTTTGGCTCTTATGTGGGCTTGCAGTATTTGGTAGCTGCTTTCTCCATCACTATTATTTTCCTTGTACAACTTTTTCACCCAGACCTGTAACAGAGAGATGGTTGCAGATTATTCCCGTGAATAGCATCCATCTCGTCACCTTCCGGAGCTTCAGCTTGTACTCCTAAGATGGAATCCAGCTGACTGGTTGTAAATGTGCTTTGTTTATGCAAGTTCAGTCTCAGCAAGTGTTTTCATCAAAATTAGAGGCTGAAATTGCTGGCTGCCAGGACATTCTTGGTAACTGAACATTTTTCTGGTTAGGGATGGGAGTCATGCCCTAAGTCCTTTATGCAAGAGTGCACCACCCCAGTATCGTGCTGTTTTTACTGGAGTATGTCTTCAGATCTGGCACACCATAATACATCTGGGCAAGAGAGTATTTGGTCCTATTCAAATCTGTTGCTGGGATCTAGGGCCAGCCTTTGTCTAACCTGTAAAATATGTATAAGGTAGAACCCTGGTGAAACTAAGTTATATTGCCTTGTCTCAGCCCAGATTCACATCCAAAAGAAATCAAAGTCCAACTCCTACAAAAGCCTTGAAAAGTAAAGTAGGTCAATCTTCACCATTCATTATTCACCTGAAGTGATCTTGAGGGCATCTAGGAGAAAGTTGCTAGCTCATTATAGACTATGTCATCACTCTACTAAGGTTGCATGCTTCTCAAGATCTGCTTCCACCCTCATATAAACTCATTATTACCCTCTTTCATTTCAGGGGATGCTAAATTTTTTTTTAATTGAGGTGAAATTCACATAACATAAAATTAATCATTTTAAAGGGCACAATTGGCCAGGCACAGTGGCTCATGCCTATATAATCCCAGCACTTTGGGAGGCTGAGGTGGGCAGATCTCTTGAGCCCAGAAGTTCAAGAACAGCCATGGGCAACACAGAGAAAACCCATCTCTACAAAAAATATAAAAATTAGCCAAGCATGGTGGTATATGCCTGTAGTCCCAGCTATTTGGAAGGCTGAAGTGGGAGGACTGCTTGAGTCGGGGAGGTCAAGGATGCAGTGACAGTTAGTACATGCACAAGGTTGTAAAACTATTGGCCCTATCTACTTCCCTAATATTGTCATTACCCAAAAGGAAACCCTGTACCCATTAAGCAGCCATTCCCCCATTTCCTCCTGCACCAGTATATTTTATGTTATTACATATATTAAAAAACAAAAACAAAAACAAAAAACAGAGACCGTCTCAGTATGTTGCCTGGGCCGGTCTGGAGCTCCTGAGCTCAAACAATCCTTTCACCTCAGCCTTCCAAAGTGCTGGTATCACAGGCGTGGGCCACCTCCCTTGGCCCTCTTCCAGTATATTTTAAAGGCCCCCTGAGCTGCTCAAAAGAGTAGCCAGGGCCAGGTGCAACAGCTCATGCCTGTAATCACAGCACTTTGGGAGGCCGAGGTGGGCAGATCACCTAAGGTCAGGGGTTCAAGACTAGCCTGGCCAACATGGTGAAACCCTATCTCTACTAAAAATACAAAAATTAGCTGCGTGTGTGGGTACACTCCTGTAGTCCCAGCTACTTGGGAGGCTGAGGCAGGAGAATCGCTTGAATCTGGGAGGCGGAGGTTTCAGTGAGCTGAGATCGCGCCATTGCACTCTAGCCTGCATGATGGAGCAAGACTCCATCTCAAAACAAAAAACGAAACAAGAAAAACAAAAGGGTAGCAAGGGCTGAGAACCATTAGCATCATGTAATCTCATTTCCCCTGTGCCTCTCCTGGCTTAGAATGTCACTGTTTATCCAGGTGACCAGGCAGCTGAATCAAAGATTCTCTTTAGAAATGTGGGGGCAAGTTCTGTTTTTTTTTTTGTTTTTTTGTTTTTTTGTTTTTTTTTGCCCCAGTCACACAGGTACCTTTGGCTTTGGCAACCCGATTCCTCCTCTTTCAGTATTTTTCTCTCTCATCTGCATTTCTCATGGGCCTTTGCTCTCCAAGAAGCCTGTTAAAGAAATCCTCTCTAAGGTAAGCATTCCCACTTTTTCGACCCATTACTTAAGGATCAGCTGATCTCAAGATTCCTTGATGTTTGCCTTTTAATTGAGGGAAAAGCCTTTCAGATTCAGAGAACCCCTCTCTAATGGTGCACTTAGACACTAAACAGATGGGGAGAGGAAGGAAATGTTTTAGGAATGAAGGAAACTTTTCCAGTTGCTCATCACCTAAGAATGAGACAAATACAGAATAAAGGATGGGGTTTGAAGTTGGAAAATAGTGTGGTCCTGGGCACCAGTAATGTTATGTCTCAGAGCCTGTATTCTTACTTATAAAATTACAATAATACTGACCTGAAAGGGTTGTATTTCCATAAGTTGCAGCCATAGAAACTGAGTGTGGTTGAATTTATTAAAAGGCTATTTATTGGTTCACAGAATTGCTAGGAGAGTTGGGAAATCAGGGGTTTTAAACAGATAGGAAGAATGCCACAAAGCAAGCAGCAGAACCTCAGAGACCGCCCTGCTCTCACCAAGTACAGCTGCTGCAGCTTGTCCTGCCAACACCACTGGCACTGGGGGTTGGGTGTTCTGCTTGCTCTGTTGTCCCAGAAGCTCTATATTGCTGCCATCTCCCCCACGACAGCTAGAAAGAATTATCCACAGCCTCTGCTTCTTTGTGTCACTAGCTCCCAATTCAAAGCCTGCCACAGATTTGTCTGCTTGGTTAAAACTAGACTACTTGTCTCATGTCCTATGAGAGCAAGTACCCGGCATTTTCAGCCTGCAGAGTAGAAGAAGGCCCTGCCTTCAACCACGACTCCTAAGCTGGAGGATTCCCCAAATGAAGGGAGGGAGTTCAGACACTGGACATCCAAAAATAAGGACAAATTTTCCTTTTCCAATCGAGATTAGTGAGGCAAACTGTATGAAAAGCATAAACTCTAAAGTACCATGTTGGCATTGGTTATCAACACTTCGTTCACACTGTCACGTATCGCACTGCACTTCCTCTCTTTCCTCCCTCTCTTCTTCCTTCTGTCTCATACGCAGTTACGTGCCCCGCAGCCCAGGACAGGGCATGCTCATAAATGCTGAGTGAATACAATATTCTGCTGCCTTTGCTTGTTTGATGAAGCAGGTTGGTGTTTATCGGTTTGTCCCCCTTGCCGAAGGCCCTGATTTCCATGCGGGGACCCATGTAGTTCATGGGAATCAGATTCCATTCCCAGTACCATCAATAGGGTTCATATCCTAAACTAAGTTGATCAGCATATTCCATCTCCCTGGCCATAGCAACTGGTTCAGGAGAAGGCAGGTGACCTACACAGTTCCAATCTGAGTTACGCTTGGCAATTTTGCGAGGACAAGAGCTTCCTCTCTCTTCTTGTTGAGCTATAAATGAGAACGCATGTAGCACTGAGAGCTTCTGGCAGCCCTCTTGGAATCACCAGGGGAGTCAGACTTAGAATAAAGTGAACATTGTAGAAGGCAGGGCCACGGGACAAAAAGAAACCAGGTGTTTTGTGCCCGTTTACCCACAGGATAAAGCTATGCCCAAATCCAGACTTCTCCTTTGGACTTCTCAGTTGTTTGAGTCAATAAATTCCATTTATTATTTAAGCTAGAATGAGTCAGGTTTTCTGATTCATACAACAGAAAGTATCTGATACCTGCTTTGCTCCTTCCCTGCCTCATGATAATAGAATTACTGTTTATTCAGTGCTGGCCACAGTGAGTCTTTTGGAAATACAGATCAAAATTACTATCGTGCTCTGATAATTGAGTATAATCTATGCCTAGAAACAGGCTTAACTAAAATTTAAGATAGAATAGGCCTACCTAACCTCAGCCAAATTTTAAAGGAAATTTCAGTAAACATCTTTTATTATTCTTTGGCTTAGAAAGATGAAGACAACAAGAAAGTAAGAGAAAACTCTGTTAAACAAACAAAATTAAACAAAACCAAAAACTCTACACCAGGCCAAGCACAGTGGCACATGCCTGTAATCCCATTACTTTGGGAGGCTGAGACAGGATTATGTGAGCCCTGGAGTTTGAGACCAGTTTGGGCAACAAAGTGAGACTCCATCTCTACAAAAGATAAAAATAAATCGCCAGGCATGGTGATGCATGCCTGTGGTCCCATCTACAAGAAAGGCAGAGGCAGGAGGATTGCTTGAGCTCAGGAGGTCGAAGTTACATTGAGTTGTGTTCATGCCACTGTACTCCAGCCTGGGTGATAAGAGTGAGACTCTAGTAAAAATAAATACATAAATAAAAAATTCTCGGCTGGGTGCAGTGGCTCACATCTGTAATCCCAGCACTTTGGGAGGCCAAGGTGGGCAGATCACAAGGTCAGGAGATTGAGACCATCCTGGCTAACATGGTGAAACCCCATCCCTACTGAAAATACCAAAAATTAGCCAGGCGTGGTGGTACATGCCTGTAGTCCCAGCTACTCGGGAGGCTGAGGCAGGAGAATCGCTTGAACCCGGGAGGCAGAGGTTGCAGTGACCTGATATAGCACCACTGTACTCCAGCCTGGGGGACAGAGCGAGACATTGTCTCAAAAAAAAGAAAAAAAATTCTCCCTCACCCTAAATAACAGCCCTCAACATTTAAACCAAAACAAACAACAAAAGATAATGCAAGGAAAGCAAAATGCATTCTATCTATCCCCATAGAGGGAAATACTATAGAGTGACATCCTC
This sequence comes from Saimiri boliviensis, assembly GCF_048565385.1. Lineage (NCBI taxonomy): Eukaryota > Metazoa > Chordata > Mammalia > Primates > Cebidae > Saimiri > Saimiri boliviensis. The sequence goes on along the minus strand of NC_133465.1, from coordinate 28,800,086 downwards.
CCTGGCTGTCTTAAGGCAGGTTCCTAAAAGCATAGCCTGAGACAAGGATGCTTACATAAGTGATTTATTGAAGGAGTGCCCTTGGGAGAAACCTGTAAGTAAGGGAAGCAGATCAGAAGATGCTAAGCGAGAATGAAAAAAGAACTCTTACCTCAGCCTGATTCTGCAGAAAGCTCTATCTGGAGCATACATTGCTCCAAAGTTTATCTCATACAGAGGCAAGGGGGCCTATATAGGAGTAGGATGACCCTGGAAAGAGGTGGGTTGCAGGTAGTGTGTGTAACTTCTTAGGCATTTCTGGACAAAGTAGCTCCTGCCAGCCAAGGGAACTCTTCCCAAGAAGATGCAGATGTAAGTTAAGCATCAGCTAGGAGATGGTGCACAAGCCTAGAGAGAATCCAGGCAGAAAACCAACAGCACTTGTAAGAACTGATGTGGCCAAAGATTCTCTTGAAAATTCCCTTAATTTGCCCATTTTCAGACTTTATTTAAAAAATTCCCGCTCAGAAAATAATTCTTTTATTCTTATTATTTTGCTGCTTGTAACACATTAGCAAATTTATTACAATTCTAATTGGATGCCATTTCATGTTTCCATCATTTTTGCCTTCCATGGACAGCTTCTTACCAGTTTCTCTAATTCTCCTTTAAGTCTCTGGCTGGGTGGTGGCTCTGGCAGGCAGATCACCCAAGGCCAGGAGTTCAAGATCAGCCCAGCCAGCATGGCAAAACCAGGTCTCTACCAAAAAAATACAAAAATTAGCTGGGTGTGGTGGCATGTGCTTGTATTCCCAGCTACTTGGGAAGCTAAGGTTGGAGAATTGCTTGAACCTGGGAGGCAGAGGTTGCAGTGAGCCGGGATCACACCACTGTACTCCAGCCTGGGTGACAGAGCAAGACTCTGTCTCAAAAAAAAAAAAAGTTAGTGTGTCTCCATGGCCCTAATTGAAGAAACTAATTCTTCAATTTCTTCCTCTGCAGGTACTAACCATATTACTGGTCACCAGCATATTGCATTTTTTGTTAATGGTCAGTAAACTTTTAAAATTACACATTCTTTCTGCAGTTTTTAACCAACATGTACATCTTTGTTTTTTTTGTTTTTTTTTTGAGACGGAGTTTTGCTCTTGTCGCCCAGGCTGGAATGAAATGGCGTGATCTGGACTTGCTGCAACCTCTGCCTCCTGAGTTCAAGTGATTCTCCTGCCTCAGTCTCCCAAGTAGCTGGGATTACAGGTGCCTGCCACCACACTGGCTAATTTTTTTTGTATTTTTAGTAGAGATGGGGTTTCACCATGTTGGCCAGGCTGGTGTTGAATACCTGACCTCAGGTGATCCACCTGCCTTGGCCTCCCAAAGTGCTGGATTTACAGGCATGAGCCACAGTGCCTGGCCCTACATCTGTTTTAAGTTTGGCGGCTACTTTCATTCTCTCACCTTTTCTTATTGTTAGTTAGATGTGCACACAATGTACATATAATCAGAGTGAGTTAAGTGCACTGAATCCCAGCATGTGGTGGCAGGAACTTCAGACAGGTTTTGCATCTTTTCCCCAAGGAAAAGGTGTGGCCTTACAAGTGGAAGGAACTTGGAAAAGGCCTGAAGGTAAAAGGTCTCCCTGTTCACAGAAGCAGAGTGGCAATGATGTGATTTAAAAAAAAAATTTTTTTTGATACATGATCATTGTACATATTTATGGGATACATGCATATAATATATGATCAAACCAGGGCATTCCAGATAGCCATCACCTCAAACGTTTAGCTAGAAAAGATTTGAAATGTCCAGCACCAAGAAATGACAAATAGTTGACCTGGATTTTTTAAAACAGGGCAGAAGTTTTTAGTAACGAACTATAGAAATGATCCCTGAAAGTATAGTCTTAGGGCAGAAGTTTTTAGATGACCAGCCTGATTCAAGAACCATTTTCTTTACAAGATTCACAGGTAATTAAAACACAGCATAGATTAGGAACTTGTAAATATCTCGTTGTCCAGCACAAACTCCTGCAGATTTACAAATTCAATTTGACAAATGTTTGTGGAGCACCCAATCTGGTGAACGGCCTGTTGTGCCAGGAGGATTAGAAGATGAATGAAGGAGGTCTCTACCCTCCTAGAGGACCGAATCTAGGAAGGGATGCAGAACACAGACACAACAAAGGACTGGATGTGTCTGTGGAACAAGAGCTACGTAACAGGCACTATACTAAAACCTTTACATTGGCTGACTCATTTTGTCTTCACAACAGTCCTATGAGGCAGGTGCTATTATCATTCCCATTTCAAAGATAAAGAGAGGAGTCATGAGGTCACGGCTGGCAAGCCACAGATCCAAGACTCAAACCTGGGGAGTGTGACTTCAGAGTGTGTGTGCTTAACTTCTGTAATAAAACTGTTTCTATGCCGGGCACGGTGGCTCAAGCCTGTAATCCCAGCACTTTGGGAGGCCGAGGCGGGCGGATCACAAGGTCAAGAGATCGAGACCATCCTGGTCAACATGGTGAAACCCCGTCTCTACTAAAAATACAAAACATTAGCTGGGCATGGTGGTGCGTGCCTGTAATCCCAGCTACTCAGGAGGCTGAGGCAGGAGAATTGCCTGAACCCAGGAGGCGGAGGTTGCGGTGAGCCGAGATCGCGCCGTTGCACTCCAGCCTGGGTAACTAGAGTGAAACTCCGTCTCAGAAAAAAGAAAAAAAAACAAAAAAAAACAAAAAAAAAACAACTGTTTCTATGTAGTGAGCTTAAAAAATAAAAAACAAAAACCTGCTTTTGGAACACACACATAAAAGCCATTATAATGAAGAGTCACCTCCCTCAGTGGCTCAAGTCTGTAATCGCAGCAAAAAAGGAAAGGAACGAGCCGGGCGCGGTGGCTCAAGCCTGTAATCCCAGCACTTTGGGAGGCTGAGGCGGGTGGATCACGAGGTCGAGAGATCGAGACCATCCTGGTCAACATGGTGAAACCCCGTCTCCACTAAAAATACAAAAAATTAGCTGGGCATGGTGGCACGTGCCTGTAATCCCAGCTACTCAGGAGGCTGAGGCAGGAGAATTGCCTGAACCCAGGAGGCGGAGGTTGCGGTGAGCCGAGATCGCGCCATTGCACTCCAGCCTGGGTAACAAGAGTGAAACTCCATCTCAAAAAAAAAAAAAAAAAAAAGGAAAGGAACGCCTGTCACAAGGTTAAAGACTTCTCAGACACAATTGGAGGTATTCAGCTGCAGGTAAACACAAAGCCTGCCTTCCGCCCTCTTTTGCCCTTCTGGTGAGCAGTGACTGAGGTCTAGAGCTTTGGGTTTCACTTCTAACCACAGGCAACAGTGTACCTGCTAAGGAAGGAGGCTGCAGACCTGAAAGAGGCCTCAAAGGCACCATGGAAGGCCTGAGGATTTCTGGGAGGGCACTGGCTCAAGTTACAGTTCCATATTATTTCACTTCCCTCATGCTTGTTTATTACATTTCAGCCCGCCTCACTAGAGGAGGCTGCAGGAGCAAAGGGGCTGGAAGAGGTTTCAAAGGAGAGTGAACCTGGTAGAAAAGGAAATATTTGATTAGAGGTTAACCTGTCCTCTGGGGCTTCTTTGACTTGGATTACTGGAAAAGTGCGGAGTGTAATAGTTGAGCCCTCCCGGGAGGCGGGAGGTGTCTCTGTACAGAGTTGTGGCTTTGTTTCTGATGAGTTGCAGCTGCTGCGCATAATGCAGACTAGATCAAACGGGGCATGGAGGAGAGAAGCCCTTCAAGGGACCAGAGTGATGGCACTTGCTCCCATGGCAGAATACTAAATTCAACATTTTCACCAAAACCTGTGCTTTCTCCTGGCCTGTACCTCAGTGAATATCTGCAAGTTGCTTAGGCTGTAATTGAAATCAGCCTACAATCCTCTCTCTCTCCAGATCCTGTTCACTTTCCTTGCCAAAGATTCTTTCAGATCCATTTCCTTCTTTCCACCTCCACTGGCACTGCCCTCATTCAGAGTCTCATCCTGTCTTTCTGGATTGCAGCTTCCTTCCAGGTCTCTCAGCCTCAAGTCTTAGGCCTCCCATTCAATTTCCCGTGTTACTGTCAGAGGGATTTTTCTAAAGTAGCTGAAAACCCATCTGTGGTTCTCCATGGCCTTCCAGATCAAATGTAGCTCCCTGGAGCCTGGCCTGTGAGGTTCTTCTGTCACTTCCGCACCTGTGAGCCCCTTCGCACCAGTAATCCTGACCCTGCATGTAATTCGCAGAACATAAGGCATTTGCTCTCAAACCCTGCAGACTTCTTTGTTTGCTTCCTCTCCTGCCTGGGATCCTTCCCTTCCTCCATGGTTTCTCTCCTCCTTTCCTCCTCCTCAAGTTCGGAGATTTCCCTTACCTGCACCCCTCTGTTGTGGCATTCATCACAAACTGCACTGAATCTCTTGACTGGGCAGAAGAATGAACTGTTTCCCAGCATCTAGCTTTTACATAAAAGTTGCTCAATAAATACTTGATGAATGAATGAACTCTGTTGGTCAAATTAGGGTTCAGTCCTAGTTCAGGGAAGGGCCCCTGAAACAGCTGGCTCCCAAAGAAGGAAATCCCACAGTTACTCCGATTATGTTGTTAGATGGGTAGAATTTCACACCCGATAAAGGGATAAAGTTCTGTGTTTCTTCAAGCTAGAGAAACTAAAGCCTACCAAGGCTGATTTAAAAGACTTCTTCTGTAGACTTGATGAAACGTTCTAATTGCCATCTTCGGCTGAACACTGAGGAGTTCAGGAATACCAAGCAAGTGTTTCCAGAAATGTCAAACCTGCTGTTTTAAAATATGTCATTCCAAGGCCATAGTTAAATAGACAACTTGCTCGGAGAGGTGTGAGAAGTGGGCCGGTGAGCTGTGAAATTAAATCTGCCTAATGAAGGCCGAGGCCGGCACACACACGGACCTATCTGCAGTAAAACAACGCGGGGTGACGCCTAAGAAACAGACCACATTAACACAAAGGGAGCCTACTGCGCAGCACATTTCCGCTAGACATAAAAGAGACACCTTCTTTCCAAGCAGCAACTCTAAAAAGGAACGCGCCGCCCGGCGAGGTGCGAGTCTTCCTCCCCGCGAGGCGTCCCGTGCAAGCGCGCGGACGGCGGGGCGGATGCGGAGAGAAGGCGCCCAGGAGACTGGGCTAAGGCTTTCACTGTCCGAACGTAGATTCTTTCGAACCTATGGATTTTTTTGAGCTCTTTGATTCTTTCGAACCTTTTGATTCTTTCCATTCTCGGTTCTAAGCGTTAAAGCGCAGCTGAGAAAGGCAGCAACAAAGGTGGGAAGGGAACTAGCAGGAGTTCGGAGGGAAAAATGGGTGATAATTTAGGGGAGAAGCCATAAAGAAGAGACTGAGCGAGAAGAGAAGCGGAGCACACGCAGAAGAGGAAACAAGGAGGCGGAGAAGAGAAGAAAAAGCTTGGCGAAGGAAGACGCTGACCAAACTCGCCCGGGACGGGAGGACGGCAGGCCGGCCCAGAGGGAATCGGCGGCTTTAAGGGAAGCCCCGCCCCCTGGTGGTGACACTCCAGCAGACCCGTCTGCGATTGGCTGCGGCCGGAGGGCGGGATAGGGTTGCTAGGCGCGGAGGGGATCCGGCGGGCCCCGGCCGCCCGGAGCGCGGAGCCGTGGGAGCGGAGCCGGGGTTAGCGGAGCTGCTGGAAGATGGCGAGCGGCCGGGACGCGCGGCCGCCCTTGCGCCTGGGGCGGCTCCCGTTGCTCCTGTGCCTGCTGCTGCTGAAGAACTCGGCGCGGGCGGCTCACATCAAGAAGGCGGAGGCGACGACAACGACGAACGCGGGCGCCGAGGCGGCCGAGGGCCAGTTCGACCGCTACTACCACGAAGAGGAGTTGGGCTCGGCGCTGAGGGAGGCGGCGGCCGCGGGCCCTCCCGGCCTGGCCCGCCTCTTCAGCATCGGCCGCTCGGTGGAGGGCCGGCCGCTGTGGGTGCTGCGCCTCACGGCCGGCCTGGGGTCGCTAATCCCTGAGGGCGACGCGGGGCCCGAGGCTGCCGGGCCCGACGCTGCGGGGCCGCTGGTGCCCGGCCGGCCGCAGGTGAAGCTGGTGGGCAACATGCACGGCGACGAGACCGTGTCGCGCCAGGTGCTGATCTACCTGGCCCGCGAGCTGGCGGCCGGCTACCGCCGCGGGGACCCACGCCTGGTCCGCCTGCTCAACACCACCGACGTGTACCTGCTGCCCAGCCTCAACCCGGATGGCTTCGAGCGCGCCCGCGAGGGCGACTGTGGCCTCGACGACGGCGGCCCGCCGGGGGCCAGCGGCCGCGACAACAGCCGGGGCCGCGACCTCAACCGCAGCTTTCCCGACCAGTTCAGCACCGGCGAGCCCCCCGCCCTGGACGAGGTGCCCGAGGTGCGCGCCCTGATCGAGTGGATCCGCAGGAACAAGTGAGTGCTGCCCGCCCCTCTCCCCGTCCGTGGGAGCGCCCGAGGGCCGGGGCTGGCGCCGGCACCCAGTAGGCGCCCAAACAATGCTGGCAGAAGGGGTGGCGGTGGCGAAGGTGAAGGGAGACACCCTGTAACGGGGACACAGCCAAGGCCGCCTAGCCTCCCGTCCCGCTCATCGTCAAAGAATTGCCTCCTAGAGGCTATTTGTTCAAGGGATGCTGGAGGGGACACTTCTTTCTGACATTATGGTCCCTATTCTTATAGCGCCATAGGACAGGAGCGAGAAGAGATCTTAAGGATAACCTAGGTCAGCTCACGGATTTTATAGATAAGCTGTCAATGCTGTTATCTCCTATTAAAAATGCCTAATGTTGTAGGCACTGTGCTAAGTCTTTCTGTGACTGCAGTATCTTGGCCACAACCTGATGTCATAGACACCCTCAGTTTTGCATATCGGGAAATTAAGGGTCAGGTTGGTTAACTGATTGACATAGGAGTGTGGCTGGGACTTAGAATCAGGCAATCTGATTCCCGGTAGTCCTCTTAGCCACGGAGGGAGACTGGAGCCCAAAAATGGCAGATGGTATTCCAGGATCTTCCTCTTGCCTGTTTGACAGAAACTGGTTTTTCTCCAATTTTTACCTCTGACTCAGCTTAAGGAGATATGGACTTAGCTGGAGAACTTGCACAGATCTGTGAGCCGCTTCATTTTAGATTCTGAAGGGTTTCCGATGCCATTTGTGCACCTTATTAGCCTGGGCAGAATGGCTAATTGTCACGCTTTTGATACACACTTTGTCACTAAGCATTGCGTGAGATTTGAAATCTTAAAAAGTAGAAGATGAGGACCTCAAGAAATTCGTGTAAGAGAATGTTGTAAATATTTCTATGTTTGTGTACCCAGTTAAACTTTACAGGAATTGTTCCCACTTGCAAGATGTGTGTGGGCTGCAGTAACATGGACCAGAATCTCTGTGGAAGAGGTAGAGCTTGAGCTGTCTCCAGAGATGGGTGGGATTTTCAGCAAAAAGGAGAGGAATAAAAGGGGAGGGAAGTCACTTCAGAAGGCATAGTGTCTGAAGTGAGCAGGCATTGCTTCCCCTTTTCAGGCATCGGCTTTGCCACTATTTCCTCATTTTTGTGTCTTCATAAGGCTTTTGAAGCAATAGCTAATCATTCCATCTTGATTAAAAGAAGATTTCTGAGGGACAGTTAAGATAAAGAAGTTTCTCTGCAGGACTTGGAATCATTTCTTCTACAAGATTTCAGTCATATATAGAAGATCTAGAAAATTCGTGGGTGTTAGGACAGTTCTTGAGTCTTTTCACCTTCTTTTACTTTACTCCTCTTGATAAAGTCCATTTGATAGACTTTCTGGAAGGATTTTGTTTTTTCTTTTAGATACAGTCATGTCATGACCTCTGAACATCTGCATAAGAAATAAGACTTTGACACACTTATTGACAGAAGCTGTGATGGCCAGGGCTTTTTGAGATGATGTATCAAATGCACTGTTTGCATTGCTTTAAATGTTTAAAATGCTCTGTCCTTGCACCTTCAAAATGCTTTGATCCTTTCAGGGATATAAATTATGTGCCTGGATTTTTCTTTTCAGTGTTAGTTCTGCTGTTACCAAATATGAAAATAAGCTTTCTCTTGGTGTAAGTCACCTTGAGGCTATACAGTCATTTTGGTCTGTGGCTGTGGACTACCCTAGTCATGGCTGTTCTTCAAACATGTAACTCTAATTAATAAAAAGGGAAAGTAGGTGACTATATATGGTGAAGAGTATATCTATTCTAACTCGGTCTTCAAGAATTCACTCAAAATGCATATTCTTTGCTGTTAACCAATAGCACTGACGTGAATAAAATTAAAAACATAAGCACACACAATTGGATATTGATGCCTAAATATAGCATCAGCTTTATGGATAGGATGTTTTTAAACAAACATTAGTCTTATGGGAAAACTACCTTTTTCGGTGTATTTTGTGAGACAAACCATTTGAGTAATTTCTTGATATCCTCTTATTCACCCAGCTATGTTCGAATTAGATTTTTGGTGTTATTTGAATATGTAAAATTTTAAGGCTTTATTTCCTGCTGCTTAGGAAAATTAAGTTTATTTTCCTTGTTTCACTTTATACTTCATCCAATGGATGTTGAGACAAATAAGAAAATATCAAAAAAATTAACTCCGTCATTCAAATAAAGATTTTGTAGTTGACCCCTATATTTTTGGCACACTATACTTCTTTAACTGAATATACCTGCTTAGATTTTCATAGGAGATTAGCATATAAATGATGTTTGGATGTGAGAAGCATTATCATAGTGTTGGGAGTACCTGCAGATTTTTTTTCAGGGGGCTTAAGTATACATATCTGAATCTTTGAATCTTTGAAATTTAATTTGTCAAATATCAAGTTCTCTTAATTTTTTTAAAGTTATCTATCTACAGGATTATCTGGATAGCGTAATAGAGTCAATTTAGAGATCAACTGTTTAACATTTATAAACTCGTTTGTAATATCTATGATATATTACCAGCTACTTTAAATCTTATATAAGGAATGATATATAATACTGAAGTCAAGTATGAGAAACAGTTGAGCAAATTGATTTGAATAGACACCATAAAATACCTTCAAATAAGATTGGAGTTGATTTGCAAAGTTGATTTGACAAAGACTTAAAGCACAATCTTACAGCCATTGTAGTAGGTGTTACTCTCTCTTGAAATCTTCATTGTAAGAATGACATTGGTACTTTCAAAACTGTGTAATTAGAATAAGGAAAATTTAAGTGAATTTTGTTACTCATGTAGATTACAAATATTTCATTGTTCAAAAGTATTTGGTTAGGCCATTTTGACAATATTTCTGAGAAGTGTTGCAAGAAATGTTGAACAAAATGAAAAACAGCATTTTGTAGAGAATCTTAGATTTTCAAGTTTTAATTAAAATATGTAATTAAAGTAGCATGCTTCGCTTATTTAGAATATTCAGTTATCCATTTTATTTTACTAGAATATGAATGCCCAGAGAGCATTTGTTTGTTTGTTTTGTTCACAGATGTTTCTATCCCTGGTACCTAGAACGTCATGTAGCGCATAGTTGATACTCAAGAAATATTTGTTGCCAAATGGATTACCTGAGCTGCCCCAGCCTTCTTATAACTTTCCCAAAGTCAGTGGGGGAAGAAATACTTAAATTATGTTAGAATTACAAACCAGAAAGTAAATTGTTAACACCTTAGCTATAGGGGAGAGGTGGGTAGGGTGGGTTAGAAAGTTAGAATATTTACTTAGTTCTTGTTTCTGTATCATTCTATTACCCAAGGACTGGCAGTGGAAGTGGGAAGTAGAATGACAGTTTGTAAGGCAGTGATTCCCTAAACAGGATGCTAGGTATCTCCAAAGAAATGAACATTTGTTGAACAGGGGTATAAAGCATGCCAGATTATGTTTCATGTGTGTTATCTTAATTAATTTTTCATAACAACCCTGGGAAACAGGTAGCATTAATCTCCATTTTACAAATGAGAGGAAAACAGAGGTTCAGTGAATTTAGAGGCAGTAATTTCTCCTGATTATATTAATGGCGAGCAACAGATCTGGGAGACGGAATGTTCTTACCCATATTTGTCTGTCTCCAAAGCCTGTGCCATTGCCACTACATCAAATGGCATTCTTCTCTGGTGTCTGGAAGGGTGCTAATTATATTAGTTTTTAGCTAGTTTCTTTTCATAGTCTATGCTGGTGTTTAAACACTGTCCTTACTGGCCAAGATCTACCTTCTGATGAACAGATTTTGTGTTACATGTAATTTTCATTATTTGATCTTCTCTGGAGTAGTACTACTGATCATGCTTAAAATAATCTTTAAAATTAGACATGATAGGTTTACTTTTCTTTCAAACATATAGAGAAATGTTATATATCATCAACCCCCTTTGGAATTTGTGTAGGTCAGTTAATTTCAACAACAGAAAGGCAGAAGCAAGAAAATCCAATTTAGAATGGAAAGAGAAAAGTATTTCATCTCTATGGATAGTAATGGTTTAAGCTGTTATATAAGGGAAAGATGCTTAAATAGGACTTAAGCATTTTTTTTGCCTTCAGCTTTTGCCATAAAAGGAATTCTTCAGTATTTCTAGATAGATAAATTTGACCAAATTGCAAATTGGTTCACTTAAAAGTAGAAGCATTGAAAAAAAATGTTTCTTTTATAGGAGAAGCCTTGTCTCCATGTTAATTTATTTTTTAATGGCCCAATCGGAAACACTGGGCCTTGAAAGAGAGCTGTTTCTACAGTTATGCAATGGAGGGCTAGTCTTTGATATGGTATATTGTTTTTCTCTGTAAGCAGCTCACTGTATCAGGTTGTTTACTTTGTTTATTTTTTCCTGAATCTCCTCAACTGTGGCTTCTCTCTTGAAAATGTGAATTTAGCATATTGCGAAACTGGAGTGAAAAACAAAATATCCTTTTTAAAATTAGACTCCCTGTCTTAAAAATTCTCTTTGGACAATACATGTAAAAAATATAAAAGTTATTAACCTAACATATATACAATGGATATTTATATATACCAGCCATGTTTTCTATGAAATTTACATATTATGAAATACAAGTTGTAGGCTGAACTATGTGAAATTGTCATTTTTCAGGTCAAAAAATGGGTGAGGGCCAGGCACAGTGGCTCATGCCTGTAATCCCAGCACTTTGGGAGGTCTGGAAACATGGTGAGACCCCATCACTACCAAAAAAATGGGGAATATTGGCACGCTCAGAGCTCATGTAGTTCAACCTAATACATGAATTTGGAATTCCCTAAATAAGACATTTCCTGAAATATTAATTTATACTCTTGTTATTCAGCTATTTTTTCAATGAGGGAAAACTCTTTAAAGTTACTTTGGGTTAACCTGAATCGTTAAAGCTGTTTGAAATCTTAAAATTGGTAATACTTTCTTTCCACTTTCTTTTGTTGTTGTTGTTAGTCTCCTTTTAACAGATAACAGCTGATAGAGTTGTCTTCTAGGTCAAGAGAGTTATAGGAGTTTATTTCTAAAAGATTTTGTGTAATGCATGGTGTTTTGTGTCCTTTTTTAGTGATATGTGATTTGGTTGTATTTTCAAAGGTTTGTACTTTCTGGAAATCTGCATGGTGGCTCAGTGGTAGCAAGCTATCCTTTTGATGATTCTCCAGAACATAAGGCCACTGGATTCTATAGCAAAACCTCAGATGATGAAGTCTTTAAATACTTGGCAAAAGCTTATGCTTCAAACCACCCCGTAATGAAAACTGGTGAGCCTCATTGTCCAGGAGATGAAGACGAGAGTTTCAAAGATGGAATCACAAACGGTGCACATTGGTATGATGTGGAAGGTATGCAAAGCATTGAATTTGCTACATTTTCCCCCTTGTTCGTTTAGTTTTCTTATGTGTTTTCTGAGCAGAAAAAAAGAAACTTTGTAGAAATCTAATTTTTAAAAAATATTATTTCTTTTTACTTTGAAAATTTCAAACTTACAGCAAAATTGAAGGACTGCATGAACATCTATCTGTCCTTCCTTTAAATTCACCACTGTTTATCTTACCGCAGATACCTTGCCTCTCCTTCTTTCACTTTTTTTCTCTCTCTACATGCACGTGCATGCAGACACACACATACGCGCAATCTTTTGCCAAACCATCCAAAAGTAGGTTTCAGATTTTACAACACTTTACCTATAAGTTCCTTAACATGTATTTCCCAAGTACAGGGACATTTTCCTGTTCAACTATACTATTACCATAACTGAGAAATCAACAATAATTCGGTACTGTCATACCACATGCTGTCCATAACTCAGTTTCCCCCATTATGTCCATAGTATCCTCGGTAGCCCCTTTTTCTCCAGATCTTGGATCTAATCAAGGTTCAAGCATTGCATTTGGCTCTTGTAAAGAGACCATGCTAATAGTACTATGGAAAATCCCATAATCTAGATTGTCACTTTCTTTTTTTTTTTTTTTTTAATTTTTTTTTTTTTTTTTTTGTCACTTTCTTCATGATAAGATTAAATCAGATTTCCCAGCAAGGCTATTATATAGATCATGTTGCACGTAATATCAGGAGACACATAATGTCCAGCTGCAAGTGGCCAAGTTGGATAGCTTGGTTAATATGATGACCACCGCCAACCAGGTCTCTCCATTTAAATTTTTTAAATTTTTTTTTTTTTTTAAGAGAAAGGATCTCACCCTTTTACCCAGGCAGCAGTGCAGTGGTACAATCATAGCTCACTGTAATCTCAAACTCCTAGGCTCAAGTGATAACTCCTGCCTTAACCTCCTGAGTAGCTAGATCCTCCTGAGGTGCGTGCCACCATGCTAGCTAATTTTTAAATTTTTTTCTAGAGATGGGGTTTTGCTGTGTTGCTGAGGCTGATCTCAACCTTTTGACCTCAAGTGATTTCCTGCCTCAGCCTCCCAAAGTGCTGGGATTATAGGCATGAGCCACTTCATCCAGCCCAGATCTCTCCATTTTACATAAAGGCACATTTTTCTTTTGTATTTTAATCTGTGACGTGATCATGGAATGCTGTTTTTGTTTTTTATTGTGGTAAAACATATATATATGTATGTGTGTGTGTGTGTGTGTGTGTGTATATACGTATATATATATATATATATATATATATATATAAAACATAGATTTGCCAGTTTAACTGTTTAAATATTTTTAAGTTTAGAGCTCTCTGGCACTAATTTTTACAATGTTGTGCAACTATCACCACTATTTCTAAAACTTGTTCATCATCCCAAACAGAAACTCTATAAGCATTAGGTAATAATTCCCACTCCCTTCTCTATCCCTTACCCCCAGCCATTGATAACCTCTAATCTATTTTCTCTCTGTAAATTTGCCCATTTTAGATATTTTATATAACTGGAGTCATGCAATATTCTTCCTTTTGCATCTGGCTTATTTTTCTTAATGTTCTTAAGGGTGATTCATTTTGTAGCAGGTATCAGAACTTCATTCCTCTTTATGGCTGAATAATATTCCTTGAATGTCTATGTTAATAATACATTTTGTTTATCCATCTATTGACGATCACTGGGTTGTTTCCACCTCAGCTACTGGGAATAATGCTATAATGAACGTTGGCGTTTAAGTTATCTGTATGACTCCTTAATTTCAATTCTTCTGGATATATAACCAAGAGTAGAATAGCTGGGTCAAATGATAATTCTATGTTTAGCTTTGATAGACTATTTTCCAGCATGGATATACCATTTACATTCCCATCAGCAATATGTAAGTATTCCAATTTCTGATGAAATGTTATTTTTTAAAGAATTTTTTTTTGAGATGGAGTTTCTCTCTTGTTGTCCAGGCTGGAGTACAGTGGCACGATCTCGGCTCACTGTTACCTCTGCCTCCTGGGTTCAAACAATTCTCCTGCCTCAGCCTCCCGAGTAGCTGGGATTACAGGTGCCTGCTACCACACCCAGCTAATTTTTTTGTATTTTTAGTAGAGATGGGTTTCATCATATTGGCCAGGCTAGTCTCAAACTCCTGACCTCAGGTGATCCACCCACCTCAGCCTCTCAGAGTGCTGGAATTACAAGTGTGAGCCACTGTACCTGGCAAAAATTGTTAATGCAAGCTTGAATTGTTTACCTTTTCTCTTTAAATATTATGAAAACAGCTATTACTCTTTTGAAACTTTAGGTATACTTTGAATAATAATGTTTTTGTTTTTATGCACAGATGTAGATGTGGAGGGAACTTAGAAGGAACAAGTCAACCAACGTAAATGTCATTAGTGTAAATTTTTTGTTTTCTCAGAGTTTGTCCATGGTGAAATGCCTTAGGTCTTCCTTACCTTTTTATTGGCAGTCTCATTATAAAGTGCCCTATGACATGTCTCTTAATGTGTATTTAAACCTTTGAATTACTCTTTTACTTTTTATATCAAGCCGTGTTTACCCAAAATGGTTCACTAAGTTTGAGAACCTAATACTTTTGTTATGGTATCTTTGGGGTGTTGTTTTTCTGGCTGGAAACCTCTGTGTCTGGTGGCGCCTTTGCCCAAGTTCTTGTCCTGCATCCAGGAAGAATGAGGTATGTAGACAAGTGGAGGGTAAACAAGACAACGAGGAGCTTTGTTGAGTGTTAGAACAGCTCAGAGGAGACCCTCAGTGGGTATCTCCCTCTCTATAGGCAGCTTGCCCCATCAAGTGCTCAGCTCTCAGCACAAAGGATGCCCTGGAATGGGTGGCTCCTCTCTACAGTTAGGTCATCCTGATGAGTGTTCAGCTTTTAGCAGAGAAGGTAGCTCCTCCTCTCTGCAGCTGGATGTCCTATCGTCTCTCCATCCTCTGCCTTGCTCTGGCTGAGCCCAGGGCTTTTATGGACCCCAGAGGGGAAGAAGTGTATGCCAGTTGGTTCATGGGTGGCCACATGCAGCCTAGAAAAAGGTACCAGAAATCCCCATTCCAGTCTGTGGGACTTGCAGCCTAGACTTCAGCCTTTATGCCCTCTCTGGCCTGAAGGTGGGGCCTTGCCAGGGACCTGCTCCCTTTTACCCAGAAGACGGTCTGCCTCTTCTGTCTTTCATGGTGCCCAGGCTACTTGTGCCAAATAGGCCATTGCTGAGTTGCCCTCAGTCCCTAACCTTGGTTACATCCCCCATGCTTGTCAGTGCCCAGTTTGCCCAAGCATGTGCTTCCCCAACCTGCTTTGACAGTGTGCTGGGTCAGCTCCAACCCCACTCTGAGACAGTAACAGAGGCAGGAATGGGGAAAGGCCAGGCAGCAGGAGCAGGCACCTCCAAGCTTGCAAGGGTAAGGGAGACCTGGAAGGTTGGGGGGTGCAGCTGCTGCCTTCTCCCGGCTCCTGCCAATTCTGTGAGCATACACCCCCAGCCGCATCCCCTGGCAGCCTGGGGTGGGCGCTCCTGATCCTCGCTGTGCCTGGGCCAGTATCTGGGGCAGGGCTGACATTGCCCCAAGCTCCTCCATTGCCCTGGGGCAAAGGGGTGGCCTGGAGCGGATTGCAGGCCCCGGGCCTGGCCATCAGAAGTGTCAGGCTGGGAGGTCACCCCATACAGGGTGGACACCGGGGACATGGCCCCAAGTGGCCCACGCAGAGCCTCTGCTCAAGGCCCAGGAACCCAGCACCCTCCTTGGGGTGGGCGCAGTGGCTGCGCTGCTGGCCAGGTCCCCAAAGCTGGAGCTGCTGCTGTCTCCCATCCCGCCCCTGAAGCACGGTCCCAGCTCCACATAGGGTCCCTGCCTGCCTGACTACATTACTCCCCTGCTGTGCTGCTCAGGGCCTGACCCCATTGCAGCAGCCTCCAGGGCAGCAGGCTGTGAGGGGTGATAGCAGAAGGGGGTGGCTGTCCACCTCCTTCCTGTGCCCTCCGGCCTGCTGCTTCTATCACTTTCTAGAGTTTTCTGATCCTCCTATAGTTTCTACCAGTGTTTCTTGTGTATAAGAAGCATTCAAAAAGAGGTTTGACATACTATTTAGAAGTCAAACCTTCTCCCTGTAACAATTAGAGGTGATTTGAAAATCATTTAAAACAATTTTATAGATAAGGGGCTTACTTTAATGTGTATTTTTTACATTATTTAGTATATTTAATAAAACCTAACTTTGTGAACTGGTGGTTTTATAATCTAGTCAAGTTGCTTCATTAATTTGAGATGATGTTACTTAAAATAATGGGTAAATAATTAAATTTGCCTTTTTGGAAAAAGTTGTAAAAGGTTAGAAAGTAATTTCTATTTCACAATTAATTGATGAAAGTAAATCTATCTCATACTACCTAAAAAATAAATATTCCGCCTCTACCAAAAGTAGGTATACTTTGGTATTAATGCCATAGATTATTTGGTAAGCTGATTATCATTAGATTTTCTTGATTATTCAAACATCTGAAGAAGCTAAATTATGCTACTATTATTTTTTTTATGAGCATCAACTTTTGTTTTAGCTGAATGGTCAGATATGTCCTATATTATTTATACAATAAATAGCTTATTTCTCTTCCTACCTCAGCAAATATTGAGCAGTTTCCCCTTCAAGAGAAGCTGTGATGGTTTTAGTTTCAACAGGGTGAATTCATTGTTTAATGAGTAAGATGTTGTGAAACCTTGTGACTTGGCATGTATTCAAAAAACCCGGATGTCCTGGAGTTGTTTTTTTTTTTTTGTTTGTTTGAGACATAGTCTTGCTCTGTTGCCCAGGCTGGAGTACAGTGGTGTGGTCTCAGTTCACTGCAACCTCCACCTCCTGAGTTCAAATGATTCTCATGCCTCAGCTTCCAAGTAGCTGGGATTGCAGCCACCGCACTGGCTGATTTTTTGTGTTTTTAGTAGAGACAGTGTTTTGCCATGGTGGCCAGACTGGTCTTGAATTCCTGGCCTCAAGTGATCCGTCTGCCTCAGCTTCCCAAAGTGCTGGGATTATAGGCATGAGCCACCTGCCCAGCTGAGTAATTTCACTGATGCTGTATGTGATATATTTAGGAATTCTAGCTTAAAGAAGCATAGACCTTTAGAGCTGAAAGTGAATGTATTGACTTAGTCCAACCCTTTTGTTTTAGAGAAAATCAAGGCCTGAGAGAGGAACTAACTTGTGCAGTATGATTTATTCATATGCAAATATTTACTGAGTTCCTGCCATGCCACATACACTGTATTAGGTAATGGGTATACAGTGAGAGCAAAACAGAAACAACTCCTGCTCTGAAGAATCAGACAGTATATTAGTAGTGTGCAATGTGGGGTGATTTGGCCACTAGTCCCTTTGCCTTCATCGCCAGGGCTGACCCAGCATATCTAGCTATGTGAGTAAGCCTTGCTTCTCTCAACATGTCTCTCAAACCTCCAAGATCCATTTAGGAAATGGCTATCCTAATAAGGCTGATGAATAGTCACATCCACTTCTAAAGCCTTGTTATTGTGAGTCCTGCTCTGGACTTGTTCATGGAGCAGGATGCTTTTTTTTTTTTTTTGAGATGGAGTTTCGCTCTTGTTGCCCAGGCTGGGGTGCAATGGCGCGATCTCAGCTCACTGCAACCTCCACCTCCTGGGTTCAAGTGATTCTAGTGCCTCAGCTTGCCAAGTAGCTGGAATTATAGGCATCCTCCACCATGCCCAGCTATTTTTGTATTTTTAGTAGAGACAGGGTTTTACCATGTTGGTCAGGCTGGTCTTGAACTCCTGACCTCAGGTGATCCACCTGCCTCAGCCTCCCAAAGTGCTGGGATTACAGGCATGAGCCACCTCACCCGGCTGCCCTTTTTATTTATTTATTTATTTATTTTTTAATCACAGTGTGCTGATTTGTATGTCATTTGCCTACCATTCTTTCTTCACAGTTTTGAAGACATTGTAAAAATCATATGATGTTTTAGTATGTTTATTCCAAAGCAGATTTAATAAAAACTGAACTGTAGTTTTAGGTAAACTTAAGCCATGTTGTGTGCCTGTATCCCAGATACTTGGGAGGCCAAGGAAGGAGGATCTTGAGTTCAAACCCAGCCTGGGCAAAATAATGAGACCCTGTCTCCAAGAAAACAAACAAAAAAGAATTGCCTTCTTTCAACATATACAATTTAAGGAAGGGCAGGCAATTTATAATTGAAATTATTTGATCAAAGATCATGGTTTTTTTGTAACTTTTACAAGTTTTCTTGGGCAGAACATTGTTATATTTCATTTTCTTGCAGATAGAAGAACAGTGGAGGGCAGTGCAGTAGAAGGCAGTGCAGTGTAGTGGCAGAAAGAGAGCTCTGGAATCCCATTGCCTTAGGTTGGAATCACAACGTAATCTGTGTGTGTGTGTGTGTGTGTGTGTGTGTGTGTGTGTGTGTGTGTTATGGGTGAAAGAGAGAGAAATAATCTGGGACAAGTTAATGAATTTCTCTAAACCTCAATTCTCACATATATAAAATTAAGATAAATACTATCCACTCAGAAGATTAGGAGCCTCAAGTGAGAATGTGTATAAAGCACCTTAGCCTAGCATTTGGTGCCATGACTGCTTACCTCTACTAGAGTTTAAACCTCTTGAAGGTAGGGACTTTGTTTTATTCCATTTTCTATTTCTAACACACAGTCTATGCCTGGTATATAAAAGATAAACAATAGTCTTTTTTGAATAAATGAAGTTTTGCCATCCAAAATTTAAATACATAGTGATTTAAAATCTTAGCTCTCTAGGTAACCTTATAAAAATTTCTAAAAATACTCATCCTAGTTTTGTTCCTACTCTGAGAAACTAAGCTTGTCTTACTGGTAGATTCTAGATCAGTATTATTTGAACCTTTTTTCTTACTTATAACCTATAATATAAAATACCTTTTAGTTGTTTATGTACATTTCATATATATATATGTGTGTACGTAAAAAATTCATGAAACAATACTTTTACTATACAGTAAAAGTATTACTGTGTTTAGGAATACTTATTATTCTGGTATTATTTCTTTTAGTTTGTTCTATATCATTCTTTTAAAAGTATGTCTGAACCCACTAATATATCTCACAACCCACTAATAGATGATGACCTGCAGTTTGTAAAAACATTATTATTGGTCACCCTGTGGTAGAATTCATTTATTTTCAAATTCTAAGTAGTTACAAAACACCTTACAAGTTGTGATAACTTATTATTTGGATTTTTCTTCCTGAATTGCTTTTTTTGTTTTTTTTGTTTTTTTTTTTTTTTTGAGACAGAGTCTTGTTCTGTCACCAGGCACCAGGCTGGAGTGCAGTGGCACGATCTCAGCTCACTGCAACCTCCGCCTCCTGGGTTCAAGCAATTCTCCAGCCTCAGCCTCCCAAGTAGCTGGGACTACAGGTGCACGCCAGCATGCCCAGCTAATTTTTGTGTTTTAGTAGAGACAGGGTTTCACCATGTGGGCCAGGATGGTCTCGATCTCTTGACCTCTTGATCCACCCACCTCAGCCTCCCAAAGTGCTGGGATTACAGGCGTGAGCCACCTTGCCCAGCTTCCTCCTGACTTGTTTATATGTTTCAGTTATTTCCAATGAGGACTGAGCCACAAATATTTATGTCAGATATTCTACTTTTAGATTGCCTTCGCTGAAATACAAATGAGTGTTGAGTTAGGAAATCGATCAGAAATATAGTTGTCAGGCCTGTGTATTGCTCATGTGAGTCTATTGAGTCTGTGATTAGTTAGGACAGCTGCCATAAAGCTTTATATTTGTCTTCTTAAGCCACTATAAACTTGAGGCTGAGCCCTTTCAAACTAGTAATTATGATTGTTTTCTTCTCTGGAAGAAGAAACTGTTCTGTGGATTTATCAAACTTTCTTCCCTCTCCTTTTATACAATGGACACGGTTATGAAATGTGGCCAGAAAGCATGTAATGTAATCAATTCAGTTTTTTTCTGTGAATATCACCTCCTTTTATCATGCAGACAACTATTCTTTCCCCAAAGTAGAGATCAGACTGAGCAGTAGCAATGTGTTTTAAATATTGAAGTATGTTTGGCTGGAGGTAGATTGCTGATGGAAAAGGAAGAGCATGAGGAAAATAATTACCCACGTGTTTTCAACAACACTGTTGAAAGGTTAGATTTGGTCCAGACATGGACCAGGAAGCTTATTTTCAAGGACTGTCTTCTGTGTCATTAAATAGGGTATCATGAATTAACCCATTTAACACCAGAAAATTGTAATCTAAAACAAAAAAAGAACCAAATGAACAGTGTAGAACTGTAAAAATACAATATCTAATATTAAGAAATAGACAAATCCATACATATAGTAGGAAGTTTAAAATAGGCCTCTTTCAGTAATTGTTAATAAAGACAAAAATGTGAATAAGAATACAGTGATTTAAATAATATAAATAAATCAATCTGACCTAATGAACAATGTACAGAATACTGTCCTTATATCTAATTTTCCTGCAGAGTCTGTTTACTAATTTGAGGTGTAGATGACTAAGAAACCAGCTGTCACACTTAGTGAAGATGCATCTATCTGGTTCTATTAGTGCTGTGCTACTTTGTTTTTAAGATTATATATTAAAAATCAAAGAACTAACATACACAGCTTAAAATAGGCCCAGGAGCAGTAGAGCACACCTGTAATTCCAACACTTAGGAAGGCTGAAGTAGGAGGATCGCTTGAGGCCAGCCTGGGCAATGTGGCAAGACCTCATCTCTTAAAAAAAATACAAAAATTAGCGGGGTATGGTGGAACATGCCTGTAGTCCCAGCTACTTGGGAGGCTGAGGCAGGTGGATAGTTTGAACCCAGGAATGTGAGGCTGCAGTAAGCTGTGATTATGCCACTGCACTCCAGCTTTTTTCTTTTTGACAGGGTGAGACCTCATGTCTGGAAAAAAAAAAAACAAAGCTTATAACAAAGGTTCATAGATCAAGTCTAATACTTCTTAGCATGGCAACAAAGATCCCACAGTCTGACGCAAGTCTGTAATTTTAGCCTTAGCTCCTACCTCTCCTCTGCCACCGGATTACTTGTCCTTCCCAAATGTGAACCTGCTTCACATGTTAGGTTATTCTCTGCCTGAAATGATTTTCACCAGTTTAGCTGTAATCTCTTCTGAAACCTCTCCTGTAATAACTCACTATCCTACCTTCGAGAACTTATTGTTTATACAGTATCATCAGTATAATACTTACCCACTTACGTTGTTAATAGTTTTTTGTGTGTATTTCCTCTTAGTGTGTGAATTCTTTGATGATAAGGACAGTGCAGTGCTATTCATTTTGGAGTTATCTTTGTGCAAAATGTATTGGCAGGAAAGAGTCCTAGAGGAGGGAAAACTAGAGGGGTTTTTACAGTCATCTTTAATGAGGTCTCTTTGGAGATAAGGGCTTTACCTAGAGGGCATGTAGGGGAATGAAAAGGGAATATGTAAAATATATAAGAAAGTATGCAAGAAGAATTGCAGAATTGATCATTTAAAAAGTAGAACAGAATGTCAAGGAGAGGATGTTAAAGATATGTCTTTAAGGATTTTGAATCTGGATAAGAAAAAATGGGAGTGGAAAAAACTAATTGGATGGTGGGATTGAGAGAGAGAGAAAGGAAAGAGAGAGAGACTGTGTGTGTGTGTGTGTGTCTTCAGGTGAAAGAGTAGTGAAAACTGGAAATATT
This sequence comes from Saimiri boliviensis, assembly GCF_048565385.1. Taxonomy (NCBI): domain Eukaryota; kingdom Metazoa; phylum Chordata; class Mammalia; order Primates; family Cebidae; genus Saimiri; species Saimiri boliviensis. The sequence goes on along the minus strand of NC_133465.1, from coordinate 28,778,497 downwards.
AATAGTACTTGATTTACCAGTCACAAGTACCCAATGGGAAGTTAGGAAATAGGTTCTAGAGCTTGGGAGAGAGGTCAAGAAGAGAAAGAGATTTAGGAGTTCTGAGACATTTGGAAAGCATATGGCAGTGTACATGATTTTTAAAATTGAATTGATAGTGTTTCCTGGCATAATTGCGTGGAGCTAGAAGTTCAACCAGAACATATATATAAATGAACAGATGGGTGGTTTTTTTAACCTCCAAACTATATACAGTTTGTACTGGGATGTTTTCCTTAAGGAATGCCAACAATTAAGATATTAATTCTCAGCTTGATCATATTTTAAAGGTACAGTTGATAATCAAATGTGCATTAGTGAAGTGTTTTTGGTCTTATATGATCTTGCATATTAAAGAGCTGGTTGATGCTTTTTCTTCCCTTTATTTTCTCTTTTAAAATCTGAGTGCTACCAAATTTAAAAGGAAAGCAAAAAGGTAAAATAATACTTGAAACAATATTTGCTTGGAGTCAGAGTTGGCTTTAGTAAATTGAAACATAACCTAATATAAAGGCTGACTCGGAGCAGTGCAGTTGTGTACTTTGTAACGTGTTAATAGGCCTACATGAATGTTGAGAACCTACCACTGCTTTAGGATTTGGCCCCCCAGTCTTTAGATCTAATGTGTATAAATTGGATGTACTTTTTTCTTTTCCTTTTATCTTGTTTAACTCAGGTGGTGGAGAATGGGAGAGTACAATTTTTTTAAAAAAAGTTAAAAAAAAAATACTGTTCAAAGAGCTGTGTGGGAGACAGTGTTAACCAAGTTTGACAAAAATAAAAACAGATTCAGGACTGTGTAATTTAGTTTAGTTCTGTAGAATCATATCATTAGCAAATATATATTCAGTGGGAGTGGTGAAGGAAATAGATTTTCAAAAGATAAGTTGCTCAGAATACAAAGACCACGTTCAGTTACTAAGAACTTGATCAACATGAACTTGAATTTTAAAATTAGGAATTTGGGTAATTTTTTTAAGGGCAACCTCTGATTGTCCCATTCACTTGGCCCAGATTTTCCACCTAAAATTTTTTATGAACATTATGCTTATTAGTTTTTAAAAATGTCTCAGAGAGTACAAAGTTATCATTTGATAACTCACTTATTGTCTGTAAAAAATTGTGTAGAATATTCAAAGTTGTGAGAGAATTTCTCACTGTCCTTTGAAGTAGTTTTAATAAAGTAATATCATTAAGCTCCAAATTGAAATACAGGGTAGAAGTTGTCTATTTTCCAAGACTTTAAAATGCTTTTCCTATTTAAAAAAACACATTATAGTTTTCCTGTAAAAGATTAATAGGGTTCTTGTGTAGTGCAGCTTGGTACTTTATAGTTGGCCTGCAGAGGCAAGGGAAAAAACAAAGCAAAAAAACCTGCTGTGTTTAAGTCTTAACACTGAAGCATTGACTGTGTTTTTTTCTTTTGGCTTTCTGTTTGAGACAGAAAGAAGAATCTTTAGTATCTTTGAAAGAAGGATTGAATTTATTAGTCTCCCCTCCCCTTTAACACTAGATCTTTCTATAGTGAAAACAGTGGTAAGAGACTTGTTTCCTAATAAAGATAGATTATCTTAAAACATATGAAGATTAGTTGCATGACAAATCGATTCAAAGAGTTTAATGGAAATGAGTAGATCACTTGATCAGAAGATTTAGCTACCCATAACAGTTAGCATTGGTATTGATGAGAATTTGCAGTAGTACTAGACAGATTCCTAGCGGTTACACTTGGAGTCTTGTTCTTTGATGCTGGTAAATGAATGATAGGTTTCTTTTTTCCTTTCCTTTCCTTTCTTCTTCTTCTTCTTTTTTTTTTTTTTTTTTTTTTTTTTTTGAGACAGAGTTTTGTTGTGTTGCCCAGGATGGTCTCAAACTCCTGGGCTCAAGTGATCCACCGGCCTCAGCCTCCTGAGTGCCTGGGACTACAGGCATGCGCCACAAGGTCTGGCTAATTTTTATTTGTATTTTTTGGCAGAGACAGGGTTTCACTATGTTGGCCAGGTTGGTCTCGAACTCCTGACCTCAAGTGATCCGCTCACTTCGGCCTCCCAAAGTGCTGGGATTATAGGCATGGGCCACTGTGCCCAGCCGGGAATCATAGATTTCATTGTACATTGTATTCAGTTTTTTCAGAACATAGAAAAGTGCATTAAAAGGTAGGTTTATAAGCAAATTGTATACCTTTTGGCTTGTCAATTCTCCCCTTTGAGTGGAAGAAAAACTCCTAAGTCAGTGATTTTCAAGCTGAGGCACATTTCGGGAGAGTAGGGATCCTGGGAGGCAGAGATTGCAGTGAGCCACAGTCGGTCCGGCCTGGGCAACAGAGCCAGAACTTGCCTCAAAATAATAATAATAATAATAACATAAGCCACGACTGCACCACTGCACTCCAGCCTGGGCAACAGAGCCAGACCCTGTCTCAAAATAAGAACAAGAATAATAAAGAAGAAGGAGCAGCTACAGCAATAAAATAAAAAGTCTTGGAAGTGGCCATAGGAAAATAATGTGTGTATAAAGGGGAAGAAAAATTCAAATGATGAATTTCTCAGCAAAAGCCATTAGAGGCAGAAGGTAATGACACAAAGTTATTAAAGCACTCTGAAAAACAAACAGCTAAAAAACAAACAGCAAAAACAACAAACTACCAACCCACAACCCAGAGTTTTATATCCAATAAAAATGTCCTTCAAGAATGATGGCAAAATACACATTCTCAGAGATGGAAAACTAAGAGAATCCGTTATAAGCATACTTGCTTTAAAATAAATACTAAAGAAAGTTCTTCAGGCAGAAGAGAAATAATACCACAGAGAGAATTAGAACTTCAGGAATGAAGGAAAAGCAACATAAATGGTAAATATAATTAGCTATTTTTCTCCCCTTAAGTCCCTTAGAATGTGTATGACAGTTGAAAGTAAAAACTGTAACATTGTTTAGTGGGGCTTTCAATACAGCATGCGTACAGTAAGTCAAGTACAACATAAAAGGGTAGGATAAAGGGTATGGTATGTAGGTTTGTACATTCCTCTTGGAAGTAAAATATTAGGAAGAACTGTGAAAAGTTAAGTATGTAAATTGCATTTACTAGAGCAACTAACCAGTACAGTTAAAAACACAATTCCATAGAAGGCAGGAAAAGGGAAGCAGTGGGATTACGAGAGGGGCAAACAGAAAAATAATTAGAAAGTAGACCTAAATCCTAATATATCAATAATTATATTCAGTGTAAATGGTGCAAACACACCAACTAAGACAGGAATTGTAAACTGGAATTAAAAACAAGACCCAACTCTATGTCATCTGTGCAACTACAAGTAACTCTATTTAGTTAATTTTTATTTATTTATTTTTTTGAGATGGAGTCTTACTCTGTCACTCAGTTTTTGAAGTGCAGTGGTGCGATCTCGGCTCACTGTAACCTCTGCTTCCGGGTTTCTTAAGTGTTCTCCTGCCTCAGTGTCCCAAGTAGCTAGGACTGTAGGTGCCCACCACCACACCCAGCTAATTTTTGTATTTTTAGTAGAGACAGGGTTTCACCGTATTGGCCAGGCTGGTCTTGAACTCCTGACCTCAAATGATCCACCTGCGTTGGCCTCCCAAAGTGTTGGAATTACAGGCGTGAGCCACCGCACCAGGCCAGAAACTCACTTTAAATATAATGATATAGTAAGTTAAAAGAATGGAAAAAAAGTACACCATACACACACACAAACCAAAAGAACAATGGAGTGGCTATGTGACTATCAGGTAAAACAGACATCAGAGCAAGAAAAAATGCCAGCGATAAAGAGCAAGAAAAAATGCCAGAGATAAAGAAGAACATTACATAATGATAAAAGGGTAGACTCTCCAAGATGACATAATTCTAGATAATTAAGATAACTATTAAATTTTACATATGCAAAAAACTTAGATTAGTTTACATTTACATGGCCCTGAAATTGTTATTTTTATGTGTTCTCTGTTTTGTTTCCTCACCAGGACTCTAAACTCTTGATGGAAGTACATCTCTTGTTTATAATTCCCAATCTTAGTATAATGCCTTACACACATTGACCATTGCATTATGACCAATGTAGCGGTAAAAATTGGAACAGATTTTTTATAAATATTATGTACAATTAATAGCATGTGTGTGTTTACGTGTATATGTACAAGTGAAAGTTACCACAGATGATTTTAGGTCAGCAATGACTAAAGCTGACTAATATCACCTAATGACTAAATATGGCTTGGTAGGGATAGGAAAATCAGCATCTTACCTATTTCCTGCCAGACCCAAGGGAGTAAGAGGAAGCTAAAAGATTGCCTTATCCTAGGAGACAAGGTTAAGACCAAGTTACTAGGCTTATGGTGATCATAAACCTGCATATATTCTGAGAAGACAAAGTCTATTTGACATCCCCACGTGGATATTCGATGGGCATTTCAAACTTAATGCATTAAAAACAAACATCTTAATTTCTCACTGCTCCAACCTCCTTTCATTCAACATATATTTATTGAAGAGATACTATGTGCCAGCTACTGTTATAGTGCTTGGAATGTCCATCAATGGGAATAACAAAGATCTCTGCCCTTGTGTTATAATCTGGCAGGGAGAAACAGGCAGTAGACAATAAACATAACAGGTAAATTGTTAAGTGTTGTAGAAAAAAGAACAAGGTAGAAAAAGCACCAGTGCCAGTACCAGTACCAATAACACTGCCAGTGCCAGCACCAGTGATGGCTTCAGTGCTGGTACCAGCCTGCAGCCACTGTCATATTTGGGCTCTTCGCTGGCCTTGGTGGAGCTGGTGCCAGCACCAGCGGCAACTCTGGTTCCTGTGGTTTCTCCTACAAGTGAGATTTCAGATATTGTTAATCCTGCCAGTCTTTCTCTTCAAGCCAGGGTGCATCCTCAGAATCCTACTCAACACAGCACTCTAGGCAGCCACTATCAATCAATTGAAGTTGACAGTCTGCATTCAATCTATTTGCCATTTCAAAAAAAAAAAAGAAAGAAAAAGGGTAAGAGTAACTGGGAGTGCTGGTAGATGGGCTTGGGGATAGTGATGGAGGAATGTAAGTAGCAACTTAAAATGGGAAGGTCAGGATGACCTGATGTCAGAATGACCTGACTTCATTGTCATATTGAAATTAGAGCAAAGAGCCAGAGTTGAGGAAGTTAGTCAAGTAGTCCTTACTACTATCTAGGGGAAGAGCATTCCAGGCAAACGGAACAAGTAGAGCAAAGTCAGGAGGTACTTAGAGTATCCAGTGAACAGCAAGGAGGCCATGTGTCTGGTGCAGAGCCAGTGATGGGGAGAGTATAAAAGAAGGTTTAGGAAGGAAGGCTGGGTGATGTGGTCAAATCCTATAGGGCCTGGGGCCACTGAAAAGACTTTGAATTTTAGTCTGAGTGAAATACAGGGAGTCACTGACTGTTTTGAACAGAGAAATAGACATCTGACTTGCATTTTAACAGAATTACTCTGGCATCTCTGTTGAGCAAAAAATATAGAAGGGCAGGGGCAGAAACGGGAACCTGTTAAGGGTGATTGCAGAAATACATGCAGAGAAATGACAGTGGCTTGTACAAGGCCACAGCAATGGAGATGAGGAGAAATCTTTGGATTCTGAATATATTTTGAAATTAGAGTTGGCATGGTTTTCTGGCATTTTGGATGTAAAATGTGAATCCAAGGCTTTTTGCCTGTGCAACTATTTAATAGAAGGGTGGAAGTGGCATTAACTTCAGTGGGAAAAACTGTGGGTGCAGCAGGTTTGGAGAAGATGAGTAGTTGAGTTTTGGATATGTTAAGTCTGTGGTAACCAAGTAAAGATTTTGAATAGGCAGTTGGATGTACAAGTTTGGAGTCTGGGAAGAAGTCCAGGTTAGAGGTAGAAATTTGAGATCATGTTTAAAACCATGGGTCTGTATGAGTTTCATTATACCAAGGAAATAAGTAGTAAGAGGAGAGGACCAAGGGGAGAGCCTTAGGGATGCCACATCTGTTGCCTTTGTTCTCTTTCATCTTTTCAGTAAGTGGCACCACTAACTCCCTGATTTCTCAAGCCTAAATCTAGAAGTCATCCTTGATTTCTTCCTTCTACGACCAGATCTGTCCTCTTTGTCTCCACTACTACCAACCTAGTCCAAGCCACCATTATCTTCTAATTCATTTCCATGCTTCCCCTTTTGCCCACCTCCAGTCATTTTGCATCCAGCATTCAGAGTGATCTTGACAGAAGGAAGGTAATTCCAACTATATCACACCTCTGTGCAAAGCCTGCCAGTGTTCTGCACAGCAAATGTTGTGAATGAATATTCTGACTCACAAATCAGTGTGAAGTATTGTCAAACATGAAACAAGAGTGAAAAGGCAGCCTACAGAATGGAAAAATATTTTTGCCCTAATAAAATATTAACCCCCTAAAAAGGGTTAATATCTAGAATATACAAAGAACTCCTACAACTCAACAACAAAAAACAAATAATCTAATTTAAAAATGGGCAAAGGACTGAAATGGACATTTCTCTAGAGAAGAATGGCCAACAAACATTGAAAAGATGCTCAACATCACAAATTATCACATACCCATGTTCATTGCAGCATTATCCACAATTACCAAGGCTGGAAGCAGCTAAATGTCAATTGACAATTGAATGGATAAAGAAAAGTTTATATATACACAAAATGGAATCTTATTCAGCCTTAAAAAAGAAGAAAATCCTGTCATATGCTAAAACATAGAGGAACCTTAAGGATATTACACTAGGTGAAATAAGCCACAAGGAAAAAATACTGCATAATTCCACTTATATGTGGTATCTGAAGTAGTCAAACTCTTGGAAACAAAGTAGAAAGGTGATTGCCAGGAGCTGGGAAGAGAGGGAAGAGGGAAGTTGTTTAATGGGTATGGAGCTTCATTTTTGCAAGATGAAAATGTTCTAGAGCTCTATTGCACAACAATGTGAATGTAGTTAACACAATTGTACTGTACATGCAAAAATGGTTACTATGGTGAATTTTGCATTGTGTTCTTTAGTGCCATAAAACAAAAACAAAATACCTCCAGTGGTTCCTACCACACTTGGAGTAAAATCCCAAACTCCTTACCCTAGCTGCTAAAGCCCTTTATGATCTTGTTTTTCCAGAATTTGTCAAACTCGTCTTGTGCCATTCTTCCCTCGTCTGTTATTGTCCAGCCACAGCAGCTTTCTTTCTATTCCTTACACTCACCAAACTTTTTCCTCTGCCCTTGGAATGTTCTTCCCGCTGACTTTTAGCAGACTGGCTGCGTCTTGTTTTTCAGATCTTGACTTAACATACCTCCTCACAAAGCCTTTTTTTTTTGAGATGGAGTTTTGCTCTTGTTGCCCAGGCTGGAGTGCAATGGTGTGATCTTGGCTTACTGCAGCCTCCACCTCCTGGATTCAAACCATTCTCCTGCCTCAGCCTCCCAAGTAGCTGGGATTACAGGTGTGGTGTCTGGCTAATTTTTGTATTTTTAGCAGAGACAGGGTTCCAGGGTTTCACCATGTTGGTCAGGCTGGTCTTGAATTCCTGACCTCGTGATCTGCCCGTCTCAGCTTCCCAAAGTGCTGGGATTACAGGTATGAGCCACCATGCCTGGCCCTCACAAAGACTTTTTATGACTACCTGGCTGCCACCAGTCACTAGCTGTATCACATCACTCTACTTAAATTTTCTGCCTAGCATTTCCTACTGTCTGATATTTTTCTTATTTATCTTTATTTACTGTCTGCCTCCCCTATAGAAGAATTTTGTAAGTTTTTAAAAATTCTCATAAAAGAATGTTATAAGAAAGCAGGGACCTTGTCTGTTTTGTTCATCACCGTATCTCCAAGCACCTAGAATAGTGCCTGGCATATCGCTCAGTAAATATTTGCTGAATGAAAACTGAAATTCCTAGTTTTAAATGATTATGTCTTGAAAAGGACTGCTCTTTTCCCCAAGCTCCAGACCTGTCTTTTTGGATTCCTTCTTGGGTATTTCTATCTAAATATTCTGCAGATACCTCAAATTCCACATGCCCCTCTCCACTCACTTACTCTTCCAGATCTTATTTTTTCTCTGTTAATGGCATCATTATTAGCCCAATTGATAAGGGCCAGAGGTCTTCTTTGATTCCTTTCTTTCTCTCAGGATCTGTCAGATCCTGTCAGTATCCTATCTCACATCTTTCCCTTCTCTTCCACACAGTTGCCACCACATCATTTTAGGCCTAATTACTTTTTACCTGGATCATTGTAAGAAACCATCTAGCTGGGCTTTTTGCTTCTAATCCCCCATGCCTTTCCAGACTGTACTATCTATCTTCTATTCATATCGCTACTTTTCTGTTCAAAACTAACAAATAAAATGCTATTTTTTTAATGCCTTGGAAAGCCAAGGAAACCTTTATCCTCAGCCTCCTTTAGACCCCACTTAACTTTCCAGCCTCACCCTTCATGACACCCCTGCAGCTCTGTGTTACTGCTCTAATACTGTGGCCTTATCGGTCTCACAGCTGGTGGTCAGCATACACCAGCAGCCTCCACCTTTACAAAGCCATTTCCCCTGACTGCAGTGCTCCTGGACCCCCACATCCCTTTACATCTGACTCGTAGTTTTAAGATCTAACTAAAAAACTGCCTCCCCCAAGAAGCCTTCATGGATCTTCCCTCAACTCCAAAATTGAAATTAGTGGCATAGACCCATAATATTTCTATTATTGATAATTTTTCTTTTTTTTTCCAAGACAGGATCTTACTTTGTTACCCAGGCTGGAATGCAGTGGTGCAATCTTGGCTCACTGCACCCTTGACCTCCTGGGCTCAAGCGATCCTCCCACTTCAGCCTCCTGAGAAACTATAACTACAGGCGTGTGCCATCACGCCTGGCTAATTTTTTGTGTGTTTTTTGTAGAGACGGTTTTACCGCATTGTCTAGGCTGGTCTCGAACACCTGAGCTCAAGCAATCCGCCCACCTCAGCCTCTCAAAGTGCTAGGATTACAGGCACGAGCCACCTCACCCAGCCTATTATTTTTTAAATTGTGGTAAAGTATATATAATATAAAATTTACCATTGTAACTGTTATGAACTGTACAATTCCCTGGCATTAAGTACATTTACATTGTTGTACAACATTCACCACTGTCCTCTACTACGATATTTAATTATTTATGGATGTAGTTGTTCCCTCCTCTGATTGGAAACAAACGCTTGGCATTATTTATAAGTGCTCGAATTAACGTGGATGAACGAGAATATAATCAGATCATCTCCTTTACGTATCCTGAGATTAGACGGCACATCACCAGCATCCTTGTAATCCTGCTTGATTAACTTTAGGATTGTGTTCCGTTTTCTTCTTTGTACTTCTTATTCAAAATGGCATTGGTTAGAGTTCACAGAGTACTGGATTTTTAAAGGTTCTTTGCCCAATTTCTTCTTTACTCGTTTTTGATGCTTTACACTTAACCTAGCTTTTTTTGTCTTACTGATATCTGTTCTATAAATATGCCAGTGAAATGGAGCATATTGTATTAGGTAAGGTGTGCTTATTTCAAGAACTACAGGTGTTTCAAAGCACATAATGAAACTTCAGCAAAAATGAGGTTAAGAGTTTAGTCTCCAGTAATATTGCTGCAGTTTTATATCTGTCAGGTTTTGTTATTTTTGCTATATTGTTTGTTTTTCTTCAATGTTTATTTTTTATTTATTTTTTGTTATTATTATACTTTAAGTTCTGGGGTACATGTGCGGATCTTGCAGGATTGTTACATAGGTATACACATGCCATGGTGGTTTGCTGCCTCCATTCCCCCACCAACTACATTAGGTATTTCTCCTAATGTTCTCCCTCCCCAATCTCCCCACCTCCTGCTATCCCTCCCCTAGCCCCCTTCTTCAATGTTTTATAAGCCCCTGTTCTTTGATGAACTCCTAATATGCTGTGCTTTAAACTATGTCATTGACCTTTCTCCACAAACAGGTTTCAGAATTGTCTTTTTCATGTTCTCTCCCTGCCTTTTCTCTTATAATCAAATCAGCATGTTTTTGTTTTTGTTTTTGTTTTTGTTTTGGAGACAGTCTCAATCTATTGCCCAGGCTGGAGTGCAGTGGCACTATCTATGTTCATTGCAACCTCTGCTTCCCAGGTTCAAGCGATTCTCCTGCCTCAGTCTCCCGAGTAGCTGGGACTACAGGCACGTGCCACCACACCCAGCTAATTATTTGTATTTTTAGTAGAGACAGGGTTTCACCATGTTGCCCAGGCTAGTCTCGAACTCCTGAGGTCAGGTAATCTGCCTGCCTTCGCCTCACAAAGTGCTGGGATTACAGGCATGAGCCATTGCACCCCACCCAAATTAGTATGTATTTTTAAACATCATAGAAAGCGAGAGTTGGAAGGTTCTTTTGTGATCATCCAACATTCACTTTGCATATAAATAAATAAATACCCATGTTAATACCAAGGGGTTCTCATCCAGTAAGTGGCAGGAGAATCTATGATGCAGGGATATCTGTTGGTGCTGTCAGTGAAAGGGAAGTTATTCTCCCTCCTGATCTGAAGGATCCTGTGTCACATCATCTGAAATGCACTGGGGGTTGAGGAAAGATGACCCTCAAAATCCACATTTGTACTTTCCAAGAGCAAGACAAGATCATAGAAAAGTTACACCCCCTCCTGTCTCCACTTTTTAGTCTTTATCCACTAAAAACAAGATAAGAGAAAATCAAGTGACAAGAATGATAGGGTAATAGGTTTTCAACAAAATTAGTGTGTGGGCTTATATAGGTATAAAAATGGTGAAGGTGATAGACCATGGATGCTTATTCCCTTTTAAGTTCCATCTTTAATTTACACATTTTGAAAGAATTTTTTGTGTCTTATTTTCCCCTGATTTGTGTAGCTGTGCCACCCTAAATACAGACTTTCTTTTTGCTCTTGCCACCTTCTTGATAAGGGGAAGTACAGTTAGAATTGTAGATACTTAGTAATGCTTCGACATGAATATCCTTCACAACTTTGACATTTGTACCCTTTATTATCATTCTGTTAGAAATCTTAACTTCTTTGTGCTGCACTTTTCATGTCTGTAAAATGGATGAAATAGTAATACCTGCCTCATATAATTGCCATAAAGATTAAATGCTAATACACATAAAGCTCTTAGAACAGGTCTGGTATATAGTAAACACTCAAAGGTAGAACTATTATCATTATTGTTACTGGTATTAACTGATATAGTCATGCTTTTCATAACTGTTCATCCTATCAATTCAATGTATTTTTTCACTATATATATATATATATATATATATATATATATGTATATATTTTTTTTTTTTTTTTTTTGAGACAGAGTTCCGCTCTTGTTACCCAGGCTGGAGTGCAATGGCGCGATCTCGGCTCACCACAACCTCCGCCTCCTGGGTTCAGGCAATTCTCCTGCCTCAGCCTCCTGAGTAGCTGGGATTACAGGCACGCGCCACCATGCCCAGCTAATTTTTTAGATTTTTAGTAGAGACGGGGTTTCACCGTGTTGACCAGGATGGTCTCGATCTCTCGACCTCGTGATCCACCCGCCTCGGCCTCCCAAAGTGCTGGGATTACAGGTTTGAGCCACCGCGCCCGGCTATTCTTTTTCAATGTATATTTCTTTTAACCTTCCTTGTTAGCCTCCATTATAATTCAAATGCTTTCTCCAATTTTAAACAATTTAATGAAAATAAAATTTATACATGCAGAGATGGCTGATTTAATTTCTTCAATCTTTTGGAGGGTAGAATTCTTTTCCTTCTGAGAGTAAACTTATTTTTTTCCATGTTATAGGTGGTATGCAAGATTACAATTATGTATGGGCCAACTGTTTTGAGATCACATTAGAACTGTCTTGTTGCAAGTACCCACCTGCTTCACAGCTTCGACAGGAATGGGAGAACAATCGTGAGTCTTTGATCACATTGATTGAAAAGGTAAAAGTAGATGACTGGAAGTTTGGGGTATAGAAGCAGGATTAAATAAGGGAGAAATTTGAATGCATGTGAATGACGATCTATACAGTATTAGATGTCCTTTATCTGTTTTTATTATTTAAGATTATAAATTATCTTTAAAGAGTATTAGATCATAATCTGTTAAAACATGTTCTAGCTCTGTTTCCCCTGCCCCTTACCCCTAGCTCTCTGCTCCACAGGGCTTCCTTTGCTTGTCTTGGGACATTTACACAAACTGGAATAATTAGCCAAATTTGTGTTCTTAAGTTCTTACAATGTCATGTGATCATATTTGCTAGTGAGCCTTTACTACTATATGAACCATAGACATCAGTTTAATTTAAACATCACACAGACTAATAGAGCAATTGGATACACCAGCAATTATACCTTGTTGAGAAAATTAGAAGTCTGGCTTTGAGGAGAGGGAATTTCAAAAGCACCTTACTAGTGTAGAGTTCAGACACATATGACTTAAGTTTAAGGATTTAATACTTCTATCTGTATTTTATTTAAACTCAAGGAATTGAAAATGTTTTGGGGAGAGAGAAGAGTAACCTTATTTTTTAGAAATTCTAGTCTCAGTTCAGAGAGAGGTTATGCCCTCTTGGCTTCCAAATTCATGGTCTCTGAGCTTGGATTCTTGTCTTCTTAGGTTCACATTGGAGTTAAAGGATTTGTTAAAGATTCAGTAACAGGATCTGGTTTGGAGAATGCAACCATCTCAGTGGCTGGTATTAATCATAATATCACAACAGGCAGATTTGGTGATTTCCACCGATTACTTATTCCTGGAACTTACAACCTTACAGTAGTTTTAACTGGGTAAGAATTTAAACTATGTAGATTCTTAGTTAAAATGTCAAGTCTCTGTTTTATATGTAAGACAGAAATATAGTCTAGTATATGTTATTTATTTTTTGTGGCTTTTATTTTTCTTTATTTTCTGATTTTTCTCCCTTTATAATAAGAAAATACTGTTGTGGAGTTTTTTGTCACATAGTCTAAAATAGTACAATGGGATGTGAAACATAGATGTTGCATTAGAGGAAGGACAATTTTTAAAATTTGAAAAGATATTCAGCTATGTAAAGTATTACCTTAAAGCTAACTGAATACCAGAGTAGAAGAAACCCAGGGCTCTGTGAAAGACATTTTGAAGAACTGTCTTATCAGCTTTCTAATATATTAAATGAGTGGTTTCCCACCTCTCCTGGAAAGCTTTCTAGAAGCTCACTTTGATAAGGATTTAATTGATAACCTTTAATCTTGAACTTTCCTACTTGAAAAAGAAGTTGGAATGTCAATTTGATAAGACACTGCAAATAATTGTATGATTTATCACTTCTTTGAGTACTGTAGCATTGGGGTAATAATCTTTCAACATGCTCTTTCCTTTGAACGTAATTTTTTTTTTTATACATTCTAGTGTGTGGTATTTGAGAAGATTTGGTAAGAGAAATAGTTCTTCAGTCTGGGGTTCTTTGTGAGATAATGTCTTAAAACTCTTAAATTGGCACATCTCTAGTTTGAACTTTGATAGATCACTAAGTGTAAGAGGGTGAAAAGGCTTCTGTGCTTTTATAATGTTAAAGCATTGTATGTCTTAACTATAAACTACTTACTTTTTCAAATTTTTTTTTTCAGGTATATGCCATTGACTGTTACTAATATAGTGGTGAAAGAAGGACCAGCCACAGAGGTGAATTTTTCCCTTAAGCCATCTGTAACTTCGGTAATCCCTGACACGACTGAGGCTGTAGCAACTGCTAGCACAGTTGCTATACCTAATATTCCTTCTGGAACATCATCCTCCTACCAGCCAATTCAGCCAAAGGACTTTCACCACCACCATTTCCCTGATATGGAAATCTTCTTGAGAAGGTTTGCCAATGAATATCCTAACATTACTCGGCTTTATTCATTGGGAAAATCAGTAGAGTCAAGAGAACTTTATGTGATGGAGATATCTGATAATCCAGGTGTCCATGAACCAGGTAATTGGTATGGTCTTACACATAATTTCAGTAGTGCCTCTCAAAGCCGTGTTTAATATTGCCATGTTTCATCCAGAAAAGTCACCTATAGTATGTATAACCGATATTAAGAAAACCTAACTAAAATTAGAAGAAAGAAAAAAAGAAAATGTAACCAATCTTTTCCCAGAAAAGAAGGAAATCCTTTTGCTAACCCATATTAGGCATGATATTTAATACATGCATAGATTAGATTTAATCTGCTAATAGTTTTATTTATTTATATTATATGGCATATATATGCTTTGAGCCTGCTCAGACGTATGTATTAGTAAGGAAGCTGCTTTATAAGATGTTTCTGAAGGTTTTTTCTACCTCCTTTGCCAAAAATATGTGTTTAAAAAAATTTTTAGTCCAGGATTTATATATGTTGGGGAAAAAAAAAAAAGAGTCCATGATGATTAAAAAGAAAAAAAGTCTTCCATGTAATTTGTTTTCAGGTGAACCAGAATTTAAGTACATTGGAAATATGCATGGAAATGAAGTGGTTGGAAGAGAACTGCTGTTGAACCTCATCGAATACCTTTGTAAGAACTTTGGAACAGACCCTGAAGTCACAGATTTGGTTCGTAGCACTAGAATTCACCTTATGCCATCCATGAATCCTGATGGGTATGAAAAGTCCCAGGAAGGTAAAGAATAGCTATTAATGCTTAATCTTTTGATCACTATATAGCATGATTATTTTGATGTAGAAGAGAATTTGAACTGGTTCTTTTGGAATTTCTTCCTGTTTTTTTTTCCTTATAATTAATGATTGATTTTAGCTCTTATATTCTTATGAGAAGATCTGGTCCACTCAACAATTATGTGATCACATTTATACTTTTAATGGAGTTTTCCACTTGGTAATGGCTCTTATTTACTAGAAATAGAGTATAAGATTTTTATAAATTGTTTCATTTTAGCAATAGTTCTGTCAACAAAGAGTCAAACTCTGTAAAATGTTTGGAGAGATTTATTCTAAGCCATATATGAGTGACCATGGCCCATGACATAAGCCCTCAGACCTTCAGGACATCTGCCCAGGATGGCTGGGATGCAGCTCGGTTTTATGCGTTTTAGGGAGGCATCAGATACATTTAAGATATACATTGTTTTGGTCCAAAAAGGGCTAAGGTTGAAAGAGTTATTATCAATTGAAAGGAATGTCTGGGTTAGGATAACAGGTTTTAGTTACCAAAGTTTTATCATGCAGATGAAGCCACCAGGTAGCAGGCTTCAGAGAGAATAGATTGTAAATGTTTCTTATCAGACTTAAGGCCTGTGTTGGTATTTAATGCTGATTGGTTTTTCCTGATTTCCAGAAGGGAGGAGGTGTAATAAGACATGTCTGACCCCTACTTCCTGTCATGGCCTGAACCAGTCTTTCAGGTTAACTTTGGAGTTCCCTGGTCAAGAGGAGGGAATCTATTCAGATGGTTGGGCAGGGCTTTAGAATTTTGTTTTAGGTTTACAGTTCTTATTAAATCATTATTTTGGGAATCTTATTTCATAAGTGAAAAATCAAACCAGATCTCTCTCAAAGCCAGTGACTCTGTTTTAACTCTCAGTTCTACTCTCTGTGCATATTCCAGACCTGCTAATTTATTGACTTCCCATTTCTTTGCCTTCTCTGGGAAGCCCATCTTTCCTGGGTGTTATAGTATGCTCTGAGACAGTAGACCAATACATGCCAACTTATGCACAACACTAGGGGAGTGAGAATTCATCTTTTCCCAGTCTGTGATTTTTTTTCTAGGCAATGATATCCATCAGTAGAATAGGCACCACAGTATGATATGGAGCCTCATGACTTATTGCTAGCACTGCCCTGACCATTGGGAGGATCATTAGTACCCAGAAGTGCTCTTGAACAATAGACACAAGATCTTCCATATATATATATATATATTTTTTTTTTCAGGTTTTTGCCCCTAATGTCCTTATTCTTTATCAGTGTCACAAATCCCTCCTACACACTCCCCAGACATTTCTGAAAGGTAGAACTAATTATGCTAGTGAGTCCTCCAGTTTTCTTCAGTCTCTTGCAATTTTTCTCATAATGACGTAAGGCCCCCACTCCCTAGTAAAATGGAATATGCACAGTTAAGCTTAAATTGAACTTTTTCCTCCATCAAGTGAAACTTGCAACTCTGTTCTTGGCTAACTTTACCTTTTTGTGATCACTTTAATGTGAGCATATCACAATTTTCTTCTTTTCATTTGGTGTATTTCTTAGAATGTCTTAGTGAGCTTTATACAAGTACAGAGAGAAGTGTAGGGTTCCTGGCCAGGTGCAGTGGCTCATGCCTGTAATCCCAGCATTTTGGTGGGCCAAGGTGGGTAGATCATTTGAGGTCAGGAGTTTAAGACCAGCCTGGCCAACATGGTGAAACCCTGTTTCTACTAAAAGTACAAAAAATTTGCTGGATATGGTAGCACACACCTGTAATTCTGGCTACTCAGGAGGCTGAGGCACAAGAATTGCTTGAACCTGGGAGGTGGAGGTTGCAGTGAGCCAAGATCATGCCATTGCACTCTAACCTGGGCAACACTCTAACCTGAGACTTCATCTCAAAAAAAAAAAAATTGTAATGCCTTACAGATTCTTCCTGCCTGTTGCACAGGCAAAACAGTTCACTGAGACCATGGTATCACAGTAAAGAGACAGTTTAATTAACACAAGGCCAACCACACAGAACTGGAGTTGTCACTCAAGTCAGTCTCCCCAAAGGCTCAGAGGTTACGGTTTTTCCAAGGCAGTTTGATGGGCAAGGGGCTAGAGAATGGGATGATTGGTTGGGGATAAAATCATAGGGATGTGGAAAACAGTCCTCATGTGCTGAGTCACCATCTGGTTAGGAGCCACAGGACCAGCTGAGTCACAAGTCGCTGGTCTGGGTGGTATCAGCTGGTTGTCAGAAATGCAAAAGTCTGAAAAACATCTCAAAAGGCCAATCTTAGGTTCTGCCATAGGGATGTTATCTACAGGAGCAATTGGGAGAGTTACAAATCTTTCAACTTCCGAAATGATGGCTGGTTATACTTTAATTACACATACATGTTAGCCAGTTTTGGTCCTCTTATAGTCCCAACCGTGTGGCCTTTCATTATTTTTACAAAGGTAGTTTCATTTTGGGAAAGGCTATTATCATTCTTGCTTTAAGATTAAACTGTAAGCTAAATTCCTCCCAAAGTTAGCTTGGCCTATGCCCAGGAATGACCAAGGACAGCTTGGAGGTTGGAAGCAAGGTGAAGTCCAGGCAGGGTGGCTCAATCCTATAATCCTAGCACTTTGGGAGGCCAAGGTGGGCGGATCACCGATGTCAGTTCAGGACCAGCCTGGCCAACATGGTGAAACACTATCTCTACTAAAAAATACAAAAATTAGCTGGGCATGATGGCGGGTGCCTGTAATCCCAGCTACTTGGGAGGCTGAGACGGGAGAATCACTTGAACCTGGGAGACAGTGGTTGCAGTGAGCTGAGATTATGTCACTTCACTCCAGCCTGGGTGGCTGAGTGAGACCCTGTTTCAAAAAAAAAAGAATCAAGGTAGGGTAAACTATGTCAGATTTCTCTTACTGTAATAATTTTGCAAAGACAGTTTCATAATCATAGGTGATCGATAATAGTGAAGCCTGATATGTTCACATTTGCCTTGAGTTAAAATATCTGAAGTAGTACATATTGGAATAAAATATAAGCGAACATGGCTTAAATTTGAATCCTTTATCATATCATACAGGAGATTCAATAAGTGTAATTGGCAGAAACAACAGCAACAACTTTGACCTGAACCGAAATTTCCCAGACCAATTTGTTCAAATCACAGATCCTACCCAACCAGAAACTATTGCTGTAATGAGCTGGATGAAGTCCTATCCATTTGTACTTTCAGCAAACCTGCATGGAGGTATGGCAACTTTATATTCTACTAATTAGTTCTTGTTGAGAGCATTTGGAAATCCTCGTGGAATTTTATCAGTTTGTAGTGTTATGCTTTCTTAAAATGAGTATCCTGTTACTGCTTTTATGGCAGACAACAATAAAAGTGTTTTCTCATTACTTTTTCAGCCAGTGTCCTGGTTGTTTCTTTCCTCCTTGTTTCTCCTTTTTTTTTTCCTCCTCTTATCTTCTCCTTCTACCTCCATGTCTTCTCTCCACCCCTTTCTCCTCTCTTTTCTCACATACTACTTCTCTCTCTCCCTCCTATCTCCTCTCCTCTTTCTTCTCTGTCTTTTCTTTTTTCTCCTCTCCTCTCCCTCTTCCCTGTCTCTCCCCTTACTCTGCTTCTTCCTTCTCCTCTCCTCTTTTTCTCGTAGTTCTTCAGGTATTTTGTATTTATCCCTCACACTGGGAACTTGGTAACATGCTCTCATGTCATTCATAAAAGTTGATCCGAATTTTTAGTTCTGTTTTCTCCCTGAAGGTTCATAAATGCTTTTATGTAAATTTAAATTTTGATATGCTCTTACTGATATGTCTACTGATATCAAAATTTAGATTTTGATACTCTCTTTTGCTTGGCATATGCTTCGCTGCAGCAGAATGACCACATTCTCATGTAGTACCTGAGCTTATATACCTCCAAATAATTTAGCAGGGATGGATTGGTTGAATAGGATGAGAGGTCAAGATTAAAAATCATCACAACGTCCAGTTAAGATTGTGAATAAGAGTGAAGGTATCAGTACCCAAGAGAACCAAAATGTGTCCACACATAAACTCACTTGAACAAAATGTTCATTCATTTAATGTACAATGCTAATGTATATGAATGTTCAATGTACACGAATGTTCATTCAGGATTACTCACAATAATGAAAAAGCAGAAACAACCCAAACAACCATCATCTGATAAATGGATAAATAAAATGTGATCTACCCTTACAATGAATATTATTTGGCACGAAAAGGAATCAAGTGCTGATACGTGCTACGACATAGATTCTTGAAACCTTATGCTAAGTGACAACAGCCAGTCAAAACCACATATTGTATGATTATTATTTTTTTCTTTATCAAGTTAATAATTATATTTTTATGAAATGTTCAGAATAGGCATAACCATAGAGACAGAAAGTAGATTAGTGATTGGATTGGGCTGGAGTGAATAGTGGTAAGAGGTGATGAGGGAGTGATGGGTTTTAGGGTTTCTTTTTGGAGTTATGAAAATGTTCTATAACTAGATAGTGGTAGTGTTTGTACACCCCTGTGAATATAAACAACTTTAAATGGATGAATTGTATGCTATTTGAATTATATCAGTAAAACTACTAAAAAAAAAATGACAAATATTAGCACCAGGGACAGTGGGGAAGAAATTTAGTGTCAACATTTATTGGAACATCCAGAAGTATCATAGTTGAGACTTCATGGCATTAGAGTAGCCTGCCATTTTAGAATGATAATACATACTGATGGATATTTAGATTTAGGAAGTTAATTGAGATTCTCCAAAAAATGCTTTGAAAGATTGCCAATAGTAGAAAAAAGTACTTCTACAGGTGGTAATCATATATTGTTCTCAAAGAGCCAAATAAGAATTATGAAGTTATACCCTGGTTGGCAAAATAAATTTTTTGCTTTCTTTTTTTATATTTTATGTGTTTAATGCTATGTTTGGTAGAAGACGCTTTTTATTTAGAGCTTTAATATTCTCAGAATAAATCACACATCATGTTGGCTAAATCTGAAAAGTTAATAATAGTTACATTCCTTTGAAAATAAGTCACAGATGTACAGATGTGGTATCAAGACCTTGGCATGCTGAGAGGTGGGAATCTTCAGTCATGCAAACATCTTTGTTTCCATGACATATTTTGTTTTCTCATCTTAAAATCTTTATTTAAATGGAGTTTAAAATCTTGGCAAAGCAATTTAAAGGAGAATTTCTTTCGTGTTGTACAGGAGTAAAAAACCTCATAGATTCTGCAACTAGAGCTTGAGAATTAAGCTAACAAAAGGCAGATTAAAAGGAGAAAGCATACAAATTTTATTTGATATTAATATTTGTATGTGGCACAGGCAACAGGCAGTGGGGGAGTTCATAGGAAAGACATGAAACTCTCAAAAAGGCAGTAAGTGTTGAGGACTTAGTGCTCTTATAACAAAGGGTGATACCTTGTGGAAAAGTAACTACACAAAGGAAGGGGTTTAAACTTTTAGAGGTGGTAAATTGTGGGAAATTGACTAGGAAATATGTGGGGGAAACGACTGAAAGGTGAGGGCTGTTTTACTATTGTTTGTTTGTATCAGCTCATCTTGGCATTGACTATGCCATCTCTGATGGTACCAAGAAGGTAACTTTCTCACAGGAAATTTATGCCCTAATTTTAGGCAGAAATGGGGAGGGTAGATAGCCTTTCCTGCATGTGCTGCTTCTCAGTTGCCATCAGCTCTAAATAATTAATATGCTAAAGAGTCATATTCTAGGGCAGCATATTCTGATTCCCTTCACTGCCAACTTTATAATTTAGAAGGATCTTAAAAGATTTTAGGGGAAAACAATGTTCTTTTTCATAAATTTTCAAAAATTTTGATACTAATTTTTTTATTGAGGTGAAGTTTATATAATTCCAGTGGCATTTAGTGCATTCAGTGTTTTGCAACTGCCCCCTCTATCTTGTTCCAAAACATTTTTATCTCCCTAAAGGATACCCTACACCCATTTAACAGTGACTCCCCATCTCCTTCCCTCAACTCCTGGTAACCACCCATCTTTGTTCTGTCTTTAGGGATTTACCTGTCCTGGATATTTCGTAGATATGGAATCATATAACATGTGACCTTTCATGTCTGGCTTCTTTCATTTAGCATAGTGTTTTCTAGGTTCATTCATGTTGTAGCATATCTCAGTACTTGATTACTTTTTTTTTTTTTTTTTTTTGAGACAGAGTCTCACTCTGTCACCCAGGCTGGAGTGCAATGGCACAATATCGGCTCACTGCAACCTCCACCTCCCAGGTTCAAGTGATTCTCCTGCCTCAGCCTCCTGAGTAGCTGGGATTACAGGCGCGTGCCACTGCGCCCAGCTAATTTTTGTATTTTTAGTAGAGACGGGGTTTCAACATTTTGGCCAGGCTGATCTCGAACTCCTGACCTTGTGATCCACCCGTCTCGGCCTCCCAAAGTGCTGGGATTACAGGCGTGAGCCACCGCGCCCGGCCATACTTCATTACTTTCTATGGCTGAATAATAGTATATTGTATATACATGTGCATATATCAGTATCACATTTTCTTTATCCATTTACTTACTAATATACATTTGGGTTGTTTCTACTTTTTGACTACAATGAAAAATGCTTCTGTGTCCATTGGCATTCAAATATCTATTTGAATCTCTGTTTTCCTTTCCCCCATTCCCCCAGTCCTTGTTTTGAAACCTAGTCTTACTCTGTCACCCAGGCTGGAGTGTAAGTGGTGTGATCATGGCTCACTGCAGCCTCAAACTCCTGAGCTCAGGCAGTCCTCCCACGTCAGCCTCCCAAGTAGCTGGAACTGCAGGCATACACCATCACACCTGGCTTATTTTTAATTTTTTATAGAGACAGGGTCTCCCAGTGTTGCCAAGGCTGATCTTGAACTCCTGGGCTCAAGCAATCCACCCACCTTGGCCTCCCACAAAGTGCTGAGATTATAGGCATAAGCCACCGTACCCAGCCCCTGTATTCAGTTCTTTTGTTTATACACCTAGAAGTGGAATTGTCATATGATAATTCCATGTTAAGCTTTTTGAGGAATTGCCAAACTGTTTTCCACAGCAGCTGGATCATTTTACATTCCTGCCAGCAATGTTTGAGATTCCAGTTTCTTCATATACTCGCCAACAGTTAATATTTTCTATTTTTATTATTATAGCCATCCTAGTGGTTGAGAAGTGGTACCTCATTTTGGTTTTGGTGTGTATGTCCCTGATAACTAATGATGCTGAGCATCTTTTCATGAGCTTCTTGGCCATTTATATATCTTTGGAGGAATACCTGTTCAAGTCCTTTGCCCAATTTTTAATTAGGTTTTTGTCTCTGTTATTTAAGAGTTTTAAAATATATTCTAGATACTGGACCCTTATCAGATAACTGGCTTGCAAAATATTTTCCCCTATTCTGTAGGTTATCTTTTCTCTTTCTTAATTATGTCCTACATGCATAGAAGTTTTTGACTTTGATGCAGTCCAATTTATCTGTTTTCTTCTTTTGTTGCTAGTTCTTTTTATATTGATGCTAATTATTTTTTTGAGGTAGACTGTTTGATAGAAGTACTATAAATCTTTTATGCCTTTTTTGGCTTTAGAAAATTAGCCATTTGAAAGATTTTCTCTATTCACTTTTATTTTCTATTGGAGAAATTAGTATATTTTTCATTTCTATTGAGAAAATTCTGCTCGGCAAATTTTATTGTTTTCCCTTCTCTGGCAGTATTCTGAAAAGCTTACTTTATGTTAATGATGCATCTTGAAACAGACAACTTGATGCATTTTCTTCTTTTCCCTTATAGGTTCTTTGGTGGTTAACTACCCTTTTGATGATGATGAACAAGGAGTTGCCACATATAGTAAATCACCAGATGATGCTGTGTTTCAACAAATAGCACTTTCTTATTCCAAGGTAGGCTTGTGTTTGAATATAAGATGCCATAAAATTAATTCTTTCATCAAAAAATATGCTTTAAAGTTCTGCAACACTCAGGTCAAGTGCTTCCTTAGTTAAGAAAGCATGACTTTTTCAGCTGTTTCTGAAAAACAGCTTTTTCTCCTGTTTCCTACCTCAGTTTTGAATATACTACACACCTTTCTCCATTGGCCTTTTACGTATGGTTTTAGCACAGTACCTGAAACATAGCATGTCAGTTTATTTCATTTGACAAATAAGTTATGAGCCGAGTAAAGTAGACCAAGACAGGGGCTTAATGAATTATAGCTCTGGAGTCTTGTCCACCACCTGTTTTTGTAAATAAAATTCTCTTGACACACAGCTACAGCTATATTTTTACATATTGTGTATGTCTGCTTTCTCCTTCAACATTTGAAAGTCAGTATAATTTACTATATTAACAAACTAAAGAAGAAAAATCCTGTAATCATCTTAATAGATGCAAAGGGCAGAGTTGAGTAGTTGCAACAAAGACTTTTGGATCTAAAAAGTCTAAAATATTTGCTGTCTGGTTCTTTACAGGAAAAAAATGCCAGACTTTAGTCTAAGATCCTATAGTGACACATAACAAGGAAAAGCAGGGAGAAAATTTCTGTATTTTCCAAACTTCCTAGAATGGATTACCCTTACAATCAGGAATGTTAAAATGTGTGTGTGTGAAAATTTAATTTAAAAATCGTTCTTAGGGCTGGGCATGGTGGCTCATGCCTGGAATCCCAGCACTTTGATAGGGCAAGGCAGGAGGATTGCTTGAGCCCAGGAGTTTGAGACCAGCTTGGGCAACATAGCAAGAGCTTGCCTCTACTAAAAGTAAAAAAAATTAGCCAGTCATGGTGACATACATTTGTTATCCCAGCTGCTTAGGAGGCTGAGGTGGGAGGATCGCTTGATCCCAGGAGATTGAGGTTGAAGTGAGCTTGATCACAACACTGTTCTTTAGCCTGGGTGACAAAGCTGAGACCCTGTCTCAAAAAAATAAAAATCGTTCTTAGAAAACATGTTAAATGTTGAGGTGTGTAACCTAGGCTTGTTAGTTTCAGTTTTTGGTGTTACAACTGAATTAGTATTATTATTGGTTATATTGGTACTATTATTGGTTATAGTTAATGAGTATTATTACTGTAACTCTGTGCTCTCTAGTCGCAGCCCTAAATCATTCTACTTTTCCCACTCCCTCATTCTCTACAAATGAATCTTGTGAGATTGTTCAGTTTCTGCTAGAGGAGTACAGCTGTTCATTTCACTTTAAAGAGTTATTACCTTGGACTGTTTGGATATAAGTATTTTTTTGAAGTACATATGTGGAGTAATAAGAGGAGAATGGATAGTGTCCCAACCATCAAAATAAAAATTAAATGGTCAGATTTTGTATATATTCCCATCACATTCTATGCTCATTCTCATGATTTCTGCTTTTTGCCTTCATTATGGCTTCCAGTTCCTTATCTTCTCTTTGTTTTCTTAGACCATTAACCCTTTTGATTTGATTTACCTTTCTATGTAGCCTAGACCATGGACATACATTTTCAGTGATTCTCCTAAGGATCTTATATACCCTTTTGACCTATCTGCTTTGCCCTCCAATCCTGAGTAATTACCATTGTCTCTTTTCTCCATTCCAATATTGCAAGTACAGCCCAGAGTAGTCACACAGTCATGGCAATTTGCTATAGTCCATATGTATGCTCTCCAACTTCAGCTGAACCCTCACTCCTACATGACAGTATTTCCTGTTTAGCTACTTGACTCCCTGGCTCATTTCCCACTGTGGTGATTCAGAGCCTTTGTCCTCTATCTGAGCCTCCTATTCCAGCTCTATCCCTCTTATTCATAGTAGATCACTTTGCATTGAACTAAAGTAGAACTTTGAGTAATCTG
This sequence comes from Saimiri boliviensis, assembly GCF_048565385.1. Classification (NCBI taxonomy): domain Eukaryota; kingdom Metazoa; phylum Chordata; class Mammalia; order Primates; family Cebidae; genus Saimiri; species Saimiri boliviensis. The sequence goes on along the minus strand of NC_133465.1, from coordinate 28,753,912 downwards.
ATGTGAGTTCACTAAGATTCTGTCTTCTCAATTGTTATTCATCTGTGTCTTAACAATATTCTCCATCTCTTGATCCCACTGCCTTCTGCCTCCTGGATTATTGTGTCTTCATATCTTATTTTGTAAATGGAAAGGTGATCATTAAACTCCTCAGTCTTCACGCACAGCCTCCTTTTTCTTGGTCAGTAAGTAGCTCCTCTAAAAATAATGTCTTCTGCTATCTTTAATAAGCCCCCATGAAACTACCATTCCAAGTTTCTTTATATTTACTCTTCAAAACTTCTGAAAAGTAAATAGTCTTGGGAGACTTCTGAGCAGCCAAAGACAATGATGGCTATGTGATAACCAACCTCCCAGAATTTTTCTTTAAACAATATAAAACAACTGTATAACTACCAAATTTTACACAAAACCACACTGTTGGCATCACAGAAGATCCTGAAACTGCAAAACAACTGTAAATTTAAAAAAAAAAATCAGGAAATTTCAGGATGCTCTATCATGCACCTACCCTACCTTCACCCCACCACAAGGCTTCATGGTGAAGTAAAACAGACCGAGAAAACTTACAAAGAAGACAGAAGTGGGTACCAGTGAAGGGCAGCTGTGAAGGTGATATGGAATGACCACCATACATAACATATGCACTAAATTCGAAAATACTAAAGGAGTAACTGGACAGATGAGAGCTCTGGAATACAGGGAAGAGATTTCAAAATGCACACAACTTAAAGGATCCGGTGAGATTTAATGGGATAAGCACAATTTAAAAGGAGAGGATGGTTACAGGGAGATCTTCCAAACTCATAACTTCTGGAGGAAAAAAAAGGCAAAAAAAGAAATGAAGACATGCTCCTTGCTAACTAGATGGTGAATGAGAAAAAGAAAAAGTGGAGGAAAATGTAAGGTTTTTACAAGACAGAAAATAACTTTAAAATCAGAAGACTCCCAGCTCCACCCTTAGCACCAAGACAAATAAATAAAACAACCACACTGAGGTACCTGGATTTTGCTAGACTGACAGAAAAGCGTACCATTAAGCTAGGAATAATATTAAATGCCCAATATCATAAAAATGAACAAGAGGAAAATAAAGTCCATGGAAAACTATTGCAGAAAATTAGGAAATGAAATTTCAATACAGAAACTAAGAAAACCCTACCATTAGCAAAAAATAAGAAGCAGAAGAAAACTGTTCAGTTGGCCCTCTAAACAGATTAAGTATACCCAAGCATACATTGAGAATATGAGAAACTACCTCATCTCAGATAGTCAAAAAATAAAAACAGAAGCCAGGAAATGAAAACCAGGGAGAAATAAAGTTTATAGGACTCAGGAAAAAAAAATGGAAGAAAAAGACAAAATTATCTCTGAAATGAAGAATAAATGACAAAAGTTAGGGAACTCATACATCCAATTCCAAACTTACTATAAAGCTACAGTAATTAAGACAGTGTGGTACTGGCATAAGGACAGACACATAGATGAATGAAACAGAACTGAGAGCCCAGAAATAGATTCTTAGTTGATGGTCAGTTGATTTTTTTTTTTTTTAGACAAGGATGCCAAGGCAATTCAATAGGCAAAGATTCGATTTTTAAAATAAATGGTGCTGTGACAATTGGATATTTATATGCAAAAGAATAAACTAGATACTTTCCTCATACCACACCCCAAAATTAGCTCAAAATAGGTCATAAACCTAAATAGAAAAACTAAAACTATAAAACTCAAAAAAAAAAGTGACCTTGGTTCTCCTCTAAATATGACATCAAAAGCATAAGTGACAAAAAAAGATTGTTATATTTGATATCATCAAGATTAAAAACTTATTTACTGCAAAGGAAACTATTCATTTTTTAGTTCTGCTGTAACAAAATTCCACAGACTGAGTGGTCTAAGACAACAGAAATTTATTGTCTCACAGTTCTGGAGGCCAGAAGTCCAAAATCATGGTGTTGCCAGGGCCATGCTCCCTCTGAAACTGTGGAAGAATCCTTCCTTGTTTCTCCCTAGTTTCTGGTGCTTTGCTGGCACCTCTTGGTTTCCTTCCTTTCTAGCTGCATCACTCCAACCCTTCATCATCACATGGCATTCTCCTTTTGTCTTTGTATCCCAGTTTCCCCTTTGTATAAGGACACCGTCATATTGGAATAGGGCTTGTGCTAATCACCTCATTTTAACTTGATTACCTCTTTAAGGAACTTATTTTCAAATAAGATCACATTCTGAGGTACTGAGGGTTAGGACTTCAGTATATTTTTGGAGGACGCAACTCAATCCATAACAGATAACATTAAGGAAGTAAAAAGACAACTCACAGAAGCTGGGTGTGGTGGTACCTACCTATAGTCCCAGCTACTTGGGAGGCTGAGGCTGAAGAATTGCTTAAGCCCGGGAGGTAGAGGCTAACATGAACTATGATCATGCCACTGCACTCCAGCTTGGGCAATAGAAAGAGACCTCAGCCCCCAAAAAAATAAATAAATAAAAACATGACCCACAGAATAAGAGAAATTTTTGTAAATCATATATCTGATAAACATCTTAGATCTAGAATATATAAATAAATCTCACAGCTAAATAGTAAAAGACAAACATCCAAGTGAAAAATGGGCAAAGGATCTGACATTTCTCTAAAAAAGATGAAATAGTCAACAAGCACATGAAAAGATGCTCAATATTAGCAGCAGAGAAATGCAAATCAATACCACAGTAAGATACCTCTTCTTACCCAATAGGATGGCTGTAATTTAAAAAATGGAAAATATGCATAGGCAAAGATGTGGAGAAGTTGGAACCTTTGTACGTACATTGCTGGTGGGATGTAAAATGGTATAACTGCCTTGGAAAACAGTCCTCAAAACATTAAATATAGAATTATAGTATGAACCAGCATTCCACTGCTAGGTGTATACCGTAGTACAAGAGAAATGGAAACCTGTTCACAAAAAAACTTGTACATGAATATTTGTGATAGCATTATTCACAAATGGAAACAACCCAAATGTCTATCAACTGATGAATGGGTAAACAATCTGATAAGTAGACATAAAAAATCATAGAGTGGAATATTATTCAGCCATAAAAAGTAACAAAGTACTGATACATTGTACAACTTGAATGAACCTTGAAAACATGCTAAGTGAAATAAGTCACAAGAGACTACATATTGTATGATTCCATTTATATGTAATGTTCAGAATAGGCGAACCCATAGAGACACAGAGAAAGTAGATTGGTGATTGCCTAGGGTTTGCAGTGGGGGTGGGGAGTGGAGATTGGGGATAAATGCAGAATGCCAATAGGTGTAGAGTTTCTCTTTGGGGTGATGAAATGTCCTAAAATTTATTGTGGTGGGTGGTTATACAACTCTGTGAATACTAAAAACCATTGATTTGTACACTTTAAGTGGAATTTGAGTGTCATCCTAGTCAGTTGTGTGGAATGTAAATTATATCTCAATAAAGTGGATTTTGAAAACCTAAAGAAGACTGAGGGGTGGAGCATCTGTTCTCTATTCACATATAAGTTAAAAAAAAGTCAGTATATAAAAGTTATGTGGCCAGGCATGGTGGCTCACACCTGTAATCCCAGCACTTTGGGAGGCTGAGGCGGGTGGATCACTTGAGGTCAGGAGTTCGAAACCAGCCTGTCCAACATGGCGAAACCCCATCTCTACTAAAAATACAAAATTAGCTGAGCATGGTGGTGCATACCTGTAATCCCAGCTACTCGGGAGGCTAAGGCAGGAGAATCGCTTGAACCTGGGAGGCAGAGGTTGTAGTGAGCCAAGATCGTGCCACTGCACTCCAGCCTGGGCAATGAGAGCAAAACTCCATCTCAAAAAAAAAAAAAAAAAAAAAAAGTTATATAACTAGACCCAGTGTGATGGCTCACACCTGTAATCCCAACACTTTGGGAGGCTGAGGTGGGCAGATTGCTTGAGCCACAGAGGTTCAAGACCAGCCTGGACAACATGGTGAACCCCATCTCTACAAAAAATACAAAAATTAGCCAGGTGTGGAGGTGCATGCCTGTAGTCCCAGCTACTCAGGAGGCTGAGGTGGAAGGATCATCTGAGCATGGGGAGATTCAGGCTGCAATGAGCTGTGCTTCTACCACTGCACTCTTGGCTGGTTGACAAAATAAGACTCAGATTCAAAACCAAAACAAAACAAAAGCAAAAGAGCATGCATATAATTATTACCATAATCTAAAATTATAGTTTTTTATTTGATAAGAGTGATGGGATGATAAGCCTATAATTGGCATATTAAGTTTCTAAAGGGGGATTGTTTATTTAATTTTATTTTTATTAAGGCAGAGTCTTGCTTTGTCACCCAGGCTGCAGTTCAGTGGTGCAGTCATGGCTTACTGCAGCCTTGACCTCCTTGACAGGGTCAAGCTATTTTCCCATCTCAGCCTTCCCAGGAGCTGGGACTACAGGCATGTGCCACCATGCTTGACTTTTTTTTTTTTTTTTTGTAGAGACAAGGTCTCATTGTGTTGTCCAGACTGGTCTTGAACTTCTGAGCTCAAGCAGTTCTCCCACCTTGGCCTCCCAAAGTGTTGGAATTATAGGCATGAGCTTATCTGTCCTTGTTCGTGTATTTTAACGTTAAATGGTTAATTCTTTGTGGTAGAAAAATGGGAAATTATTATTTTTCTCTTCATACTTTCAGTACTTTTTTTCTGTTTCAAAAAGAGATAAATGAAGTTTTGACCATCTTTCAAAGCTCAGTTTCTTCTAGGAAACTCCCGCTGCTACTCTAATCAGATGTAATCTTTGTTTCCTCTTTCAATGGCATTTATTTGTGCCTCCATAGCAGTTTTCTTGCCCTTCCTTGAGTGATCAGTCACTTCCTTGAGTGACCTGTATGCTAGATGCTGAGGACACAGAGACAAAAAACTGTTTCAAGGAATAATGTATTGTCTTTAGGGAAGAAAAAGATGTAACTAGTTGTAATAGGATAAGATAATTGTACAGAGGGCAGTCAGCCCAGAAGAGCCATCTTATTCCCACTAGAAGTCAGGAAAAGCTGCTTACTCTCATTGTATGTGTACTATCTTCTTTGGACTTTAAGCTCCTTGAAAATGTGAAACAAAAGTATGAATATGAGCAGAAGCTTTTTTTTAGAGAGGGGTTTGGCTGGGTTTCATATTAATTGTAATTGCAAGCAATAAATGAAGTCGTCAATATTTTCTTTCTTTTTTTTTTTTTTTAAGACGGGGTCTCACTATGTTGGTCAGGCTGGTCTTGAACTCCGGACCTCAGCTGATCCGCCCGCCTCGGCCTCCAAAGTGCTTAGATTACAGGCATGAGCCACCACGCCTGGACAAAGTTGTCAATATTTTCTTACAGAGCACATTTAAGTTAGATTTTTAAAAACAGATAAGTTCACATAGTGAAAAATCAAAATGGCATAAAAAGCTATACACTGAAAAGTCTCACTGCTCATATCCCCACCTCACTCCCACCTCCACCCCTCACACACCCTGTTGGAAGCCACTTTTATTATTTTCCTGTATCTTCCCAGAATTTTTTGATGGAGATGCAAACAAATATAAGTAAAGATTCTTTTTGTTTTTCCAGGAAAATTCCCAGATGTTTCAAGGTAGACCTTGCAAGAATATGTACCCTAATGAATATTTTCCTCATGGAATAACAAATGGAGCTAATTGGTATAATGTCCCAGGTGAGGATTCTTTTGTATCAAGGCCTTAGAAACTTGGTGACCTTTCTGCTTTCCTAGATGGTGCGGCTTGGTACTGATCTTTTAATTTTGAGAAATAATCATCATTTTAAAAACATTGTTTATATAGTTTAAAATATTTAAGTAATCTTTTCAACTACTTTTATGTTTGATGTACATTGAGGTTTGAGTAAGAATAATGCGCTAAATCTTATTAAAGTTACGTTTTGCTTTTGGCTATTACTGTGCTAATAGGAAGAGTATAAGCTGTATTTGAACAATTAAGCATGAAGGTATAGCTATTTGTAATAGCTAGAAGTAAAATGTAACACTTTAATCACTAAAACTTCATTAAGGTGTTACGTTTTACTTCTGGCTATTACAAAGAATCTTACATGTGCTAATAGGTAGATTATAAGCTATATTTGAACAATTAAACATGAAAGTATAGGTGTTTTTCTTGTATCACAACCATCAAAGTGCCCTCACATGAACGCATTACTGTTTTTCAGTCAATGCTAATAGGAGATTAATTTGGCTTTTTACTAGGAATATTGCTTACCTTTTGGAATGTGAGCTGTTTAGAACTTCTTCAGAGTGATTAATTTTAATTTTTATCCCTTAGGAGGTATGCAGGACTGGAACTATTTACAAACAAATTGCTTTGAAGTGACTATTGAACTAGGTTGTGTGAAATACCCATTTGAGAAAGAGCTGCCAAATTTTTGGGAACAGAATCGAAGATCTCTAATCCAGTTTATGAAACAGGTGACTATTCAGGAGTGAAGTATGAAATTTCTCCTTAGGGTGAAAAGATTTTTGTGTGTACACATACATGGTTTTTGTGCAGTGATTTTTAGAATATACTCTTTACAATTTCAGTTTGTTTTCGTATATTTAACCAATTTGTATATTCCAAGGGATTTAGTATATTTATCTAGAAAACTCATGGATGGAAATGAGTATATTTGTATGCATGAGGAAAAGTTGAAGAAAATGATTAAACAAGGTAGTGATGTTTCGCTCTTAGAGGTTAGTGGTCACTTTTTACTCTGTGTTTATAAAAGACCAACATAAATTGGATACACACCTAATAATTTACCAGGTGATAGAACGATAGGCTGTGGAGTAAGTGCTTTTATTCTTTTTCTTATTGCCAGTGATTTACCGTGAAATGATTAATTTCCTTTTGTTTGGATATGTATGGTGGCTAATAGGGAAAGAGTACAAGAAATGTGCTTATGTTAAATAGGATAATCAGACTAATAGTTTGTGCCAGTACATTTCTGCTTTTTTCTTTTTCCTGTGTGGTGTGACATAAAGGCTGTGAGTTTGTTTACTATATTTATAGACATTTTATTCTGAAAAAATTTAAATACAAAAAAGTTATGACTAGCCAATAATTATTCCTATATTTAGATTTATTATTTTTAACATTTTGTTGTATTTGCTTTATTTTAATGTAAATTTTATTTATATACACACATATTTTTGACTGAACTATTTTAATATAAATTGCAAGTATGGTATTTTACCCCTCAATATTTCAGCATCTATCTCCTAAAAATAAGGATATTCTCCTACATGCTGTCTCTAAATGCTACTATCCTACCCAAGAAAATTAACAGTAATTCTCTAATATTACCTAATGCTTAGTTTATATTTAAATTTCCATACTTGTCCCCCAAATGCAATTTTTTTCTATATAGCTATATTTTATGACCTGGATCTAGTCATGTTTTATGCATTGCATTTCATTATTATATCTCTTTACTATTCTTTGATCTAGAAGAGTCCTTCCATTTAAAAAAAATTGCCATTTCCTTTTGAAGAGGCTAGGCCTGTTTTCTTGTAGAATGTCATATTCTGAAAAATCAGAACATGCTAACCTTTAAAAAGTATTACTTATATTCTTCATGATAAAGAGAAACAAAGCCTATGAAAAATTAGCCTTCAGAAATACATCAATGAATATTTACATTTAGCTTTACTCTGAACTCCTAAATTCCTGTTTGTTCCATTTATTTGTGTTAACAATCTGTTATTTTGAATATGACCTCACAAGATAATTAGATGATGTTTACTATTGAAATATGGTGTCCTTGTACTTAATCCAGGTTCATCAGGGTGTCAAAGGATTTGTTCTAGATGCCACAGATGGCAGGGGTATATTAAATGCCACCATTAGTGTTGCTGAAATTAATCACCCAGTGACTACTTACAAAACTGGAGATTACTGGCGTCTCTTGGTTCCAGGAACGTATAAAATCACAGCATCTGCTCGAGGGTAAGTGACTGAATGCTTTGAAATTGAGTGCTTGGGGGACAGACAAACATGGCTCCACTCCAATCTAGAAGATTATTACCAGAATGTCCTAGAGAGCCTGTTAAGCAACTTTGAATGTATTTCTGGTAAGTTTAGGGCTTGTTACATCTTTGACTCTCCTTTAGTGACAGATAGAGTACATGAAAAAAAATAAAAAGATTCCTGGGAGAAATATTCTAGTTATTGCTTATTTACTCATTGCGACATGCTTCCAACCTGGACATTAAACAGGACACTTTAGAGTACACATCAAATGCTGGTCCTTGTGGCCTTAGGTTTTTTTTTTATTTAAAAGGAGAGTTAGGCCAAAGTAATTCTATAAAGTCAGTTCCAATTTGTAGTAGAATTTCTTGGAAATGTTTTCAAGATAGTTTTTCCTTTAAAAGAGTAACAAAAATATTAGTTGATGAAGCACAAAGAACATAGAAAATGCATAGAAAGAACGTTTCTCATTCCTTTTATTTGCTAAATAAAGGCAAGCCCAAAGCAATACAATCTATTTGACATACTAGAAACCTTGTTGTTGTTGTTGAAGCAGAGCCTCTCCCTGTTGCCCAGGTTGGAGTGCAGTAACACTCTCAGCTCACTGTAACCTCCACCTCCTGGGTTCAAGGAATGCTTGCATCTCAGCCTCCCAAGTAGTTGAGATTGCAGGCATGTGCCACCATGCCTGGCTAATTTTTGTGTTTTTAGTAGATACAAGGTTTCTCTTGTAGTTTTCTTTATCTTTTGATAAGTATAGATGTTACCACAGGATATTTTCCCTTCTTCCTACTAGCTAACTTATTTTTGAAGAGTTAGTTTGAATACGCATTGAAATAAGGGTAAATACATGAACACATTTAGTTGTTGCCTTTGTTTTTTAATGGTTTCCATATATCTAGTGGTCCATAAATGGATGGGTTAAAACCTCACACTAATGAGTAATGAGGTATTTTCTGTGACTCTTCCATTTTGAAAGAGTATTAACTAAAGCAGCAGGGGATCTGAGAAACAGGGTGAGAAGGATGTGTTTGGCAGAGAATGTCCTAACTTAGCACCTCTCCAACTTTTCCACCCATGTACCCAGATAGAGGACAAGTGAATTCAAGTTTCAAGAGACATGGGAGTATCCACTACAAATATTAACTTTCTTTTGAAGTCATATATTTAATCTTAAAAACCCAGGCTGGGCACGGTGGCTCATGCCTGTAATCCCGGCACTTTGGGAGGTGGAGGTGGGCGCATCACTTGAGGTCAGAAGTTTGAGACCAGCCTGGCCAACATGGTAAAACCCCGTCTCTACTAAAAATACAAAAATTAGCCAGGTGTGGTGGTGGGCACCTGTAATCCCAGCTACTCAAGAGGCTGAGGCAAGAGAATCACTTGAACCCAGGAGGCAGAGGTTTCAGTGAACTGAGATGGTGCCACTGCACTCCAGCCTGGGTGACAGAGCGAGACTCTGTCTTAAAATATATATATATGAAAAAAATCCATTTACATGTTGTAGTATACCCATGTCTGTTCTTTATTAATGTATTAAAAATAATAAATTACTCAGCGTTAAAGTTTTGTCTCTTTAGGAAGATGCATCACATTTATCTCAAGGATTCACACGTTCTTTGCACACCTGTTTTCCCAGGGTTTGGGTACTCTAGCTGCAGGAGTGTGGTTCTGATCTGTCTCCTTTATCATAGGTATAATCCAGTTACCAAGAATGTGACTGTCAAGAGTGAAGGTGCTATTCAGGTCAACTTCACACTTGTTCGATCCTCAACAGATTCAAACAATGAATCAAAGAAGGGAAAGGGGGCTAGCACCAGCACCGATGATGCCAGCGATCCAACTACTAAAGAGTTTGAAACTTTAATTAAAGACCTTTCAGCTGAAAATGGTTTGGAAAGCCTCATGTTACGCTCTTCCTCAAATCTGGCTCTTTATCGGTACCATTCCTACAAAGATTTATCAGAGTTTCTGAGAGGACTTGTAATGAACTATCCACATATTACAAATCTTACCAAGTAAGTGTCACTTTCTACTGTCTTTTTTCTTTTAGAGAGAGTAAAATCAGCATTAGCCATGTTGAATAATTGTCGTAATTTATGTAGGAATATTTGGGAACTGAATGGATAGAGAGTTGGAGTTTACTTATTTTGCAACAGGTGTTTGCTTAGAGATCTTTTTAATCGTGAACCTTGGAAACTTTCAGGAGTATTACTTGTTAGATTAGAAGTCGATACCTATGCCTCCAGGAAATGTAAAATTACCCTTCCTAATAATTATTTTGACTGATTGCAAAACCTTTTTCACCACTTAGCTACAGAGATATTAAAATGTTCTGACTGAATATTATTTAGTTTATTTTGCTTGGGAGAAGGGAGGAATTTAGAACTATAAGCTCACCTGTTAGAAATTATGTGTAACTTTTTTTTTTTAATTAGAAAGTGAAACCTAGTTGCTGTCCTAATTCTAGTCTCTATTCACAGTCTCTTACTTGAAGTTTTAGGAACATGTATGATCAAGGGTCGCAGGGAAAATATGTAGTCCTGGCATATGTAAAACTGATAGCTGAAATAGCCTTTACCTTCACTTTCTGACGGTTGTTCTGCCTTACTTGCACTGTTTCATTTTAGATCTTGTTACAGTTACTCCAAAATTATTGCTATGATGTGTTGATTCCTATGGTTTGCCTATTGTAGGTAAAGTCTTTACATTTTGCCTTGAGCTTATAGTTTTCTGCTGCAAACCTCATGAATATTATTTTTACTTTGTCTTTCTTCAGTGGTCCTTTTAATGTCATCAGAAAACTCAGTTTCTCAAATTCTGATTTATAATGTTCATAGCTACTTACTTTCTTTGGCAATACCAGTTACCTTTTTCCTTAACTGATTCTTGAATATTTTTGGCTATTCAGCTTTTAATATCATACAGTCTTAGTTCGGTAGAGTTCATATACTTTTTTATTTTCAAATAAAACGAGGCTGGACACAGTGGCCCACACCTGTAATTCCAGTACTTTCGGAGGCCCAGGTGGGAGGATCGCTTGAGGCCAGGAGTTCCAGTTTACAGTGAGCTGTGATCACGCCATTGTACTCCAGCCTAGGTGACAGAGTAAAATCCTGTCTCTAAAACAAACAAAAATTGGACATTATTTTGCTGTTTACTTAGTTGGTTTAATTTTTTTAACCTTCAAATTTAAGACACACTTTTTAGTTAAATATTTTCTCAATATGCTACGCACGCCAGTGGTGGGGCATAAGAGTTTTAGGTGGTACACCAACAGGTACTAAGTACCATTTAATAGCATCATGAGAAAGCAATAACTTTTCTATTAATTTGTCTCAATTTAATATGATCATATTCTTTCTGTCCAGTTATTGTAAATCTCCCTTTATGCTAAAGAAAGCAGACCTTAAGCTTAAAACTCTTGGGTAAGCAGAGTATTTGACCATTGTTTAATTTTCATTGAATCATTATTTTTTTCCCCACTCGTAAATTATTTTTACTGTAAAACTGGTGTTGCATTTACAGTAAAGTACAAAGTGACTTATTTACATAAATTAATTTAGATTTAAAAAGGGAGGGCGAGGGTAGTGTCTCATGCCTATAATCCCCGCACTTTGGGAGGCTGAGGTGGGAGGATCACTTGAGGGCAGAAGCACTTGAAGCCAGCCTCAGCAATATAGCAAGACCCTGTCTCTACAAAATTTTTTTAAAAAATTAGCCAGGCAGCTAAGCACGGTGGCTCACCTCTGTAATCCCAGCGCTTTGGGAGGCCGAGGCAGGTGGATCACGAGGTCAAGAGATCAAGACCATTCTGGCCAACACAGTGAAACCTCATCTCTACTAAAATTACAAAAAAATTAGCCAGGTGTGGTGGCATGCACCTGTGGTCCCAGCTACTCGGAAGGCTGAGGCAGAAGAATTGCTTGAACCCAGGAGGTGGAGGTTGCATGCAGTGAGCCGAGATTGTGTCACTGCACTGCAGCCTGGTGACAGGGCAAGACTCCGTCTCAAAAAAAAAAAACTAGCCAGGCATGGTAGTGCAAACTTGTAGTGCCACCTGCTTGGGAGACTCAGCCTTGGAATTTGAGGCTGCAGTGAGCTATGAGCAAGCCATTGCATTCCAGCTTGGGTGACATAGTGAGACCCTGTCTCTTAAAAATATAATAATAATATAAATAAATAAGGGAGGTTCTCTATGTTCATACATAATTAAATATTTCTGTAATAAAAATTTAATTTGTGAGTTGGTACAAAAGATATATATTAACTAAATAGTAGTATAGGCTATAGAAGATAAGGCAAATATAGGCCAGACTCGGTGGCTCAAGCCTGTAATCCCAGCACTTTGGGAGGCCGAGGCGGGTGGATCATGAGGTCGAGAGATCGAGACCATCTTGGTCAACATAGTGAAACCCTGTCTCTACTAAAAATACAAAAAACTAGCTGGGCGTGGTGGCGCGTGCCTGTAATCCCAGCTACTTAGGAGTCTGAGGCAGGAGAATTGCCTGAGCCCAGGAGGCAGAGGTTGCGGTGAGCCGAGATCGCGCCATTGCACTCCAGCCTGGGTAACGAGAGCGAAACTCCGTCTCAAAAAAAAAAAAAGAAGATAAGGCAAATATTATGGTGATTGTGTGAGAACGACTGCATTTGGGAGGATGCTAAACTAAATTATCTTTTCTAAATCTGATAATATCTTCTATTTGACGTTCTTTGGTCAAGGGAAACTAATTTTCTTAAGGTTTTCTGATACAGTGATTCACTCTTTAAAAACTTCTTGTGTTTTATTTTCGTTTCTATTTTTAAAGTCCGTAAGTCAACATTAACATAGTACTTGATTACTTGCTGATTTTTTGTTTCTTGTTTTTGAAAGTTTGGGACAGAGCGCTGAATATCGTCACATTTGGTCTCTTGAAATCTCCAATAAGCCAAATGTATCTGAGCCTGAAGAACCAAAGATTCGTTTTGTTGCTGGTATCCATGGAAATGCTCCAGTTGGAACTGAACTGCTTTTGGCTCTGGCAGAATTTCTCTGCCTGAACTACAAAAAGAACCCAGCTGTTACCCAAGTAAGAGAATAGACAGGGTTGACACGCTTTAAAAGGAAAAAAACTCAACATTAGTATTAGGCCACCATTTTTAAAGTTTTTAATTTCTTGCTAGATTTTGTCAAGTTACTTGTAGTATGTTATGAACTTTACTCTTCAAAAAGGAACCATCTTTGTAGTGTATACTCTTTGTTAATAGTGTCTTTCTATTATATTTCCTTGTATATCTTAAGAGGCACACAGGAAAGAATACTAAAAATTTACATTCAATTTCCTACTCCTTCATTTAATAGCCATGCTACCCTTCCAGTCTTTATTCACCATTCTTTACTTTTTGTTTTGTTTTGTTTTAGAGACGGAGTCTTGCTCTGTCATCCAGACTTGAGTGCAGTGGCACGATCACTGCAACCTCTGCCTCCTGGGATCAGCTCACTGCAGCCTCCGCCTCCTGGATTCAAGTGGTTCTCCCACCTCAGCCTCCTGAATAGCTGGGACTACAAGTGCCCACCACCACAGCCAGCTAATTTTTTAATATTTTTAGTAGAGACGGGGTTTTGCCATGTTGGCCATGCTGGTCTCAAACTCCTGACCTGTTGTAATCCACCTGCTTTGGCCTCTGAAAGTGCTGGGATTACATGTATGGGCCATGGTGCCCGGCCAGTTCTTGGGCCATGGTACCAGGCTAGTCCTTTACATTCTAACTTGAGGGACTTCCATTCTAAGTTACTTATAATTAGGACACTATATTGAAAAATCTAGTGAAAGACTAGTTTTTCAATATAGTTTTCCTTTTCATGAAATACATAAAAAATTATTGGACGTCTTGGTTGCTAAGAGATTTTAGAAAAAACAATATGGTATTGTCTACTTTAGCCATCCGTAACTACAGAAAGAACTTTGACTAGGGTGTGATGGCTCATGCTTGTAATCACAGCAATTCATGGGACTGAAGAGGTGTTTGAGACCAGCCTGAGCAACAGAGTGATATCCTGTCTCTACAAAAATTTTAAAAATTAGCTGGGCATTGTGGTGCAGACCTGTAATCCTAGCTACTTGGGAGGCTAAAGTGGAAGGATCACTTGAACCTAGTAGGTCAAGGCTGCAGTGAGCTGTGATTGCACCACCGCATTCCGGGCTGGGTAACAGACCTTATCTCAAAAACAAAACAAAACTTTGACCCAGACGCTTGGTCATGTATGATTAAGCAATGTAGGTTGCCTCAGAGAAGGGAAGGAAAGAGTGCAGCCTTCTAAAACACTCACTAATTGGCTCTGTCCATAGTGGACTTAGGAAAGAGAAAAAGAACTGGTATTTATTGAACACATACTATGTGCCAGTAGTATACCACGTACTTTATATACCTCATTATATCCTCCACCCTGTGATACTGATTATCTCCACTTTATAAATGTAGAAACTGAGGCAGTCACACAGCTAGAAACTGGTAAAACTAGAATTTAAACCCAGTTGTGTCTACTCCGAAGCCCAGAGCAGCTCTGCCTTGCCAAAACAATTTTGGAAAGAATTGATGTCATGATTCAGATCAGAAGGGACCTGTGTAATTAGGTGACATGAACTTAAATCACACTGATCAAAAATTATTTTTATCACCTTCCTTTGTGGGACAGATACTCTGTGTTGGAAACTTAGTCAACTCTGTCATTAGAGCACAAAAGCAATCATATATGAATGAATAGGCATGCTTATGTGTCAATAAAACTTTATATGTAATAGCAGGCAGCAACTGGATTTGGCCTGCAGTTAGTGGTTTCTGATCCATTTTCTAAGTCACTGGGAGGTCTCTGGGAGCATTAGCTGTACAGTAGTTTTTTGCTTATTTTTAATTTGAAGCAAAAGGAAATTTTATTTTTAATTCATTTATTTTCATTCTTCCTTTTAAATTAACTGTGTGTAGAATAAACAGTAGACTTTCCATTTGCAGCATGGGAGGGTACCTGTTGATTCTACATACAGCTAGTAACTCATTAATTTCTGGTTCTGCTTTAGTTGGTTGAAAGGACTAGGATTGTGATTGTCCCTTCACTAAATCCAGATGGGCGAGAGAGAGCACAAGAAAAAGACTGTACTTCAAAAATAGGACAAACAAATGCTCGTGGCAAAGATTTGGATACAGACTTCACAAGTAAGACTAATTTTTAGGCCATTAAAGTACTTTGGAGATAATTTTCTGTTTTCTAGAAGATTGGTTGATCCTATTTTGTCAGTGAGCAATGGAGTAATTGGTTGATCCTATGTCAGTGAGTAATGGAGTGCTTTCTTGTCTGGGTTGTGAATGTAAGGTATAAATGAATACAGACATGCAGAAAGCTTTTTAAATTTTTCTCCTTTATTATTTGCAAATATAATTAAAGTTTTTCATAGAAATTCAATCAGTAATATTGGGATGTTTCTTCATTAGTTGTGAAGAGATGTGTATTCTCTCTCCTCTCCCATTTATGTGTATACACACACACACATATTGATTTAGAGGGCCCTGTTTCTTATTTACTTAAATGAGATCACCAACTGTGTGGATTATTCTGTAACCTTTTTCATTGAATATGTATCATTAACACCTTTCAATTTCAGTACTTATAGATCTCTAACCTAACACTCCTTTTTTTTTTTTTTTTTTTTTTTTTTTTGAGACAGAGTCTTACTCTGTTGCCCAGGCTGGAGTGCAGTGGCACAATCTTGGCTCACCTCCACCTCTTGGGTTCAAGCAATTCTCCTGCCTCAGCCTCCTGAGTTGCTGGGATTACAGGCACCCACCACCATGCCTGGCTAATTTTTGTGTTTTTAATAGAGATGGAATTTCACCATGTTGGCCATCTCAGCTGATCCACCCACCTCAGCCTCCCAAAGTGCTGGGATTACAGGCATGAGCCACTGTGCCAGGCCCAACATTCTTTTTTAATGGCATCTATTAAAAAAGATAATGCCATTAATCTCTGACAGTACTCTAATTTATTCATCCATTTTCTACTGATAGATATTTACTTTATTTCTGATTTTTTGTTTTTGTAAACAATGCTGCAGAGAATACCCTGCTTTCTGAAACTATCATTTTCTTCCAATGATAGTGTATTTGTCTGTTTCCACACTGCTGATAAAGACATACCTGAGACTGGGAAGAAAACAAGTTTTAATTTGACTTACAGCTCTACATGGCTGGGGAGGTTTCACAATCATGGCAGAAGGCAAAAGGCATTTCTTACATCGCAGCAGCAAGGGAGAATGAGAAGGAAGTAAAAGCAGAAACCCCTGATAAACCAATCAGATCTCATAAGACTTATTCACTATCACGAGAGTAATATGGGAAAGACTGGCCCTCATGATTCAATTACCTCCTACTGGGTCCCTCCCACAAGTAGAAATTCTGGGAGATAAGTTTCAAGTTTAGATTTGGGTGGGGACACAGCCAAACCATATCATTCTGCCACTGGCCCCTCCCAAATCTCATGTCTTCACATTTCAAAACCAATTATGCCTTCCTAACAGTCCCCTAAAGTCTTGATTCATTTCAGCATTAACTCAAAAGTCCACAGTCCAGCATCTCATCTAATACAAGTCCCTTCTGTCTATGAGCCTGTAAAATCAAAAGCAAGTTAGTTACTTCCTAGGTAAAATGGAGGTACAGGCATTGGGTAAATACAGCCATTCCAAATGGGAGAAATTGGCCAAAACAAAGGGGCTACAGGCCCCATGCAAGTTTGAAATCCAGCAGGGTTGTCAAATCTTAAAGTTTCAAAATTTCTTCCTTTGACTCCGTGTCTTACATCTGGGTCATGCTGATACAAGAAGTAGGTTTCCATGGTCTTGGGCAGCTCTGCCCTGTGGCTTTACAGGGCACAGGCTTTCTCCCAGCTGCTTTCATGGGCTGGCGTTGAGTGTCTGTGGCTTTTCCAGGGGCACGGTGCAAGCTGTCGGTGGATCTACCACTCTGGGGTCTGGAGGACAGTGGCCCTCTTCTCACAGCTCCACTAGGTGATACCCCAGTAGGGACTCTGTTTGGGGGCTCTGATCCCACATTTCCCTTCGGTACTACCCTAGCAGAGGTTCTCTATGAGGGTCCCAGCCCTGCAGCAAACTTTTGCCTGGGGGTGTCCAGGCATTTCAGTACATCTTCTGAAATCTAGGTGGAGGTTCCCCAGTGTCAATTCTTGACTTCTGTGCACCCACAGTCTCAACACCACATGGAAGCTGCCAGGTCTTGGGGGTTCCACCTGCTGAAGCAACAGCCCCAAGCTGTACCTTGGCCCCCTTTTAGTCCCAGCTGGAGTGGCTGGGATGCAGGGCATCAAGTCCCTAGACTGCCCACAGCACAGGGACTCTGGGCTCGACTCATGAAACCACTTTTTCCTCCTGGGCCTCCACACCTTTGATAGTAGGGGCTGCCCAAAAGGTCTCTGACATAGCCTGGAAACCTTTTCCCCATGGTCTTGGAGATTACGTTAGCCTCCTTGCTACTGAGGCAAATTTCTGCAGCTGGCTTGAGTATCTCCCCAGAAAATGGATTTTTGTTTTCTATTGCATAGTCAGGCTGCAGATTTTCCAAACTTTTATGCTCTGCTTCCCTTGTAAAACTGAATGCCTTTAACAGCAACCAAGTCACATCTTGAATGCTTTGCTGCTTAGAAATTTCTTCCACCAAGTACCCTCATCATCTCTCTCAAGTTCAAAGTTCCAAGAATCTCTAGGGCAGAGGCAAAACTTCCAGTTTCTTTGCAAAAACATAACAAGAGTCCCCTTGGCTCCAGTTCCCAACAAGTTCATTGTCTCCATCTGAAACCACCTCAGTCTGGACCTTACTGGTCATATCACTATCAGCATTTTTGTCAAAGCCATTCAACAAGTCGCTAGGAATTTCCAAACTTTCCAACATTTTCCTGCCTTCTTCTGATTCTAACAAACTGTTCCAGCCTCTGCCTGTTGCCCAACTCCAAAGTTGCTTCTGCATTTTTGGGTATCTTTTCAGCAATGCCGCACTCTATTGGTACCAAATTACAGTATTAGTCTGTTTTTACACTGCTGATAAAGACATATCTAAGACTGGGAAGAAAGGAGGTTTAATTGGACTTAAAGTTCCACATAGCTGGGGAGGTTTCACAATCATAGCGGAGGATGAAAGGCACTTCTTACATGGCAGTGGCAAGAGAGAATGAGAAGGAAGCAAAAGTGGAAACCCCTCATAAACCCATCAGGTCTTGTGAGACTTACTATCACAAGAATAGCATGGAAAAGACTCGTCCCCATGATTCTTTTACCCCCTACTGGGTCCATCTCACAACACCTGGGAATTCTGGGAGATACAACTCAAGTTGAGATTGAATTGTTGATACAATTCAAGTTGAGATTCATATATAAATAACCTATCAGGTAGGTTATTTATATATTCCCTAAATTATTTTGTAAAGTAGGATATGTGCATCCTTTTTGGTTTTTCCAATAAGATTTTTCTTTAAGTTGCTTAGCGTCATTGGTATATACGCATCCAGAAGTATATAATAAAACTCAGACTAACCTACCTTCTGTAATGTATCTTTCTTGCTCAAGATAGTAGATTATGGAAAAATATTTATCTATACATTTTTAAAGTTACCATTTTGATTGTAATCAAGTAGAGAATACTTTCTTACTCATATTAAGATTTAAAATTTGATATTTTATATTTGACTTTTCTATTTTTCAGATAATGCCTCCCAACCTGAGACTAAAGCCATCATTGAAAATTTGATTCAAAAACAGGACTTTAGTCTTTCTGTTGCCTTAGACGGTGGCTCTGTGCTGGTCACATACCCTTATGACAAGCCAGTACAGACAGGTATGTAGAAGGTCATGTCGTATATATACTATTTAAGCTTAGGTAGCAAATTAGAATTAAGTAATGTCCCTTCACGTTTTTGTAAATGGTGAGCATTTGAGCACACTCTGTGAGCAAATTACCAACCAAAGAAGATGGTACATACATTAGCAATTCAGTTACTTGGAGAAGAGAGCTCAGATCTAATGGCAGCCCAGCTTTATTGAGTCTAACCATCTTGTTCCATCTATTCCATTTAGTCCACAAGCATGGAGACCCTGGGCTCAATAATTATTGAGCAATTAGTATGTCTGTAAATACTGAGAATATAAAAATGAGAATGACATGGTTTCTGCCTCATGAAACTCCTATGTAACCAAATACTAACAGTACAGATTTGGCTTCCACTGCTTTACACTTTGACTAAGTGGTTGCACCTTATGGTGAGTTAAACAGTTGCCTGTTTAATCTCTGTGGAGTCACAGTATAGTTTGGTTGGTTTTCAGTGCACCTTACAAAAAATATTGTTATTAGGCTACGGTGTCCCAAAATACAATAAGACATACCAAAACAAGTTAGTATTTCAGCGTGATAGTCTGTTATGTAAACTCACCATTAGTACCTTTTAAAGTAAGGAGGATATGTGTCTTCTTAGTGTGATAATCTTGGGCTAAACAAAACCCTTTAGGGTTAATTATAATAACAGTATATTTAAGTGTAATGCAAAATTTATTAGGATTAAAAGATGACTTGTATCCATGAAGATTAACTTGGGGCAAAAAATTGTTTGGATTTCTCCATTGACTTCTAAATTTTTCTTCCTGTAGTAGAAAATAAAGAGACTCTGAAGCATTTGGCATCTCTTTATGCAAATAATCATCCATCCATGCACATGGGTCAACCCAGTTGCCCAAATAAATCAGGTAGGTGTTTTCCATACTTTTTCTTATTGCTGTTGTTATTGTTGCTTTTGTGGGGAAGAGAGTTCACCTCATGGTCTTCTTGATTCCACATCTCTCAATGCTTTTATAGATGAGAATATTCCAGGAGGAGTAATGCGTGGAGCAGAATGGCATAGTCACCTGGGCAGCATGAAGGTATGCTTTCTAGAACATGTTGGGCGTGATGTCTTGTGGCTATAAGCCCAGCGCTTTGGGAAGCCAAGGGAGGCAGATTATCTGAAGTTGGGAGTTCGAGACCAGCCTGGCCAGCATGGTGAAACCTCGTTTCTACTAAAAAATACAAAAATTAGCTGGGCATGGTGGCAGACACCTGTAATCTCAGCTACTTGGGAAGCTGAGGCAGGAGAATTGCTTGAACCCAGGAGTCGGAGGTTGCAGTGAGCCAAGCCAAGGTCACACTACTGCACTCCTGCCTGGGCAACAGAGTGATACTCCGTCTCAAAAAAAAAAAAAAAAAAAAAAAAAAATGGAGTTTATGAATACCAGCCATTGAGTGCAAGAATAGATGACTTTTCTGATATTGTCAAGTGAATGGCATCTGCCTCGTGGCTTTCTTGACATGTTTAGCCCTTACCTGACAGTACTTTTTTTGGTCATGTTAACCATTGTTAATTGTACAGTTTAGTGACATTAATTAAATGTTGTACCCCCAAAACCATATCTATTTCCTAAACTTTATTTGCCCCAGACAGAAACTCTATACCCACTAAGAGTAACTCCCTATTCCCTTCTTCCATGGCTCCTGGAACCTCTGTCTACTTTCTGTCTCTATGAATTTGTCTATTGTAGATGTTTCACATAAGTAGAATCATGTAATATTTATCCTTTCACTTAGCATAATGTTTTTAGGATTCATCCATTTTAGAGCATGTATCATTACTTCATTCCTTTTTATGGCTGAATAATACCCTATATTTTACCACATGTTGTTAATTCATGTGTTGGTGGACACTTGGATTTCTACCTTTGGGCTATTGCAAATGATGCTGCCATGAACATTAATATTGCAAGTATCATTGATGTTACAAGTATTTATTACTTCTTTGGGGTGGATACCTAGGCCTGGTTATATTGTAATTCTTCTTCACTTTTTGAGAAACTACCAAACTGTTTTTCACAGCAGCTGCATCACTTTATATTCCTTTCCAGCAATGTTTGAGGGTTCTAATTTTTCCATATCCTCTCCTCACCAACGCTTATTTTCTGTTGGTTTTTTTTTTTTTAAACAGTCTCAATTTTTCGCTCAGGCTGGCATGCGATGGCTATGGCTCCTTTACAGTTTATTGCAGCCTCAACTTCCGAGGCCCAAGCAATCCCCTCACCTCAGCCTCCTGAGTAGCCCAAGACCGCCGGCACGTACTACCATGCTGGACTAATTATGTTTAAGTCTTTGTAGAGACTGAGTCTCCCTCTGTTGCCTAGGCTGAAGTTCTTTACATATTAATATAAAAGACCGGGCGTGGTGGCTCACACCTGTAATTTCAGCCCTTTGGGAGGCCGAGGTGGGCGGATCACCTGAGGCCAGGAGTTAGAGATCAGCCTGGCCAACATGGTGAAGCCCCATCTCTACTAAAAATACAAAAAAATTAGTTGGGTGTGGTAGCGGGCACTTGTAATCCCAGTTACTTGGGAGGCTGAGGCAGGAGACTCACTTGAACCTGGGAGGCAGAGGTGTCAGTGAGCTGAGATCACACCATTGCACTCCAGCCTGGGCAACAAGAGCAAAATTCTGTCTCCAAAGAAAAACAAAAAACAATTCTGGATATGAATTTCTTATCAGATACATGATTTGCAAGCATTTTCTCCTAGTTTGTAGGTTACTTTTTAAATTTCTTGATTGTGTCCTTTGATATCCAATGTTTTTAATTTTGATGAAATCCAATGTATCTGTTTTTGTTGTTGTTGCTTTTGCAGTTGTTACCCTATCTAAGGATCTGTTGCCAAATCCAAGGTCCTGAAGATTTTTCCTGAGGTTTTCTTTTTTTTTGAGGGCAGATAGGGAGTGAGTGGGAGGGGCAGGGTGTGTGGCCCCACCGTCTCCCCTTCCCTGCTCCCTGCTGCCTATCTCTGTGTTTTCTTTGAAGAGTTTTATAGGTTGGGTGCAGTTGCTCAGGCCTGTAATCCCAGCACTTTGGGAGGCCCATGTGGGTGGATCATTTGAGATCAGGAGTTGAAGACCAGCCTGGCCAACATGGTGAAACCCTGTCTCTACTAAAAAAACAATGTTAACCAGGCTGTAGTGGTGTGTACCTGTAATCCCAGCTACTCTGGAGGCTGAGACAGGAGAATCGCTTGAGCCTGGGAAGGGGAGGTTGTGTTGAGCCAAGATCTCGCCACTGCATTCCATTCTGGGTGACAGAGTGAGACCTGTCTAAAAAAAAAAAGAGTTTAATGGATCTAGCTGTCATATTTCAGTCATTGATACAGTTTATTTTGGTGTGGTATAAAGTAGGAGTTCAACTTCATTTGTTTGTGTGTAGAAATTCAGTTGTCCCAGCACTATTGTTGACAGACTATTCTTTCCCCATTGAATGGTTTTGGTACCCTTGTCAAAAATGAGTTTACCTTAGATGTGTGGATTTATTTCTGGACTCTCAATTCTATCCATTTGTCTATATGTTTGCCTTTATGCCAGTATCACTGTTTTGATTAATGTAGTTTGGTTGTAGTAAGTTGTAAAATTGAAACATGTGAATCCTCCAGCTTTATTGTTTTTAAAGATGGTTTTGGCTATTCAGGGCCCTTTGTCATTCCGTTTGCATTTGAGCACTGGCTTTTCTTTTTCTGAGAAAAGTCATGTTGGAATTTTGTTAGGGATTGTGTTGAAACTAGGTCACTTAGCATAGTATTGACATCTCTACAATATTGTCCTCCTTTCCATTTATTTAGGTCTTCTTTAATTTCTGACAGCATTGTCCATCCACTTCAAATGAGGTAGGAGTTGTTAGCAGATGGGTGGTTGGCTGATCATTTTACTCACATGTGCAACTAGAAAATTGACTTCATTCCCATTTCTGCCTGTTTTCCCTCCTTTATTTGCTAAGAACTTACTACTGGGAGGCACTTTGCTGTATTAGTGATAAATAAAATATATTGTCTGGCCTATTGTATGAATTAACTGTGTTACATGATTTGATCTAGAAGAGAGCAACTCTCAACAAGCCATGAGAAATTAAAGACACAAAACATTATATCTAGTCAGAGACACAGCCTTTTCTCTGTAGAGGAGATAGCATTTAGGGTGCAGAGATGCTGACGCAGAACATTCCAGAAAGAAGCAGCAGTACCTAGCTACAGTCTAATTTAGTTAGAATATGGGGTGTAATGCAGAGCTGCAGGTTAAGAATGGAAAGAGTGCTTGTTGTTTTGAATGTTTTGTTTTAAAAATGGGAAGCTATGAAGTTTTGAGCAGGAATAACAATATTGGCATGATCTGAGCTATGCTATGGGAAAACTAATCTCTAAATAATTAGTTAAGATAGTTTGGAGGAAGGAGAGACTGGTACAGGGAGACTGGTTTGGAATTGTCTAGACAAAAAGTAATGAGGGCCTAGATTATGCTAGTGGCAAGGAGAGTAGAGTCAAAGATGACATTTTAGAGGTTCTATAGAGGTAGAATTAACAAGAGTCAGCAAATTATGGATGATAGTGAGATCGAGAAGTCAAAGATAAGAGGTTTCATGGCTACGTGAGTAAATGAGTTAACACCATTAACGGAGGAAAAAGAAGAGATTTGGGGAAAAGGTAGTAAGTTGGGTTTTTAAACCTGTCTGCACAGGCAGTTCCTGTGCCTTGAAAAATACTGTATTTGCAGGGAGTGGATATTGTTACCAGCAGGGGTCCAGGTTGAGGGTATCAGAAGGCTAATGATCATTCTCTCCAGAGTTCCAAGAACAACTGTGACATTTCTGGGTTTAAAGAGAAGCTGACCCTCTTATGCATGTACTCATTCATTCATTTCTTCAGCAAACCTGAATAAACCCCATCTACCTGGCACTACCAGGCACTGTGGGAAGCACTGAAGATAGGAAAGTGAATTCAACATAGCCCCTGTCCTCAAGGGTGCTCATAGAGTTTGTGACTGATTATAATACAGAGAGGTTTATTTATATTTGTCATAAAATGCTTTACAGATTCTTTGTTTACATCACCTAGGTTTTCTTTTTATTTCATTTATTCTATTTGTTGTATTACAGAGCCTCATTCTTTCCTTTACTTATTAATTTTCCCACATTTGATTTTGAACTTTTTATTCTAGGATTATAGCGTCACTTATGGCCATTGTCCAGAAATCACAGTATACACAAGCTGCTGCTACTTTCCTAGTGCTGCACAACTTCCTTCCTTGTGGGCAGACAATAAGAGATCTCTTCTTAGTATGTTAGTGGAGGTGAGTCTTTTCCTTTTAACTAGGGGCAAACTCCCAGGAATATGTTCAGTGAAAACCTTTATCAAACCATTGTCTTTTACCAAAAATTTATATTATTTATTTTAAATTTATATAGAAAGAAGAGTTTTGATCATTTTATGTTTCCTAAATAGATGCTATTTATTCACATATCTGGAATCTGCTATAATTTAGGTAATTTGACCTTGCAAGATGCTGCAGGTTCTTTAATTTGAATATTAGAGAGTTACTGGAGTCAGTATACCATGGTGGGAAGGAAATCATTCAAGGCATTAGAAGATTGAGTTCTAATGCTTTAGGCTGTGACATGTCAGAGTTCTTTTTTATATCCAGCTCTGTGACCCTGGACATTGAATCAATGGCAAACAAGGTCAGAGTCCATGGGAAGGGAAGAGAATAAGCAGGCCATACAGAGTTTTGTGTTTGTTTGTGTGTGGTTTTTGTTTGATTTTGTTTGTTTGATTGGTTGGTTGGTTGCTTGGTTGATTTGGTCATGCCTCGGGCTATGCCTTTAGAATATCTGGCATTATAACAATGTAGATTTATATTTTAAACATTTTTTTCAGGTTCACAAGGGAGTTCATGGATTTGTTAAAGATAAGACTGGAAAGCCAATCTCTAAAGCAGTCATTGTACTTAATGAAGGAATAAAGGTACACACAAAAGAAGGAGGTTATTTCCATGTACTCTTAGCGCCAGGTGTCCATAACATCAATGCCATCGCCGATGGGTACCAGCAACAACATTCACAGGTAAGAAACTCAAATTGAGTACCATCATGTAAATTTGTTATTCTTAATAATACTTCTATTTTATTTTGAAACTCTTGTTAGAAATCTTGAGGGGAGCCGGGTGCAGTGGCTCACGCCTGTAATCCCAGCACTTTGGGAGGCCGAGGTGGGTGGATCACGAGGTCAAGAGATCGAGGCCATCCTGGTCAACATGGTGAAACCCCGTCTCTACTAAAAAAAATACAAAAAATTAGCTGGGCATGGTGGCACGTGCCTGTAATCCCAGCTGCTCAGGAGGCTGAGGCAGAATTGCCTGAACCCAGGAGGCAGAGGTTGCGGTGAGCCAAGATCACGCCATTGCACTCCAGCCTGGGTAACAAGAGCGAAACTCCGTCTAAAAAAAAAAAAAAAAAGAAAAAAGAAAGAAATCTTGAGGGGAATAAAAAAATTAACAGTATGACTGCTTATTGATTATTATATCTTGTTATCCTTATACCCCTTGTCAACAAAAAGGGAAAATTTTCTAGCATTTTGTATACTTCAGATGGCAATGCATCATCTCCTTAGTTTGCTATATGGGCCCTAAGAATGTAGCAGGGATACAGTACACCTTAAGCAGATTTTGTCATGATTCTTACACTTTCCCCTTCTAGGTCTTTGTGCATCATGATGCAGCTAGTTCTGTGGTGATAGTCTTTGACACAGATAACCGGATATTTGGTTTGCCAAGGGAGCTTGTGGTAACTGTATCAGGTAAAGACATCTTGATTTTTAGTAGTAAAAGTTAAAAACAATCTTGACATTTCAATCCGAGAGTGGATCACTTCCATAATCCTGAAACTAATCACTTGTCTTCTAATATCTTCTTATCTAAATGTGATTTTCCTGGACCTCTGTTCTCCCACATGTTTTCATGGCTTGCCCCTCTCTTTCTTCAGGTCTATACTCAAATGTCACCTCCACAGAGAGGCCTTGCCTAATCACCCTGGCTACCCCTGTCACTCTCTCTACCCTGTTTTTTTCCATTATAGCACTTGTCACTAGCTAACATTATATCATATATTTGTTTATTTATTTGTCTAAATTCAATCTCTCCCACTAAAACATAAGTTCTGAGAGAGTAAGAAATCTGCCTGCATCCTCAGAGCCCAGAACGATGGTTAGCACACAGTGGAACTTAACGAAGAGTTGTTGAATGAATGGATGATTTGCTTTATATTAAAGTCATAAGTTCCTAGGACTTTGACTTATATTAGTTCTGATTTTTCAAGATCAGAAAAGAGGAAAGAGGAAATGTTTGTTTTCACTGGAGCTCATTCATGTCATTGCTTGGATTACTGAAAGGTTAGCTAGAAAAAATATGGGGTAAAATGAATACTCTGCCATACTGTATCTATTTGATACAAAGAGCCTTAGTTTATTTCTTTTTTTTTTAATGAATGAGAGGTTCTTAATTTTGCCCAGGTTGGCCTTGAATGCATAGCCTCTCCTCCTCAAACGGCAGGATAACTGGCCAGAGCCACCGCGGCTCCCGCCTTAGTTTATTTCTAAGTGCAACTTGGGTGAGGCAGAAGTTTTATTATAGGGTGCCTGTGAGAGAGCCCCTTAGTAGAGAGAAAGTAGTGTATTGGAAGCATGGCCCAGTCATAGATCCCGTGTGATGTGTTTAAAGAGTTCTTAGCTTGTCTCAGATAAATGTGTGAATAACTTACTGGTTAAAAACACAGGAGCTAGAATTCAGCCATGGTTTAAATCTGGCTCTGCCACCCATTAGCTATTGTGAACTTAATTTTTATTATTTTATTATTTTTAGTTTCTAACACTTTTATTTTGGTAATCTTATATACAAATTTAAAATAAATGAGGAGATTTGGATGAAATGAAAATTTACTTGGAAATTATAATAGAAGTCATAAAAACCAGGTTGCAGAACAGTAGACACAGTATAATTTACATGTACATGCATAAAGAAAGATCTGGGGCCAGGCATGATGGCTCCTGCTTGTAATCCCAGCACTTTGGGAGGCTGAGGTAGGCGGATCACTTGAGGTCAAGAGTTCTAGACTAGCCTGGGCAACATGATGAAACCCCATCTCTACGAAAAATAGAAAAAATTAGTCAGGTGTGGTGGTGTGCACCTGTGGTACTACTCAGGAGGCTAAGGTGGGAGGATCACACACACACAAAACATCTGGTAATTAAAAATGATCTCTGGGTAATGGAAATGTAAAGATAGGAGGTTTTTTGGTTTTGGCTTTTGTTCGTTTTGCTTATCTGCATTTTAAAATTTTGTATATTGTACATGTACTACTTCTATAATAATAAAAGGTTGTTCTTAAGTGCATGAAATAGAAATAAAATAAATGAGGGGTATATTGTTAAAAGTTCCATTGTAAGCAGCTGCTTGTTTGTATCCTTATAGTATAATATCACCCACATGATGGTTTTTGTTTGTCAGGTGCTACTATGTCGGCATTGATCCTAACAGCTTGCATTATTTGGTGCATCTGCTCAATCAAGTCTAATAGACACAAGGATGGCTTTCATCGGCTCAGGCAGCATCATGATGAGTATGAAGATGAAATTCGTATGATGTCAACTGGCTCCAAGAAGTCCCTCCTAAGCCATGAGTTCCAGGATGAAACAGACACTGAAGAGGAAACGTTATATTCTAGCAAACACTGAAAAACACATTTTGCATATTTCCTAGCATAAGTACCAAGGAAAATTAGAGTTCCTCTTGGGCGAACACTCCATTAAGAAGAGAGACTCTCTTGCTTCTTCAAAGAGCTTTGGGAAGTTAAATTGCTAAATTTGTATTCTCTGCGAATTTCACTGGCAGTTTTGAACTTCCCTTCCTTAAAGTACTCTTAACCTTAAAAAACAAAATCTGATTTCTATTTATGCAGCAGAGATGGAACAGCCACTTTGTTTTTCTTTTTAATTTAAGATGTAATAATGGCATAAAGCCAACTAAGGGATGTTGTATTTTGCACATCAGGTGTTAACTAGTGGCTTTAGTATTTTTCTTTGTTTTAAATGCCCAAAAGAATCCAGAAACTTTAAGGCAAGGACAGCAGTCAGAATCGACATAAAGCTTTAAAAACTCAAGGTTTTTTCAACCTACTGAGGAGTACTTTTCTCTAGTTGTTAAATAGCTGGAGTTTCTCTTATTCAGGTTTAATGGAGGTTGAATTGATTTTTAAACACATATAACAGTAGGAAATGAATAAATGGGCTTCTCCATTTAGCTTTCTACCTGTTCCAAGGCTAGATCGGAACTGCTAGACTATGCTGTAAGCAGGATTTCACTACCTCTCTTTTAAGGTTTAGCAAACTTCTGGATAGCCCATTTTAAGGGAGAGCTTACTGACTTTGTTGTGAAAAATCTAAAAGTCCACTTCAGTGAAGCTGAGAGATAGATCTAGCAAAAGCTAAAATTCATGTTGCCTATCTTTTAACTTGGTAAAAACCCACAGGTGCTGCTGCTTTTTATCTGTGAAGCACTAGCTTATTCTAGGAATGCCTGATTCTTTAATATTGCCTAAATTGGAACCTTTTTCTAGGTTGCACACATGGTTTTAAGATGACCCAGCCATCTACAAGATCTGAATTCTACTAAAAATATCTAGAAATGTAGAAGAGACCTACTTGCACATTCTTAACCTGTATTTGAACACAAAATATCTATACTTCATGCTCCAGCCCAAGCCTATACCCTGCAATAGCATACTATTATTGAAATCGCTTGGCCGGTCTTGTTCACATAGGCCTCTGGGAGTAATTTGGTTCTTTGTCCTATTGTTTCATTTGACAGTCTCTTTTTGATCAACCAATATTGCTAAAAGTTCAGTCAAAAGCTTTTAAGCATAGCTCCCTCCATTGAAAAAAAATGTAAACTATGACTGCTGAGTGATAAAACACTGTGGTGTGAAAGTGTCATCTTCACTGCCAATCAGGCAAAGACCTGAAAGATTTGCATTCTATTATGTCTGTCTTACCATGCAATGGAAATGATGCTTTTTGTAAGTATGCATCTTACCAATGATCTAACGGTTTAATACCTTTGAATGTTTTAATGACCAAGTTGCTGCTGAACTTATACTAAATCAGGGGATCAAAAAACTTGCTCTCATCTTCTCAAATTGTATTCTATATCCATTAATGTATCAGTTATCCCAAAGCCTTCATGTGGAGTGGTTTACTACCTACCTAGGTCATTCAATCAGGTTTTGTGAGGAATGCATTCAAAGTGGCTTTATAAAAAAAGATACTGTTTAGCAAGAATAATGAGGTCATGATATTTGTTAATAAGTATCTGTGATAAATCAGTGGTTCAAGGTTAAGCCATTCTGGTATTAGCAGCTGTCAATTCTGCCACCTCATACATGGAACAGAGCTTATGGGATGCTAATAGTTAATGAATATACATGATTAATTTCTTCTAATAATCTCTATGTTTTCTTTAAGGATGGTGGTATATTGCTCTTTTTCAGCTTTATTTTTTAAAGTACAGTCAGGAAACCAACAAGGGGCCTAAAAGTGGCTGGCCCTGCTTGGGACATTACAGCAAATGAAGCAAAGTTAATGTGACAGGCTTTGCTTTGTTATCATTGGTCTTCACTAGAGGATACCTTTTACATTTACTTCTTTCTTGGATCAAATATGTCTTTAACTGTACATCTCAGTGGCTCGAGGCCATGCCTTTTAAGCATGTGTAAAATTTTTAAAGAAATGAACATACGAATAGTTATTTTAGTAAAATTTCCTGAAAGAAAAACCAAATTCTGTGATAAATCTTGATCTTCAGTGAACTTTTAAATAACGCAGTTAGCTGGAAAACAAGACTTTCCCAGCTTGTGTTACCTAGAAGCGTGAATGTATAGGATCCCTGACTACTAAGACTATATTCTCAGCCCTGCCCTGTCTTTTATTTGTGGATCTAATCTAATATTAGAACATATTAACTGCTTACGGCATTCACTGAAGCCATATGGGACGGGGAATGCATTTCTTCAGTGTTTCTCTGAGAGACTTCTCATTTACTTGGAGTTATGGAGGCAAGTAAGTATCATAGTATTAAGAACTTTGCGCAAATCTAAGTTGTGCCTTTCTTTACTCACAAGGCATGGGTTTTGTCCTGGTGATCAGTTTGTAAGCCTTCTTCCTTCCCTGCTCCTTAATAAAAGCAAAGTGATTTGAGTAGGTAATGTTCAAAGTGTCTACCTGTGTACATGTACTTGTATTGATTATGTAGTTCAGTAAGATGTGCCCAAGGCATTTCAGAAAGAAAAACCCTTTGGTTCTGATGCATTTTGCTGAACATTTGGGTAGTGAGTGGGACCCTATACAGTTGAGGAATGCTTGCAATGCTCATTGAAGGGATTTGCTATGGGACTTTGTCATCTTCCATAAAGGAAACATATTGTATATTTGGCCCAGTGTGATTGATTGCTTAATCTTTGGTAACTTTTACTTGAATGGGATTTGCTGAATTAATGACTATTGAATTTAAAATTAATTATGAGTTGACAAATAAATAAAAGGTAGTGTTTATGTCTGAGCTTATTGTGTTTCTGAGCTAACACCAGGTTACTCAGTAACCATGACCTGCTCCTCCATTTCCATTTATTCTCAACATTAAAAATAGTTTTATCTTGTTGTTGCCAGAAATGCACTTGTGCCGGGCTTTGTCCCTGCTTTACAAAAAGCTTCTTGTAGTGAATGCTGTAATGGTGCCCTACGTTATGGTTTTCTTGTGGAATTGTTTTAACAGTGATAATCCAGCATTTCCCCTATATTTTTGCTTTATTGTTATTGCTAAAAATTCCACTATAATTGATGTTCAGTGATTTTCCATAGCAACTTTTTAAATAACTCTTTAGGTTTCTGATTTGTTTTAACTAAAACTTTGGAGTGATGATTGGAGTCTTTGGTTAATGTCAACTGAACTTGGATTTCTAGTTCATGAAGAAATCTCTCCCAATACCCATTTATCCTATTTTTAGCAATAATTCATTAATTATACCACTTGATTATCAGAATATTGTCCTGATTGATTTTGATTTGAGAGAACACATTATGAAATTTGAAAGTAGGTTACCATTTTGAGGCAGTTGGATATAAATTATGTAAATATATGTATGGTTATGATTTTTATAAATGGCATAACATGAGTGTACTACCTTCCTTCTATGCGGCTATGCTACAGATTTTCTGGAGGTATGACGTAATGGTATTTTTTTATGCTCAGATTAAATATCAGCTTTCGCCTCTCCAATTTTTCTAGTGATACTCCCAGTTCTAGAGCAATCTACAGCTGTTTATATGAAGTGCCCAACACCCATTCATCTCAAGTGCTTCAGTCTTTGGTTTATGTCATGCACTGTGCCTTCAAAATGAAATTTTTAAAAGGGACTTTAAATGAAGTTGCATAGTAGTTTTTAAAAGTCAAATGTGTAATTTATGTGAAATCTAACTGTAATGAGGTCCTGTTTTTTATATGTAAACAGATCTACTAATCCTGTATAAAAGTTATTTTATGATGTTTGTCTTTCTTTGTGTTTTGTCTCATAATCTTTTTTTCAGATGCAATAAGCCAGAAAAAGTTATAGGTCGAGTTTGAAAGTTGTTTAGTTTTTCTACCTACACTAGGGGAAAATAGAAAAAAATAGTTTCCTACCTATACTAGGGGAAAAATGTGTACCAGAATACCGGGTATCACCTATGGAATATTTCTGTATTTATGAACTGACTCAAAACAAGCCTTCGTCGGCCGGGCGCGGTGGCTCAAGCC
Source organism: Saimiri boliviensis (assembly GCF_048565385.1). Classification (NCBI taxonomy): domain Eukaryota; kingdom Metazoa; phylum Chordata; class Mammalia; order Primates; family Cebidae; genus Saimiri; species Saimiri boliviensis. Next base: position 28,722,160 of record NC_133465.1, on the reverse strand, counting down.
TGTAATCCCAGCACTTTGGGAGGCCGAGGCGGGTGGATCACGAGGTCGAGAGATCGAGACCATCCCGGTCAACATAGTGAAACCCCGTCTCTACTAAAAATACAAAAAATTAGCTGGGCATGGTGGCACATGCCTGTAATCCCAGCTACTCGGGAGGCTGAGGCAGGAGAATTGCCTGAACCCAGGAGGCGGAGGTTGCGGTGAGCGGAGATCGCGCCATTGCACTCCAGCCTGGGTAACAAGAGCGAAACTCTGTCTCAAAAAAAAAAAAAAAAAAAAAAAACAAGCCTTCATTTCTGAAATCACATTATATAGTAGCCACAGTTTTCTGTTTGTAGCTTAGCTAGATTGTTATATATGTTCAATCATTTCACAATAACAACACAAAACTGGTCATTGAAAGATTTTATGTACCAATTTTAAACTTGTTCATTAAAAATTTGGTCCTTTTTCCAGGTGAGGCCCAGTTAGAATAATGTGTCCTGGCACTTTTAGGCACAGTGAAGATGAATTCAGTATCCCATTTTCATTCAGCAACAATGTGTTACTGCTACCCTAATAGGAACTGGGAAAGCAAAGTTATATAAAAAACAGACTCTGCTGACAAAGAACTCATAATCCAAACCAGAGAAACAGAAATGGAAATAAGTTATACTTCAATAGTGATTGGTTCATCTAAAAGTCTCTGCTGTAAAGGAAATAAAGCATAGAGGTTTGAGCATAGACTTTGGAGTTGGACCAATCTGTGATTGATTCTTGGCTTTGCTACTTGCTTCCGATGTAACCTTGTACAAGTTTTTTGACATTCTCTGAGCCTCAGTTTCCCTACTTAAAGAATAATCCTTCATAGGATTGCAGTGGAAAGTTAAAATAATGTTATCAAAGGGCCCAACATAATATCTGGCTTGGAATTGAATGCCCATGATAACCAGCATCATTTTCCTTCGTATGCTGTCTTCTTACTCCTTTGAAAGAAAGTTACTTTATCAAATGTATAACCAAAGGTCTGTTTATAGATGATCTTTTTAATTTAGAAGAAATTCTGAGACACAAATTCAAAAAAAAAAAAAATTTGTTAAGTGGTTCAATCGATTGTCTAAAGCATGACAGTAAAGTTTTATGCCAAAATGCTTCATATTTGTTTTTAAATGAAATTAAGTTGTATTTATGCTTTGTTAGTGAAAACAGCCTTACTTAACTGCTACAGGAAGTGTGAATAGTGATAACAGTTCTTTTTCTCTCAATGTTTGAAATATTTTCCTGAATTTTCTTAGTTTTCTTATACCTGAATCAATAACTCTTTTGGTTTGTTTCATAAACAGTAATCTAGTTATTATGTTCAGTTTTTCAGATTTCTAATAGCTGATTGTTCTCAACAAAGTAAACACAACTGTCAATGCTAATAGTACTCAATTATGAATAAGTGCCATTGTGTCAGTCTTCATGTCTTACTCTCACTTAGAATGCCAACTGATTCTATGCTATTTATTGCAGACCTCAGATAAATACACCATTAATTATTACCCACAACTTAAAAGTAATAAAATCAGTAGATAAAGCCCAATTTCAACTTTATTTATAAATTTATTTTATTTATTTATTTATTTATTTATTTATTTATTTTTTTGAGACGGAGTTTCGCTCTTGTTACCCAGGCTGGAGTGCAATGGCGCGATCTCGGCTCACCGCAACCTCCACCTCCTGGGTTCAGGCAATTCTCCTGTCTCAGCCTCCTGAGTAGCTGGGATTACAGGCACGCGCCACCATGCCCAGCTAATTTTTTTGTATTTTTAGTAGAGACGGAGTTTCACCATGTTGACCGGGATGGTCTCGATCTCTTGACCTCGTGATCCACCCGCCTCGGCCTCCCAAAGTGCTGGGATTACAGGCTTGAGCCACCGCGCCCGGCCTATTTTATTTATTTATTTTTGAGACAGAGTCTCACTCTGTCTCCCAGGCTGGAAGTACAATGGTGTGATCTCAATTCACCACAACCTCTATCTCCCAGGTTCAAGCGATTCTCCTGTCTTAGCCTCCCAAGTAGCTGGGATTACAAGTGCTCGCCATCACACCTGGCTAATTTTTGTATTTTTAGTAGAGACAGTGTTTTGCCATGTTGGCCAGGCTGGTCTGGAACTTCTGACCTCAAGTGATCCTTCCACCTTGGCCTCTCAAATTGCTGGGAGCACAGGCGTGAGCCACGACACCCGGCCCCTAATTTTAACTTTAATATCACAATTTTCACCTACATTAGTAGAATATTAAAAGCAAACATGCTATTTCTTTGGCCTTTTGGTTGAGGTCAAATAATCTCCTAATTACTGTGTGTAAACAAATGTAGACAAGGTGAGCAAGAATGAGACAGTTTGGCCTATATGGGGTAGTAAGGTGTTGAAGTTTAGAGGACAACCTGGAAGACTGAAGAAAAAAAGGATGAGAATTACTTGATAAGATTGAAGGTATGGTAATTGGAAGTGGAAGTACATTGAGATGAATATCTCAAATTCTGCAAAGATGATTTATTGATTCAATTAGAAGCAATATGAAGAGGCAGTGATAAAACGGTAGGTGGAAAATCAGCAAGTGGAGAAACAAGATGGAACATGGAGGAAATAGAGTACAGATTAAATAGAAATTGCTATGATAACATGGATTATATTCTGTGGTTGCCATTGAGATTGAGCCCAAGTGAGGGAGTAATAGGGAAAGTCTGGATTGCTAATTTCAAATATTTGAGGTTATTCTAGTATTTATGATTATTTATTATGTACATATGGTTCCTAGCAGTTTTTCAAGACTTAAACAGGCTTTTTGATCTAGCGTCAAAAGCACTGATCCTAAAGAGAGGGAATAGAAGAGAAAGAGACTGGGAAAGCTATAGTAATGACTAAAATGCAGGACTGCTAGATTTTTTAAAATAATAATTTTAGATTTATGGAAAAGTTGCAAAGATAATACAGAGTTGACTCTTGGGTTTTGATTTGGAAGATGTGAGTTTTGGGAGGGCAAAAGAGGAAGGATTATACAGTTTTCTATTTAGCAGAATGTGAATGGAACACACTGGAAAGAGGGCCTGGGCACAGGAAATAGGATGTCTAGAACCTAGGCAGCTATGCATACAGCTTGGGTGGTCCAGGTGTCAAGCTATGTGGCACTGCTTCGAGGTGACCAAGTTCAACTGGAATCTCTAGTGGAAGGTGGTCCCTCCTAGAGGTGGAAAAGACCTCGCAATTTTTCACAAGTGAAAAAAAGCACAGAAAAAGTTTTACATAGGTTTCAGATGTTTATATTATTAAACACTAGAAAATATAATTATTGTTTTCAAATAAAAGATACATCTGAGACTATCACAAGGATCTTTAAAATAATAGCAGAACTTCTGGAAATGAAAGTACAGAAATTAAAATGGATAGTTGGAATGGCAGATTGTGCACAGAGAAGTAATTAACTAGCTGATGGATCTGTAGAAATTCTTAAGCAGCACAGAGACAAAAAGGTAGAAATAGAAAGGAGAGTGTTAAAATGTGGATTTAACAAATGATTAATACTATGTGTTTGATAACCACAGTTTTAAAGGAGAGAAAAAGAATGGAGCATAGGAAACTAAGAGACGATGACAGAATTTTCCCCAAACTGATAAAAAAAAAAAAAAAAGCAACCCATAGATTAAAGAAAGTCAATCCAAACAAGAAAAAGTAACATCCACACTTAGATCAGTGAAACTGCAGATCAACAAAGACAAAGAGAAAAGAGATTAGCAATTAGACTCACTCTCAGCAATGGAAACCAAAGTACATTGAAATCATACTTTTAAAATGCTGGGGGAAACATTAAATAACTTCCAACATAGAATTCTATATTGAACATACCTTTCAAGAATGAAAGCAAATTTCCAAGTTGTTGAAAACATTAGTGGTAGCCTAGCTACCTGTCTCCTGATATTTCATTGCAAAATAATGCAACCACAAGCAGGAAAAACCATAGAGAAACCACTCTCTCAGCATAATTTGAAAGCAGAGGATTTTGAAACTTCAAACTGAGTAAGATGAGGAAAACCAGCAAATCTCAACATGGATTCTCACAGGCCCACCCCAGCAGCATCCCACAGGCTCTGTGGAGATAAACTGCAGGGAAGACAGGAGAGAGACGCCAGAAAAAGGAAGTAATGTTCTAATATTGGTCTAAAACTATTGCCAGAAAGACTAGGTCCACCTAACTCTCAATCTAAAAAACATGTCAAAGCAGATCTGAGCACAAGCCAGAGGAAAGGGGCTTCAGAGTGAGCACAATCTAAAGGGAGCAGGTGTGACTTAAATGAGGCAGTCTTTGAAACACATAGTTTCAAAAGAAAAGAGCTTCTAGTGAAGGGAAAAAATAAAAAATGGGGAAGAACCCTTTGACAATCAGGTGACGAAAATAAAAGAAGCAAAAGACAATTAGGTGATAAAAAGGAGGAAAATTTAGAGTCCTGCTAGTCAAATGAGAACTGCAAAATCAGAGCACTTACAACTCCTCCCTGAACATGCCAACAAAAATACCTTCTAAAGTATTTAATACCTGAGCTTTGCTCTAATATCAGAATAGATCTCAGCCATGAAACATGAAAATATAAATAGCATATATGAATGAATATTGATAAGAAATGCATTTGTCATTATTAGCAGATGATGTGATCATATAGGTGGAAAATACAAAATAATCTACAGATAAATTAGAAATCATAAAATTTAGTTCCACTTCCAGCTATGGATGGATTGGCTTGAAACGGAAAGACCTTCTCATCAAGAGCAATCAGAAAAGCTGCATTTTATTTAAAAAAAAAAAAACTGAAGGATTGGATGAACTACTAGGGGAAGAAGGACTTATAGGATCAAGATCCTGGAACAAAAAGAGCTGAGAGGTGAGCATGATGGTTAAAACTTTCACCTCCAGGCATTTGTCAATTTGTAGGTGACAGAAGAGAGGCCAGGAAAGAGGGAGAGAACCCAAGCAGAAGTTTCAGACAATATCACTGGGTGGGAGAAAAATATGAGGTTAGCACTTGTCAAGGAAGGGGCACTAGTAAACAGGCTTTCAGTTAGAAAACTTGAATGCCCACATGTTAGAATTAAGGGCTAACCAGAAATAGACCAATTTTAATAAACACAGAATCCCTCCTGGTATTAGTTCCTCCCCATACTGGATTAAGCTGATCTGCCCCTACCTGAACTGCCTGCAGGAGGACACAGTAAATTCTTTTTTTTTTTTTTTTTTTTTTTTTTTTGAGACGGAGTTTCGCTCTTGTTACCCAGGCTGGAGTGCAATGGCGCGATCTCGGCTCACCGCAACCTCCGCCTCCTGGGTTCAGGCAATTCTCCTGCCTCAGCCTCCTGAGTAGCTGGGATTACAGGCACGTGCCACCAGAGACAGCAAATTCTTTCTGGAGAAAGACATCATCATCCAGATCCTCAAATGATTAACATAAAGTTTTAACTATAATAATCAGCATCCAATCAAAAGTTCTTACTGTCAAAAGACAAGATTAAATTGTGAAAGGTCAAGAAAAATAGAAACAATCCTATGGGAAGTACGGATTTCTCAGTTACCAGAAATTTTAAAAGAATGACAGGCCGGGTGTGGTGGTTCATGCCTGTAATCCCAGCACTTTGGGAGGAGGCTGAGGCAGGCAGATCATCTGAAGTCAGGAGTTCGAGACCAGCCTGACCAACATGGAGAAACCCCGTCTCTTCTGAAAATACAAAATGCCTGTCATTCTAGCTACTCGGGAGGCTGAGGCAGGAGAACTGCTTGAACCCAGGAGGTGGAGACTGTGGTGAGCCAAGATTGCACCATTGCACTCCAGCCTGGGCAACAAGAACAAAACTCCATCTCAAAAAAAAAAAAAAATGATGATAAATAAATTCAAGAAAGTAAAAGAAGAGACAAATAATTTTAGCTGATTTTTTTCTTTTCTTTTTTTTTTCAGACAGAGTCTTACTTTGTCACCCGGGCTGGAATGCAGTGCTATGGTCATGGTTTGTTGCAGCCTTGACCTCCGGGGCTCAAATAATCCTCTCACTTCATCCTCCTGAGTAGCTGGGACTGCAGGGCACACCACCATGCCTGGCTAATGTTTTATTTTTTTGTAGAGATGAGGTCCTACTATGTTGCCCAGGCTGGCCTCGAACTCCTGGACTCAAGCAATCCTATCACCTCAGCCTCCCAAAGTGCCTCTAACGAGGCATGAACCACCACATCCAGCCCGATAATTAAAAACATTAAAAAAATTAAACAGACAATTTCACTTCTGGGCAATATGGATTAGCCGTATTTCTTTCTATTCTTCCCACTAAGAACAGCAAAAAAAAAAAAAAAAAAAATCATACATTATATATATATATTTAAAAGACTCAAAAAGGTGGAAAGAAGAAGGCAGACCAGCTAGGGACCTCAGGATGCAAAGAACATGAAGGCGAGTTCGCTGGGTTTCCCTTTTGTTTCCTATGTCCTATAATGGGTGCTGGAGAGGCTGGCAACCCAGAAATGCCAAAGGGTACAGACAAGAAAAGCCCAAAGGAAAATGGAGAGCCTTCTCTCTCTAGATGAGGGACCAGGAAACAGGTGTCCTAACAAGACAGAATACTTTTAGATAATAATTTCACCACTCCAGGCAAATGCCACAGAAAAAACTGAGGCCTATCTTCACCCCTCCTTGCCAGCAAAGGCTGAGCGAGGAGGCTAGGCTTCCACACTCACCGGCTGTAATGAAGCACCCCCCACTCCTCCACTTGGACTTCTTGTCCATTGCACAGCAGTAATGAGGCTGCCTGCCGTGGTGGCAGTGGGGACCACATGGGGAGCAGCAACAAGGCACCTCCTGCCTGAGGAATCAGTGAAGGCCAACGGAGGAGCTGAACTTCCATCTGGAAGTAGCAAGCATTCCCGTATGTCCCCCACCAGCCTAGTAGCAGAGGAAGTCTGTTTAAACAGAAGACTTATATGAGATCCAGAATCTCATAACGAATACCTAAAACATCAGGATACAATTTTTAAAAATCATCACTCCAATAAGCCCAGAAAATTTCGACTTGCGTGAAAAAAAGACCACAGACCCCAACATCAAGATGACACAGATGTTGGAATTATTCGACAAGGACTTTAAGGCAGCTATAATAAAAAGACTTCAGTGAGCAATCACAAACAAACTTAGAACAAATGATGAAAAGAGTCTCAGCAAAGAAACAGAAGATATAATTGACATGAACTCAACAAATGGGCTCAACGGCAGAACGGAGGGAACAGAGGAAAGACATACTTTCCTGTCAGCAAATACAGAATAGCATGTATTACCAAATCTGAAGGATGGAAAATAGACTGAAAACAAATTACCATAGCCTCAGAGCTATGTGGGACATTAACACGAGATCTAACATTCACATCATCAGACTCCCAGAACAAGAAGAGAAACAGTGTGAGATAGAAAAAGTATTGAAAGAAACAATGGCTGAGAATCCCCCAAATTTGGCACAAGACATAAATCTAGGAATCAAGAAGCTGAGGATATCCCAAACAGGATAAATCCAACGAAATCTATGCCAAGGCGTTTCTTTCCTTCTTTCTGAAAGGAAAGAAACGTTCTTGAAAGCAGCGAGAGAGAAAAGATACTTTAGCTACCGTGGAAAAACAATTCAAATGGTAGCCAATTTCTTACCTGAAACTATTGAGGCCAGAATTGGCACATTTTTCAAGTGTTGTCAACTCCAGATTCGATAGCTGGCAACAATATCCTATCCCCCAAGAATGAAGGGAAATCAAAACATTCATAGATGAAGAAAAAAACTAATGGAATTTGTCACCGGCTGACCAAGTCTTTAAAAAAAAAAAAAAAAAAACGGCGGAGGGAAATTCTTGAAACAGCAAGGAAACGATAAAAAACGAAAAAGGAATCTTGGGACACTAGGAAGGGACGAGTAAAATATGCATAAATCAACCAAGCTTTCCTCTTCCCTTGAATTCTCTAACTTATGCCTTACAGTTGAAGCAAATATTACAACATTGACTTGATGTGGTTCTCTCAACGAATACACAGGAAATACTCAAAAACAACTATATTATAAATGAGTAGGAAAAAGGACTTTACAGGAATTAGGGTTTCTACACTTCACTAGAAAAGGAAAAATGTCAGTACCAATAGACTGCGATAATTTCTGTATCTATAAAGTACGGGTTTGGACAGCCCTCAACCTCCGCTCAGGCGGAGAGCATGTGGAAGCAGTTAGCTCACTCTCTCTAGATGTGGTGGCTGGCAAGGAAAAAGGGCTGGAACCAGAACTGCTGCAGACACAAGCAAAGCCCAGGCGAGAAGAGTGCATATGCCGGAGAGCCTGGATGATGGAGCACAGGTGGGGAGGCAGGAAGAAGAAAATGGCTCTGTCAAGAGAGTCTCTGCCTCTGAGAAAGGAAGAAACTGCCTGAGGACACACATTAGAGATGTGAGGGAAACAGAAAGTTGCCTGAGGATGATTCTCCTCCCAGTCAAGTAGACACCTGCTGAGAGAAAGGATAAGCCGCGAACTGGGGCGCAGAAAGTGGAAATGAAAGACATTCAGGGAGCGTCAGGAGCCCAAGCTGAAGTTTTTGCTCTCTGGCTACTTAAAAGCTGTAAGATAACGAATTGGTCAGCAGGTGGCAGTGTCCGCGGAGGCTCGCATCCCATCGGCCCTGGCGCTCGGGGCGGAAACAGGCGCGGTAGTGACTTTCTGGCCTGCGGCGCCTCTGCTCCCCTATCCCGGCTGACGTTGGACAACAAAGATGGCGGCAGGAACCAGCAATTACTGGGAAGGTGAGGGCGAGAAAGCCTCCGGGCGCGTCCCACGAGGGTGAGAGGGGCTGAGTGAGGACGGATCTTGGGAAAAGCAGCAGAGGAAAGAACCAGACCCCAGGAGTGGCCGAGCTGAGCAGCCGGGCTTGCCTAAATGGGAGCCCCGGGGCCTGGGGACTGAGGAGCCTGAACGTTCTGGGGCAGGAGGGCTGGCCTGGCCGGGCCGTGTGAGCGGGACGTGGGGCAGGGGTTGCGCAGAGTGGACAGGGCGGGGATGTGGAGGAAGAGGGACCTGAATCAGCTGGTAGAACTGTACTGAGGGAGGAATGGAACTCTGTCGAAGGCGCTTGGGGTACGAACTCTGAGAGGAAGCGAATGTTGAGGGAGAAGATCCAGAGCCCGGGAGACTGGAGGAGTCGGCGCCTTGGAGTTGAGGTCACTATTGGAAAACTGAGTGGGAAAAGAGAAAGGAGGAACTTGCATTCCGGTCCGTCGGCGGAAGTATGAACAGAATGTCTCTTGTTGGGTCCCTATGACAACTACAGGCTTGGGGGCTTCCAGGATTGGGTGTTTGAAGGGAGAGAAAATAACTTATTCTTCTCCTCTGGAGCCTAGAATCGGTTTTATTGAAAAAGTTGAGAGAGCTTGTGTGGATTGCAGTTACATTTGCTATACTTCTCCCACCAAGAAAGCCTTGTGATTTGACAGATGCATTCATTTAATTCCTGAAAATATAGTCCGATACAGTGAGCTTACATAAAACTCATTCCTGGACCATGATGATCAACGAGAACAGAGGAAGCTCACCTTTTTCTCTCAATGATCTCTTTGCTTTACTGCAGCATAGAAACGACTTTCCAAATTCCTTTGCCCTGTTCCTGTTGGTATCCAGGGAAGCCTCTAGAAATCACAATATTGTCAGTCACTGTCAGCCACTTGGTCTAAGAAACTTCATTCTAAATTTATCCAGATTGGCCTGTCATACTTTAAATATACTTTTACTTATGTTTTTTACTAGAGAAGACAATTATTCCAATCACAGAAAAGTGTGCTTATAGTTTAAAACATGTATTTCATTGCCCATTTGAAATGTGTGTACTAGCTAGAAAACTTTTTTTTTTTTGAGACAGAGTCTGGCTCTGTTGCCCCAGGCTGCAGTGTAGTGGCATGATCCTGGCTCACTGCAGCCTCCGCCTCCTGGGTTCAAGTGATTCTCCTGCCTCAGCCTCCTGAGTAGCTGGGACTACAGGGATGCGCCACCACCCCTGGCTAATTTTTGTATTTTTAGTAGAGATGGGGTTTCACCATATTGGCCAGTATGTTCCGGATCTCCTGACCTCGTCATCTACCTCCCTCGGACTCCCGAAGTGTTGGGATTACAGGCATAAGCCACCGGGCCCGACCGCTAGAAAACATTTAAAAGTTATATAGAAGTGGCTACTGATACCTTTATTATTAGTCATTTGACTGTGGTTTTTTTGAAGCACCATGCTATAATGTTACAGCTGCTCATTACTGACAACCTATTCTGTGCCAGCTGCTTTAAGCATACGATTACTAATATTGAATACCGAAGGTAGGGGTTTAAAAAACAAGAAGCTGAAGTTCATAGGTTAAGTAGATTTGTCAACAAATCTTAGAGTCAGTAGGTGACTGTGCTGAGATTCAAACTGGCATTTGGTCTCTGGGCAAATATGCTCCACTATATTAATTGTACTTTTTATTTCTGGTTGAAAAGCATATTGAAATAATGTTTTGTATTCTTTATCCCTGAAAGATTCTTATACCATTACCTCTGGTACTTCTGCCCTTTTATTTTAACCTTCACTTCGCCATGAATGAGAACACTTATATCTGTGTAGATGTCCAGACTGTGGCTTCTCTCACACAACCCCTTAAATGCCAGACTGCTAAACCAATTTTTCTGCTTGCTTCCTTGTTTGTTTCTGCTATAAAAACTTGTCTTATTTCTGTCATACTAATACTAGACCTTGTTAGTAGCACATTGTTTATTGTTACTTTTAGCCCTCCAAATTACTTGCAGTAAGTTTTTTAAAGGCGGTTTTTGGCCAGGCACGTGGCTCATGCCTGTAATCACTTTGGGAGGCCCAGATGGGAGGATCCCTCAAGGTTGGGAGTTTGAGACCAGTCTGGGCAACATTGTGAGACCTCTTTTCTAATAACAAAGAAAGAAAAAGACAATTGTTGTGTCACTTTTTTTTTATGTTCAATTGAGAAGTCATTTTGGGCCAGACATGGTGGCTTATACCTGTAATCCCAGCACTTTGGGAGGTCAAGGTGGGCAGATCAATTGAGGTCAGGAGATTGATACCATCCTGGCCAACATGATAAAACCCCGTCTCTACTAAAAATACAAAAATTAGCCAGGTGTTATGGTGTCTGCCTGTAGTCCCAGCAACTTGGGAGGCTGAGGCAGGAGAATTGCTTGAACCCGGGAGGTGGAGTCTGCTGTGAGCCAAGATCATGCCTCTTCACTCCAGCCTGGGTGACAAAAGGAGACTCCATCTCAAAAAAAAAAAAAAAGTTAAGTCATTTTGCTATTATGAAAAGAAGTTAATAAGTCTAATAAAGCTTTGAAACATAAAAAGCAAAATCCCTTTCAAAAGAATAATGCTTTTTTCTTGTAATATTAATTGGTAAGTTGATACACTGGTCAGAAACCATATTTTTAGTTCCTTTGGGATTTGTATTCTCTTCTTGTTTTCTCTGAATTATGGAATTTTAGTTACTGCTATACAGTAAGTTTTTGGAATTATGGAATAAATTATAGAGTTTTAGTTATTGCTATACAATAAGTTATTGCTATACAAGTCGTTTCAGGAAGGGTAGAACATTTGTTTTTTAGCCGTTTTTGGAATAAAGCTGCAAAGCTGCATCTCCCATTGCTCCTTCCCTTCTTGCCCCCTCTGAAGTTTATAAGTGACTAATTTGCTTTGCTGGGCAAGTCATTGGTTTCCTTCTTTTAACATTTTTCTTTATGGGGGTAACGAGATCAGTATATGATCATTTTCATAGTTTGTTTTCTTCAAAATAGTCTTGTGATCTTTGTGTCTGTTGATGGACTTTTTGTGTCTAATTATTTTCTGTTACAATTTTGTTAAAGATCTCAGGAAACAGGCTCGACAGCTGGAAAATGAACTTGACCTGAAACTGGTTTCCTTCAGCAAACTATGTACAAGTTACAGTCATAGCAGTGGCCGAGATGGAAGACGCGACAGGTATAGGTACTACCAGATTCTGTCTCTTATACCTTAGCTATGTTTTTAAAGCAATAAAAAATAAACTAAAATATATGACTTCTGTAAGTTGGTCTGTTGGTGAATTTTTGGTGTTTTGTCATTGATTGTTTTATTTTTTAGTGACTTATTAAAATTCTTCTGAATTCTTGAGACTAGCATTTATTTGAAATCCTTAGACAAAGATTGTTACAGTGTCAGGAGAATCCTGCTGGAACTTAAGAATAAGTTTATATCAAAAATATGAGTGTTCGGCCAGTGTAGGAAAAGGTGGCTGATTTGTACGTGTGATATGTATTTCTTGTGTTTTCCAATTGCTAAATGAACCTGCAGATCTACCCAGGTGCCAAGTATACATATTACTATTCTGGTGTTTATTCTGTTAGAATGTGTCTAATGCAGTGTGTATCCTTGCTGTTAATTATCAAAACTATTTTTAATTTTGGTACTTTTTTGAGAAACTGGTATATTACTATATTGAATGTATGGAAAATACATTCTTATCTTTGAAGCTTATGCTCACTTTAAGTCATCCACTTGTTTCAAAAAAATATTAGGAGTGGCCAGGCACAGTGGATCACACCTGTAATCCCAGCACTTTGGGAGGCTGAAGAAAGGTAAATCAGTTGAGCCCAGGAGTTCAAGACTAGCCTGGGCGATATGATGAAACCCTGTCTCTAAAAAAAATAGAAATAACAAAAAATGCCGGGCGTGGTAGCTCACACCTGTAATCCCACCACTTTTGGGATGCTGAGGCGGGCAGATCACCTGAGGCTGGGAGTTTGAGACTGGCCTAGTGAAACTAAAAATACAAAAAATTAACTGGACATGGCGGTGCGTGCCCTGTAATCCCAGCCACTTAGGAGGCTGAGGCAGGAGAATCACTTGAACCTGGGAGGCAGAGGTTGCGGTGAGCCAAGATTGTGCCATTGCACTCCAGCCTGGGCAACAAGAGCAAAACTCCATTAAAAAATAATAATAACAAATTTAAAAAAAAATTAGGAGATATTTAAGACAGTTACAAATCTCCCATTTTAAAAAAATGATGATTATTGCTCATTCCATTGAAGTACCTTATGGCACTCCACTTTCTCCCACACCATAATCAACATATATTCTTACTGCATGTTTGTATTTCTGAGCGATTCGTAGTATCCTATTATGTTATGTAGTACGTGTATATAGTATATTTATTTTGCAATGGGTTTTTTTCTTTAACATTTTGAGATTCAGCTATGGATTCATTTAATTCTGGTATATTCATTTGTAATTCATATGTAGTATTGTATGACTGTATCACACTTTAACCATTTGGTGATGGACATTGTTTCTAATTTTTGCTAATTAATAATAATTTTGATAGCTGACATAGAGTGTTCATTATATGTTAGGTAAGAGCTTTCTATAGATGCTGCTGGGAACATTTTTACACAGCATGTTTCTATATACCTAGTAGTGAAATTGCTGGTATCAGAATTGTTGTTAATCCACACTGACTTTACATACTTTTTCGAAGTTTCAAAGTGAGCGGGATATTTGTCAGCTAATAAAAACAACAAAATCTGAGCTTGAATTTGAATCCAGGTCTATCTCCAGAGCCCACACTCTAAACCCTACTATATTGTGTACATTCGCACAAAAAGTGAGTTCAACACTATAGCCAAAGTACTGTTTCTTTTTCATAAGGGCTCATTGGTTGTGAAGGCAGCAGGGCCAACATTGACTCCAGGATCTAAAAATAAATTACTAACACATCAAATAGATTGCATTGCTCTGGGCTTGGCTTTATTTAGCAAGTCAAGAGAATGAAGAATGTTCTTTCTATGCATTTTCTATGTTATGTGTGCTTCCTGAACGAATACTTTTTTTTTGTTACTCCTCTAAAGGAAAAACTATCTTGAAAACATTTCCTAAGAAATTTTGCTACAAACTGTAACTGGCTTTGTAAAATTACTTCAGTCTAACTCCCCTTTTATTAAAAAACCTAAGGCCATAAGGGTGAAGATTTGATATGTAAAGTTTCTTGTTTGATGCCCAGGTTGGAAATGTGTCACAATGAGTCAACTAAGCAATAACTAGAATACTATTTTATTACAGGAATCTTTTTTTTTTTTAACTTTCTGTATTTTCAGAACTTCAAGGTCTATGAATCATTACCCACCTATAAGATGAATTCAATTTAACTGAATCCTACCTAGTATTGTGAAGAATTAGTTTTTTACTCTTCTACTTATACCCTTTACTCTTATACTGTCCTGATGAATATATGAATATAATGAGTATGGAATAACCAGTAGTAGGGATTGCTCTCACATTCATTCATTCAACAAACATTTAATGAGCACCTACTATGTGCCAGGCTCTTTACTAGGTGCTAGGCATATATCTATGAATAAGACAGAGACAATTTTTTTCCTCCCTTTATGAAGCTTTAATTCTGTTGGTCTATTTTCTTTCTCATGTATCTGGTAAAGGAAGATTTATACTAGTAGTCTATAGAAATTTATTTAATCTTTTTCATTTGCCACACCCAGGCATCTGCACAGGGCAGGACAAAGTCTTTGGTAAGATTGGAGAGCATAGTCAATTGCCTGGGCATTTATCTGTCTCCAGTATAACTTAGGTCTATATTGAGCTGCTCTTCATATGCTAATATATACCCAATCTGATGAAGGTTAGTGGTGTTTTGGAAAAGGCAAAAGAAACACTGAGAACAGGTGGGTTTAGAATTTGAATCTGTCAAACATAAGTTTCACTTGTAAAAAGATCGATTTTTGACTATTCAGATTTGAAAAGACAATTTAATACAATTTTACAAAACAAAAAGATGATTGCATATTATAAGTGGAAATGTGGAAGATTAGTACCAAAGCATGCAGGACATGGCTGTATATATTGGATTTAAAGCCAGTTTCTGAGTATTCAATAGCTTGTTATCTAATCTGTGGAACATTTAAATCTCGATTTTACTTCCTCTTGGTAACAGTAAAGGAAAGAAGAGAGAACTTAATGTTAAGGTTGAAGGAACTATAATTCCTTTGGGGTAAAAATGTAAGAGATTGTTTCTCACAGACCCTGTAACATAATGCGTGATTCCCTTTATGGCTCCTATTAACTACCTTATTTTAAGTATGTTTTAAAGGACTGTATTTGAGTAATGGATCCTCTTTAACTGAACTTCTTTTTAGTTCTGATACAACACCCCTTTTAAATGGATCAAGCCAAGACAGAATGTTTGAGACAATGGCAATTGAGATTGAACAACTTTTGGCAAGGGTAAGTGCTTTCTGTTAAATGGCTATTTTGCAAATAAGCATGTACTTATTAGATAGGATACTAGATTATATTGAGACAGACATGTTTATTGAAATTATCCATTCCATTCAAGATGTGTGCCTTCCCAGGCAAATTTTGATGACAGCCATTCTCAGGTCATATGGTGTTATTTTGGTCTTAATGGAAAGACCATGTGGGGGAAATGCTGAATTGTTACTTGCTATATTGTTTTTTGTTTTATTTTGTTTTGCCATCAGCCGAAAGGGCATATAGGCAAATAATTGGCTTGTAGCTGTTTATAGTGCTTTGTAAATATTTTGGTTGTTTTTTTCTCCTTTCTTTCTAGCTTACAGGGGTAAATGATAAAATGGCAGAATATACCAACAGTGCTGGTGTCCCCTCCTTGAATGCAGCCCTGATGCATACATTACAGCGACATAGAGACATACTGCAGGTAATATATTGGGCTCAGGACTTTTCTGTTATCACAGAGTTTGGTGTTTTGTGTTGTGTTTTGTTTTGTTTTGTTTTAATCCCTGCATAAGATACATCCTTGGTGGCTCACGCCTGTAATCCCAGCACTTTGGGAGGCTGAGGTGGGTGGATCACGAGGTCAGGAGATAAGTCCACATGGCTTTAAAAGGACGAAGAGAAAAATCTGAGAAAATAAATGCCATGCTATGGGGACTTGTTTTACTTTTTAAAAATTTTTTGGTCAGTATTAGAAAATTTGGAAAATATTTAATAGTTCTTGGTTTTTCCTGGTGAAGTTGAGTAATATTCATCACTGGGTACATATACTTCCACTCTGGGAGACCTAGCTGTCTAGCTGTAACAGTGAAATGGCCAATGGTCATGTATAGACAATAACTTAGTAGGTTAGAGTATACTTTCATCTGACTTTGAAGATAATATGGAGGGGGAATGATTTACTATATTTAGTATATTGTTTGAGAAAACATTAAATGTGTATGTACCAAAAAAATGAAATAAACTCTTCAAGATTGAAATGGAGTACAAACAGGAGGGCAAGTTTTTTGTTTGTTTGTTTGTTTTCAGATAGGGTCTTACTCTGTCACTCAGGCTGGAGCACAGTAGTGCAATCACAGCTCACTGCAGCCTCAACCTCCCAAGCTCAAGCAATCTTCCTACCTCAGCCTCCTGAACAGCTGGGACCACAAGCACATGCCACCATGCCTGGCTAATTTTTTAAAAGTTTTTTGCAGAGATAGGGCCTTGCCATGTTGCCCAGGCTGGTCGGTAACTCCTGTGTTCACGAGGTTTTGCTGTGTTGCCCAGGCTGTTCTCTAACTCCTGTGTATGGACGATCCACCTACCTCGGCCTTCCAAAGTGCTAGAATTGCAAGCATGAGCCACTGTGCCCAGCCGCAAATATTTTTAATATTGAGAAAGTTCAGCAACTATTTCTAATTTTAAAAATTCTTTTTAAAAGTAAGAATAGATGGCCGGGCACGGTGACTCACACCTGTAATCCCATCACTTTGGAAGGCCGAGGCAGGTGGGTCACCTGTGGTCAGGAGTTTTAGACTAGCTGGCCAACATGGCGAAACCCCGTCTCTACTAAAAGTACAAAAATTAGCTGGGCGTGGAAGTATGCGCCTGTAATCCCAGCTACTCAAGAGGCAGGGAACCCCGGGAGGTGGAGGTTTCAGTGAGCCAAGATTGTGCCACTGCACTGCAGCCTGGGCAACAAGAGAGAGACTCCATCTCAAAAAAAAAAAAAGTAGGAATGGAAAGATACTTTATCTAATACATACAAAAATGTGTATATTAGATTAAAAGCTAGCATTGTGTTTAAAGGTAAAGCAGTAAAAACATTCCCATTGAAGAAAAAATCTAGACAGGGATACCCATGATCACTGCAAATGTGTAACGTTGTTTTTTAAGTTCTTGATAGTACGATTAAACAGTAGAAAGAAGTGAGATGTAGGTAGGGTATGGTGGCTCCTGCTTATAATCCCAGCACTTTGGGAGTCTGAGGTGAGCAGACCATTTGAGGTCAGGAGTTTGAAACCAGCCTGGCCAACATGGTGAAACCCTGTCTCTACTAAAAATACAAAAATTAGCCAAGTGTGGTGGTAGGTGCCTATTATCCCAGCTACTTGGGAGTCTGAGGCAGGAGAATCACTTGAACCCAGGAGGTGGAGGTTGCAATGAGCTGAGATTGTGCCTCTGCACTCCAGCCTAGGTGACAGAGTGAGACTCTGTCTCAAAAAAAGGGGGGGAAAAAAGATGTAAGTATTGGAAAGGAAGGGGCAAAATTTCTATGAGGTAGCAGGATAAAATTATAAGTCTAGTACACCCAAGAAAATTAACTGATAAAAAGTTAGAAACAATTAAGTTCAGTAAGATGGTAGATTACAAAATGAATACATAAAAGCAGATCGTTTTCCAACATGCAAATGATAACCTGTTAGAAAATATAATGGAAGAAACTATAAAGTATGTCTAAATTAAATAAGAAATATATAGGATTTGTATGTGCAAAATTCTACTGAGGGACATAGAGAATAAGATTTAAGTAAAGGAAAGAATCACTCCATTTTCAGATGGGAAGACTTTTCTCTAAATTGAATGACATCACAAAGGAAATAGCAGGGTTATATTGTTGTTTGTTAATTAAATATAGAAAATGACAGAATGACACTGAAGTTCATTTGGAATCATAGACATACAAGAACAATCAAGAAAAAACAACCTGAAAATGAAGATAAGCGGTAGAGGGTTCCTAGTTCTACCAGATCTTAAAACCTGTTAAAAAACTGGAATAGTTAAGCCAATTTTATTCTAGAGAAAATAAAAATAAAAATGATTAAACCAGAGTAGAGGTCATATGTAGACCCAATTACTTATGGAAATTTTTAGCTTCTGATAAAGACGTTGTTTAAAATCAGTGAGACAAAGAGAAATTATAAAATAAATGTAACTATAACCATTGGCTAATTATTGAAGGACTGAAAAAAAAATTCTGTCTCAATCCTCATATCCATAATAAATTCCAAATTGATCCAAGAAGTAAGCAGAAAAAGAAATCATAAAGCATGGGTGAAACTTAAAAATTTTTGAGTGCAAAGGACTTTATAAATAAGACTTGATACTGGAAACCATAACAAATGACTAATTTGTTTACTACACAGAGAAATAATAGAAAGCAGAAAAAAAAAAATAGGAAAATGGACAAAGGATGTAAACTTGCTTACACAAAAAAAATGAGTGACCAAAATTATAAAAACATTTTCAGTAATATTTCCAAATAAAAATACAGAACTCTGAAAGAGGCGATTTTTCACCTTTTAGATTAGCAAGTGTTAAAACATTTATAACCCATTATGAGCAAGAGAAAAATAAAAAAAGGGCACTCATATATTGCTTGTGGGAACATAGATGGATATAGTGTTTCTAGAAGACAGTTTAGCAATACCCATATTTAAATGTAAGATTCTTTGATCCAGTTATTCTGTTCCTAAGCATTTACTCCTTTTTTTTTTTTTTTTAAGCTCTGTTGAACTTGATAGACATTTACTCTTTTATCCTTGTTTTTTTGAGGCAGGAGTCTCGCTCTGTTGCCCAGGCTGTAGTACAGTGGTGTAAACTCACTGCAACCTCTGCCGCCTGGGTTCAAGCGATTCTCCTGCCTCAGCCTCCTGAATGAGGTGGCTGGGACTACAGGTGGGTGCCACCACCCCGGCTAATTTTTGTAATTTCAGTAGAGACGGGGTTTTGCCATGTTGGTTATGCTGGTCTCGAACTCCTGATCTCTAGTGATCCGCCCACCTCAGCCTCCCAGAGTACTGGGAGTACTCTTCAGGAAAGTAATTATAAAGTTATTTTTACTTTTGGCTAGTTTGATTTCTTAAATAGCAGTTTTCTGGACAGAAATTTACAGTGTGATGACAGTACATAACTGTTTAAGTGAGATGAAAATCCATAATTAGCTTTTGTTGAGACTGGATGTTGATTTATTTATTATAGGATTATACACATGAATTCCATAAAACCAAAGCAAACTTTATGGCAATACGGGAAAGGGAGAATCTCATGGGATCGGTACGGAAAGATATTGAGTAAGTTGCCTTTTATATTATTTGGTAGAATATTTATTCAGATTTGACTTTGGGATATGTTCATGGTTAATTGCAAATTGAGTGGCAGAACCACGCTTGAGATTTCAGGGTTTCCGGTTCCTATTTCGCTGTCTTTTGAAGACTGCTGCTGCAATGTCATCCTAATCTACTTTTCCGTGTTTATCTCATGCTTTCCCTTATTTTATCATCGGCTCCTGCCAGCCTTGACTTTCCTGTCTTAATTCAAAGTCCTGCTTAGGTGATGTCTTCATGGTTCTCTGATCTCTTACCACCCACCCTAAGAATTATAGCATTACTTTTAGGATCCTCTGCAGATGACTCAAAGAAAATAAAATTTTTAATAATTAACATTATCAGTAACTGAAGCTCTTCATGTTTCTCTTCCTGATTATCACCTACTCCTGTACCCTGTCCCAACAGTTATATATTACAAACAGTAATATATACAAACTCATAGCCTTATGTTAAATTATTTAAGGACTCCTAACCTTCTTATACTGATCTCAATCTATAATTTTAAATATTTTTTTTCTTCTGTCCCTTCACATCTCCTTTAATGATCTGTTCTAGTGTTTCATATACATTTTTTAAAATTTTGTCAGAACTGAACACTATTGACAAAGTTAAGTCCCAGGGCATCTCATTGAAGCTGAAGACTTTCCAATTTGGAGCATCTAATGATACCTGCCATCATTTCACTTGTGATAAATTATGTGATAAGTTTTATAAACTATGATATACATTTATTGTAAACTGTAGATTATGTGTACTCTCAGAAGCACTTTCCTAGAGATTTATTTTGTTGTAACAGTAACAGAGTTACAAGATTTTTATTCCTTCAGGACATGTACGTCTTTTGTTCAATTTCCGTACAGTCCATTTATATATACATTTTGTGGGATACATTGAGAACCTGTGTACGGGGTGGCCTTTAATGTGTAGATGTTGAGCACCCCCCACACACAATGTGTGGGGATCACTAGAATGCAACCCATTGTAATAACTTGGTTTTTGAAAAATGGCCGTAAAAGATATATTCCAGCTATTCATTAAACTGTCTCCTGAGTACCAACTCTGAGTTAATCACAGTAGAAGGTAGAAGTGAAAAGAGTGGCCAGTGCCTGTAATCCCAGCACTTTGGGAGGCTGAGGCAGGTGGATCACCTGAGTCCAGGAGTTTGAGACCAGCCTGGCCAACATGGTGAAACCCCATCTCTACTAAAAATACAAAAATTTTAGCTTGGTATAGTGTCAGGCACCTGTAATCCCAGCTACTTGGGAGGCTGAAGCATGAGTATCACTTGAACCCGAGAGGCAGAGGCTGCAGTGAGCCGAGATGGCACCACTGCATTCCAGCCTGGGTGACAGAGTGAAAATTTGTCTCAAAAATAAATAAATGCAAAAATTAGCCCGGCATGTTGTCATGCTCCTGTAATCCCAGCTACTTGGAGGGCTGAGGCAGGAGGATCGCTTGAACCTGAGAGGTTGAGTAGGCAGCAGTGAGCCGAGAGTGTGCCACTGCACTCCAGTCTAGGTAACAAAATGAGACTCTAATGTCTCAAAAAAAAAAGCTGATTTTTCCTGATACTTTATTAGTGGAAAACAGAAAAATTAAATTTTTGATGGTAGTAATAAGAATAGGGTTTTTTTTGTTGTTTTTTTTTTTGTTTTTTTTTTTAATCAACTTCAATACACTAAGGACCAAAACAGTTACCCTTAAGTGTGCTAAAATGAGAAAATGTTTCGCTTGATTTCAGTGTTCCTTAGGTGTTGGTGGATTGCATATATTATTGTGAAGGAAAACATTTCATTTCAACAGCTTTCCCACCCTATGTGCTATGTACTAAATCAGTCCTAAGTTCTACTTCCACTTGGAGAAAAATGAAGATATCAGAGATAGCAAGTAAAGGAAAAGTAAGATTTTTTGGTTGGTTGTTTCAGAATGTTGGTTATTTTGGTGAAAAACAGTCAACTGTTAGGCCTAAATTAGAGAGGCAGAGGCATTAATATTTATCTAGTTATAATAAATAACATTATTCAGAGGGAAATGAAAAGGATTATGTACTTTGATTGTTCGTTCAAAACTTGAGGGAGGCTCAGTTTTTCTACTTGAAAGATCACTAGGGTCAGTCACTTAATCTGATTTTGCATTCTCTGCCAAAAACGTTTTTAAATTTCCTCTTTTGTCCTAGGTCATACAAAAGTGGATCTGGAGTAAACAACAGAAGAACTGAGCTATTTTTGAAAGAACATGACCACCTTCGAAAGTAGGTATTGTTGAATATATGTGCACTATGTGGTTTCCTATGTTTATTAATTCATTTACTTATGTAACAAACATTTTATGATGTTTATTATGGTAAGTGCTTTACCCATGGTAATTTATTTTATTCTCCTAATGGCTTTTCAATAGAAAGGAATTTCAACTGTTCTGACCATAATCAGAGAAGATCCTGTGCTGTTGAGTATTTCATATCACTTGTTACCTTAATGTTTTTTATTGCCTTAATGTATTCTTTTCCTCAGCAAGTCTTGCTCTAAAGCTTTTGAATGTTCATAAAGAGAACTTTGTGTGGTCGTATGTTCCCATTCCTCTTGAGTAAATACTAGGAGTTGTATTGTTGAGTTGTATGGTAAGTTTATGTTCCAGTTTATGAGAAAGTGTCAAGATTCTCCTAAGTGGTTGTACCATTTTTACATTCCTGTCAGTCGTGTGTGACAGTTCAGATTGCTTTAAGTCCTTGCCAACATGCCCTTCTATTGTAGCCATTTTAGTAGAAATGTAGTGGTTTTTCATTGTGGTTTTGATTCGCATTTCTCTAGGGACTGATGATGTTTAGCATTCCTTCAACTGCTTGTTAGCAATTCCTGTATTTTTTTAATTATTCACAACTCACAGATTGTTGTGATATTTGTATATCTTCTTCAGTAAGGGGTGTTTGTTCAAGTCTTTTGCCTTTTTTTGTGGGTCTCTCTTTTTCTGTTGCATTGTAAGGCTTCTTTCTGTACTCTGGACGTAATTGCTTTGTCAGATAAAGGTTTTGCAAGTATTTTCTTTGAGCCTGTGACTTCCTTCTCATTTTCATCTGGCGACTTTCAAAAGAGCAGAGGTTTTTAATTTTGATGAAGTCTAGTTGATCAGTTTTTGCTTTCTGATTCATGTATTTTTGGCCTATTTAAGAAATCTTGGACCGGAGGCGGGTGGATCACAAGGTCAAGAGATCGAGACCATCCTGGTCAACATGGTGAAACCCCGTCTCTACTAAAAATACAAAAATTAGCTGGGCATGGTGGCGCGTGCCTGTAATTGCAGCTACTCAGGAGGCTGAGGCAGGAGAATTGCCTGAACCCAGGAGGCAGAGGTTGCGGTGAGCCAAGATTGCACCATTGCACTCCAGCCTGGGTAACAAGAGCGAAACTCCGTCTCAAAAAAAAAAAAAAGAGATCTTGGCTATCCTAGGGTTACAAATTTTTGTCTTTTGTTTTTCTCTTAGGAGTTTTAGTTTCAGCTTTTTTGTTTGTCTGTTTTTACACCTACAGCCAATGTCATATGATTTTAGCTTTAACGTTAGGTTTATAATCCACTTTGACTTCACATTTGTGTGGGGTGTAAGATAAGGGTTGGAGTTTATTTATGAATATCTGATTGTTTCAGTACCATTTGTTGAAAAGACTCCTTTCCTCTGTTGCATCTGTTTAAAGATGTTAACATCTTTGTAGAGAATTAATTGGACGCTTGTTTATTTCTGAACTTTTTGTCCCATTGACCTATAGGCCCATCCTTATGCCAGTTGCACCCTGTTTTGATTACTGTAGCTTTATAATAAATTTTGAAACTAGGTAGTGTGTAAGTCTTCCAACTTTATTCTGTATCTTCAAAGTTATTTTGACTCCTCTGGGTCCTTTGCATTTCCATATAAATGTTAATATCAGATTGTTTAAAAGCTTGCTGAAATTTTAAATAAGATTATGTTGAATCTAGAGATCCATTTGGGGAGAATTGCCATCTTAACAACCGTAAATCTTTCAATCCAGGAACAAGGTCTTGTATGAAAATATACAAAGAACTCTTAAAATTCAACAATTTAAAGTGGACAAAAGATCTGAACAGACATCTTAAAGAAGATATACAGATAGTAAATTAAGCATGTGAAAAGATACTTAACATCATTAAGTATCATTGGGGTACTGCAAATTAAAACAACAGTTAAGACACCACTGCACAACTATTAGAATAGCTAAAATCTAAAACATTGACAACATTAAAAGGAACACTGAAGGAAATGGAATAACAGGAACTCTCACTCATTGCTGTTGGGAATGCAAAATGGTACAGCCACATTGGAAGACAGTTTGGCAGTTTTCTTAAAAAGCTAAATATGGTCTTACCATACATTGTAGCAGTCATGCTCCTAATGATTTACCTAAATGAGTTGAAAATTTACATCTACACAAAAAGCTCTACATGAATGTTTTATAGCAGCTTTATTCATAATTGTCAAAAGTTGGAAGCAATCAAGATGTCTTCAAATAAGTGAATGGATAAACAAATGATGGTACATCCATGCAGTGGACTATTATTCAGGGATACAAAGAAATGAGCTGTCAAACCTGGAAAAGACATGGGGGAGCTTTAAATGCATAAAAGAAACCAGTCTCTGAAGGCTACATACTGTGTAATTTTAACTATATGACATTCTGGGCCGGGTGCGGTGGCTCAAGCCTGTAATCCCAGCACTTTGGGAGGCCGAGGTGGGTGGATCACGAGGTCAAGAGATCGAGACCATCCTGGTAACATGGTGAAACCCCGTCTCTACTAAAAATACAAAACATTAGCTGGGCATGGTGGTGTGTGCCCGTAATCCCAGCTACTCAGGAGGCTGAGGCAGGAGAATTGCCTGAACCCAGGAGGTGGAGGTTGCGATAAGCCGAGATCGCACCATTGCACTCCAGCCTGGGCAACAAGAGCGAAACTCCGTCTCAAAAAAAAAAAAAAAAAAAAAAAAAACTATATGACATTCTGGACGAAGGCAAAACTACAGAGACAATAAAAAGATAAGCAATTTTCAGGGGTTCAGGATGCAAAGGGAGGAAAAATGACTAGATGAAGCAAAGGCTACTTAGGGCAGTAAAACTATTCTGTATGATAAGGATGGATCCATGACAAAAGCCCCACAACTGTGCAGTGCAAAGAGTCAACTCTAAAGCATGGCATTTAGTTAGTAATGTATCAGTATTGGGTCATCAGTTGTAACACATGTGCCACACTAAGGCAGAGGTAATCACAGGTGGTGGAGAACGAGTATATAATCTGTACTTTCTACTGAATGTTTCCATATGTCGAAAATTTCTCTAAAATAGTTGAATTCATTTTTTAAAAAGGAAAAAGTGATTTTCCAGGATCTCACTGCTAATGGCTTAGCTTTTATTTTTTTATTTTCTCCTTGAACTGAGGAGGATCTGAGTCTGTCAAGCGCTTCACTTTCTGTCTCCTGGTAACTTGCTGTGATTTCAAAACTGTTTGTGTTAAACAACTCATGAAAAAAGCAAAGATATTCCTTCATCTACCCATACTGGAAGGAAATATGCCACCATATCAATGTTAATGGAAGCAAGGTTACAGCTGGTTTCTACCTTCATCTTTGTTTTCTTGTATTTTCCAAATGTTCTCTGTAAAATAAAAAGCTCTTAGCACTAAAACAGTATATATGTATTCTACTCCAGCTTAATTATATTCACTTAACATAATTGAAGAGATTAAGAAATGTAGCAATAAGACACAGACATTAAGGATCTCTCTGGTTAACTGTAAGTGAAAGACTGCATCACCACAATGCTTGATGTAAACGTGAAAACCTCATCAATTATTGTGGCTTACAAAGGGATCGATTTTTAAATTTTTACTTATCATTCATTATTTATTATGTACCTGCTAACTTGTTTTCTCTTTTAGTTGCTTATTTGCTTATTAGTTACTTTCCTACCATTTTAAAAGAGGAAGATATTATCTAAGTGATTTTGCCAAGTTCTTACATTGTGTTAGTTTAAATTGTTTTAAGATATATGCTTGAAATCACATGTTTGCTCTTGAAATGTGTGCCACTGCAGTGTGCACTCTGGGGAAATTAATTAGTTTTTTAAAAAGAGAATTATTTAGATATGGCTTTAGTATCTAAAGGACGGTAACTGGTCATGAAATGTAGCTCATTGTTTTCAGCTAGTTTAAATTGGTTTTGAGACAAACAGAAATGTGTTTCTTAATTACAGGCTCTAGATGACTTTATAGAACACCTCTGGGCTGTTATCAAGTACTTGCCAAAGAAGGATTATTCTACTTGATTATATATTTTAGACCCTAAAGGAAAATATGTTTAAATTTAATTTTAACCAGATGAGGCCATCTTTATGGACAAACTCTGTTGTGTCTACACTGTCCAGGATGCGTTTTAATGAATGGTGTTTGTTTGCTTTATCTGGTCTTAGCCAAATGAGTAAGGACCTGGAGACTGGGCAATCCTGAGAAGACGTTTAGGAATCACTGGCTTTTCTCTGTTGATGCCACTATGGAAACTAAGGATGACAGTGGGTAGGGAATGTGTGTGGAATTCCTGTGTGACTCACTGTAACTGTGGTGTGCTGAATGCGTGGTTAAGCTAGTGTCAGCATTGTCTTCCTGTAAGTTACAGATCCCTTCTGTGAGGAAGACTCCTGCGGACTCATGTATATTTTGAAATAAGCTTTAGAGGATATTTTAAAACTTGATTAAAAAAAAAGATAACTAATGCGTAAGGGGACTTAAAGGGAAGAAAAACCCCTTCCTCTACAGGGTAGAGTATTTGGGATTATAATTTTCAGTTTTTTTAGGTTGTTTCTTTCTTTTTTTTTTTTTGAGACAGAGTCTTGCCCTGTCGCCCAGGCTGGGATGCAGTGGTGTGATCCAGGCTCACTGCAACCTCTGCCTTCCGGGCTGAAAGATTCTCCTGCCTCAGCCTCCCGAGTAGCTGGGATTACAGGCGCTTACCACCATGCCAAACTAATTTTTGTATTTTTAGTAGAGACAACGTTTCACCATGTTGGCCAGGCTGGTCTCAAACTTCTGACCTCAGGTGATCCACCCACCTTAGCCTCCCAAAGTGCCGGGATTATAGGTGCGACCCTTCGCACCTGGCCAGTTGGTTTCATTTTCAAGTGAATCCAGCAAACGTTGTTTTCTTTGACTTGCAGTTCCAGTATTGCTATAAAATTACTGTAATTTGAGGATAGTTGTAAGTCTCCAACATATAAAGTGACCAATTTCAGTGACCATTTATCCTTATAAGAAAACCTATGAAAATCCAGTTTTGTGCAGAAAGTGGGAAATAAATGGGGGCACGTTTGCTTTACAAGACCTTTATTTGATTCATGTAAATAGGAAATGGTTTATTACATGTAAAATCTGATTTAAGTTGCTCAAAATGTCATTTTCAGAAAGCATACCTAAAATGTATGTACTCATTACATAATGACTACTAAAAGTGAGTACTCATTACATAGAACAAGGATTCTATCTGTGTGCCACAAACAACTTCAAAGAATTTTATTTATATGTAATGACACAGAAAGTTGTTCCTCATCATCCATTTCAACTCCAGTTCCTCAGGAACACTGAGTACAAATCATAATGAGTTTATTTTCTAACTATGGTAGTTAGGCTAGTTTATTCACTAGTTTAGTTCTGACCTGTTGAGAACAGATCAAGAGAAATGCTATTATATCATCAGATTTTATAGAAAGCAGATAATGGAAATGATGAAGTGTACCTGGCTGACTCTGAAGATTTATGTGAAATGCTTGGCTTTGTAATTATACGTTTCTTTCTAGGCTGATGCATTGAGTTTATTTAGTTAGAAATGTATTTCTATAGACCGGTTATCTGTTTTTCTAAATGCTGCTTCACAGTTGTGTACTACTTAAGGTATGTAGCTTTATAGTCAGTCTAGATTGGAATTGGGTTTTTGTTATTGTCATTTGGTATGCTGATCACTTTATAAATGTTTAACTTGTTTTAATTATAGGTTTGCATGCAGTTGTAAGAAATAGAGAGAGGTCGGGTGTGGTGGCTCATGCTTGTGATTCCAGTTACTTGGGGGGCTGAGGCCGGAGGATCCCTGGAAGCCCAGGAGTTCAAAGATGCAGTGAGCTGTGATGGTGCCACTGCCCACCAGCCTGGGTGACAGTGAAACATCATCTCTACAAAGAAAAAAGAAATAATACAGAGAAATCTCACATACTGGCCTATGAAGTTGTATTGTGTTTTGCTTTATTGCACATTGCAGATATTATTGCTTGTTGCAGATATTATTGCTTACAAACTGAAGGTTTATGGGAACCCTGCGTCAAACAAGTCTTGCGGTGCCATTTTTCTAACATCATATGCTGACTTTGTGTCTCTGTGTTACATTTTGGTAACAGTGTTTTAGATGTTTTCATTATTATATTTGTTATGGTGATCAGTGATATTTGATGTTACTATTGTAATTGTTTACAGCCTCACTGATGTAAGAGGGTGAACTTAATAAATGTTGTGTATGTGTAGGGATTTTTTTCTTTTGTTTTGAGACAGGGTCTTTCTCTATTGCCCCCAGGCTGGAGTGCAGTGGCATGATCTCAGCTCACTGCAACCTCCACCTTCTGGGCTCAAGCGATTCTCTCACCTCAGCCTCCCAAAGTGATGGGATTACAGACATGAGCCACTGCGCCCTGCCAGTTGTGTGTGTTCTGACTGTGCCATTCACCATCCATTCCCACCTCACTCCTTCACAGGCCTCTCTATTACCTGACACACAACAGTATTGAAGTTAGGCTAATTAATAAGCTTTCAGTGGCCTATAAGTGTTCAAGTGAAAGAAAGAGTTACACAACTCTCGCTTTAAATCAAAAGACAGAAATGACTACCTTTACCGAAAGTCGACCTAAGCTGAAAGCTAGGTCTCTTGTGCCAGTTAGCCAAGTTGTGAAAACAAAGGAAAAGTTCTTGAAGGAAATTAAAAGTGCTACTCCAGTGAATACACAAATGATAAGAAAGCAAAACAGCCTATTGCTGATACGGAGAAAGTTTTAATAGTCTGGTTAGAAGATCAAATCACCCACAACATTCCCTTAAAGCAAAACCTAATCAAGAGCAAGGCCCTAGCTCACTTCAGTTTTATGAAGGCTGAGAGAGATGACGAAGCTGCTGAAGAAAAGTTTGAAGCTAACAAGTTGGTTGATGGAGTTTAAGGAAGAAGTCATCTCCATAATATAAAAGGGCAAGGCTGAAGCAGCAAGTGCTAATTTAGAAGCTGCAGCAAGTTATCCAGAAGATCAAACTAAGATCGTTGATGAAGCTGGCTCCACCAAGCAACAGATGTTAAATGTAGAAGAAACAGTTTTTTGGTGGAAGAAGATGTGATTTAGGACTTTCCTCCTAGAGATGAGAAGTTACTGCCTGGCTTCAAAGCTTCAAAGGACAGCGGATTCACTTCTTAGGGGTAGTAGAACTGGTGACTTTAAATTGAAGCCATTATTTATTTACCCTTCCAGAAATGCTAGAGCCCTTAATAATGATGCTCAGTCTACTCTGCCTGTGCTCTGTACGTCGAACAACAAAGCCTGGAAGACAGCACATCTGTTTGCAGCATGGTTTACTGAATAGTTTAAGCCGATTTTAAGTGGAGATCTGCTCAGAAAAAAAAGAATTATTTCAAAATATTACTACTCTGTGACAGTTCACCTGTGGTGGAGATGTACAAGGAAAGGAATGTTGTTTTCACGCCCGCTGACACAGCAGTCATTCTGAAGCCTGTGGTTCAAGGAGTCATTTTTGACTTTCAAGTCTTGTTATTTAAGAAATACATTTTGTAACACGAAAGTTGCCATAGATAGTGATTCTTCTGATGGATCCGTGCAAAGCAAATTGAAAACGATGTGGAAAGGAGTCACCATTCTAGATGCCATTAAGAACATTCATGAGGAGGTCAGAATATGAACATTAACAGGAATTTGGAAGAAACTGATTTCAACCGTCTTGGATGACTTTGAGGGGTTCAGGCCTTCAGTGGAGAAAGTAACTGCAGATGTGGCAGAACTAGCAAGAGAACTAGAATTAGAAGTGGAGCCTGAGCTGCACGCAGTGGCTCATGTGTGTAATCCCTGTAATCCCAGTGCTTAGGAAGTCTAAGGGGAGTGGATCACCTGAAGTCAGGAGTTCAAGACCAGCCTGGCCAACACAGTGAAACTTCATCTCTACTAAAAATAAAAAAAATTAGATGGATGTGGTGGTGTGTACCTGTAATCCCCGCTACTTGGGAAGTTAAGGCAGGAAAATCACTTGAACCCAGGAGGAAAAGGCGCAGTGAGCCGAGATTACTCCATTTCACTCCAGCCAGGGCAACAGAGCAAGGCTCTGTCTTAAAAAGAAAAGAAAAGAGTTAGAAAACAGAGCCTGAAAGATGTGACTGGATTGCAGTCTTATCTCGTGACTGAATTAACAATAGTTATCACATGATAAAAGGTGAACAGGAGAGGAGTTGATTTTAATAGATAGCAAAGAAAGTGGTTTCTTTAGATGGATTCTGCTGGCGAAGACTGTGTAAACATTGTTGAAATGACAAAGGATTCAGAACAGTGTATAAACTTAGTTGATAAACCAGCAAAGGGGTTTGAGATGGTTGACTCCTCCAATTTTGAAAGAATTTGCTGGGGGCAAAATGCTACCAAACGACATCATTTGCTACAGAGAAATCTGCTCTCCAGGCCCAAGGTTTTTCTAAATGAAGAGAATTATAGAATCAATCTCATAGAATTTTATTCTTTTTTTTTTGAGACAGAATTTCGCTCTTGTTACCCAGGCTGGAGTGCAATGGCGCGATCTCAGCTCACCGCAACCTCCGCCTCCTGGGTTCAAGCAATTCTCCTGCCTCAGCCTCCTGAGTAGCTGGGACTACAAGGACGCGCCACCATGCCCAGCTAATTTTTGTATTTTTAGTAGAGACGGGGTTTTACCATGTTGACCAGGATGGTCTCGATCTCTTGACCTTGTGATCTACCCGCCTCAGCCTCCCAAAGTGCTGGGATTACAGGCATGAGCCACCGCACCTGGCATAGAATTTTATTCTTAACAAAATTAGCAAATTAATAGATTGCTCTTTTGCACTTAATTTAATAGTGTATTTCATTTATTTTATCTTCATTAAGGCTTTTGGCACAAAACTAGTTTGTTCCAACTTTAATTATCAGGTATCTCCGTGGAAAAAATAGATTTAAGCTAACAAAAGTAAGGTAGAAATTATTTGTTTGGGGTTTTGCTCTATGGCCCGGGCTAGAGTGCAGTGGCACAATGACCTTGACTCACTGCAACCCCCCCAGGTTCAAACAATTCCCGTGTCTCAGCCTACCGAGTAGCTGGGACTACAGGCACATATTAACATACCCAGCTAATTTTTGTATTTTTGGTAGAGGCGGGGTTTTGCCATGTTGGGCATGCTGGTCTAGAACTCCTGGCCTCTGTTGGCCTCCCAAAGTGCTGGGATTACCAGCGTGAGATACCATGCCTGGTTATAAGATGGAAATTATATATATATTGCATATGAATGAATTAAATTTATTTCAAAGTCCAGACCCGCCGTGGTAGCTCACATCTGTAATCTCAGCACTTTGAGAGGCCAAGGTGAGTGGATCACCTGAGGTCAGGAGTTTGAGACTAGGCTGGCCAACATTGTGAAACCCCATCTCTACTAAAAATATAAAAATTAGCCAGGCATAGTGTTGGGTACCTGTTATCCCAGCTATTTGGAAGGCTAAGGCAGGAAAATTGCTTGAACCCAGGAAGCGGAGGTTGCAATGAGCTGAGATTGCACCACTGCACTCCGGCCTGGGTCACAGAGTGAGACTCTGTCCAAAAATAAAAATAAAATTTTAGAGTCCAGAATTTTCTCCATATGCTTTCAAAAAGCTAGAGATTCTGTATACATAAATGGCTAAAAATTATAGATGTAGAAAAATTAAATACAGGTTTTAAATGTGCATTTAGTAAATCTGGAATTTAAATTTTCTTTTTCTTTGCAGCTCAGATCGTCTGATAGAAGAGACAATAAGGTAGGAATAAGATTTTGTTTCGCTTTGTTGGTTTTTGTTTGTTTGTTTTCATGTAAATTTAATGAAGTGTTACAGCTCTTTTAGAATTAAAGAAAAATCATTTTAATGAACAGATCAGGTTTAACCCTATATAACTGAGTTAAGGTTTGCTTATCCTCATTAAAGATAAAGTTTTTACTGTGTCCTTCCCTTATAAGAGATATTTGATACCCAAATTATATTTCTATAGTTACTTTAATTAAGATGTTTTACTTAGGTTAATTTTTCCAATTAATTTTTACTTAATATTTTCATCCTCAGTCTTTTTAGTCTCACTTTTTAAGGGAAAATTATTTTAAGCGTAATTTGATAAATAATTTTATGTCATTCATATAGACTTTCTGTTACAGCCCTGCAGAATATCTACTGCAGTAATAGTTCATAGTATCTGTAATCACACTGAACTAGTTTCTTACTTAAGTTAAGGGATATTTATTTGTTGTTTTGAACTGCTTAGCTTTCAAGGTTTGATGAATTTTAAAATATCTATATTATGATAGTAAAAAAGCAAATTACCTAAGTATAGTCTCTGTACTCTAGAATTCACCAATGTATAAAGCATTGTTTTTCAGGAAAGGTAAATCAAAGTACATGACAATAACAAACATTTGTATTCGTTTTTTTTGTTTTTTTTGTAGAGGGGACGGAGTCTCACTCTTGTTGCCCAGGCTGGAATGCGGTTGCACGATCTTGGCTCACTGCAACCTCCACCTCCTGGGTTCAAGCGATTCACCTGCTTCAGCCTCCTGAGTAGCTGGGATTACAGGCGCGTGCTACCACGCCTGGCTAATTTTTTGTATTTTTAGTAGTGATGGGGTTTCACCACGTTGGCCAGGCTGGTCTTGAACTCCTGACCTCAGGTGATCCACCCACCTTGGCCTCCCAAAGTGCTGGGATTACAGGTGTGAGCCACCTCGCCCAGCCACATTTTTATTCTTATCATGGACGTTGGTCCTCTGCTAAAAGTACTTTGCATGCATTATTTTATTTAATTTTCTCAATAACCTATTAGATGGACACGAATCATTCAGAACTATCTCCAAAACAAAAAAGAAATTAAGTAATTGGCCCATGGTCACATGAGTAGTAAATAGCATTAAGGATTCAGATCCTCCAGTCTGAGTCTAACTCTGAAAACAGAGCTCCATCTAAACCACTGCTATATTTACCACATTGTAGAAAGAATACAAAATTTCAAGTCTGACTTGGTTTGGAACCTGGCTGTGCTATTTATTAGATCTCTGTTCTTTAGATAATTTACTTTAACTTCTTGGAGTCTTCATTTTCTTATCTGTTTAAAACATAGTATTGATGATAATATCTACCTGTAAGACTGCTAAAGATAATGTGAGGAAAATGCCTGGTCTAATACTAGGTAATCTGTAATGTAGCCATATTATTAATACCAATCCTTTTTTAACTTTTTATTTTGATATCATTTGAGGTTTCAGAAAAATTTCAGTAGTGAAAAGAAGTCCTATATACCCTTTACCACCCTTTATCCAGCTTCTATAAAGTGTGACATAGGTTGATGCCTCTTTACTCCTAAATATTTCAGTGTTCATTTCCTAAATATCTGTTTATTTTGTATGGCTTCATGGAGTCTTTATTCAATGAATTGGAATTTTTTCCATCATTAATAATCTTAATACATTATAGTCTTTTATAACAATAAGCCATTATTGTGTCTTGAATTTTTGTTTAAATTGTATGTGCCGAATCTTCCATCTGAAGAAAGTTTGCACAGAATTGCCTGAGGTTGACTGAAGTATCTTTCTTGTGACTTTTTCCTTTTCATCAGCACATGAGATCTGATGACATTTTGCCAGGAATTCTTTACTTAAAGTTTCCTAATAATCCTTTTTCTTTTTTTCTTTATTTTCCTTTTTTTCTGCCTGGTTTTCTAGGGCCAGGCTGCCTTAATTAAGCTTTCACTTCAGAACTGGCCAGTTAAGGGCTGGTAATATGAGCATAAAAACTTGGGGTACCTCATAGGATAGGAACAATCGAGAACCATTGAATTATTACTGTTACTTTGCTAGTTAAAAAACATGTTATTAGAAGATCTTTCATTTCAGTATTTTCCCTTGTTTCAAAATATGATAGGTATTACAAGAAAAGTTTCACTGAGTATAAAGCTAGGTATGATTTCTTATGAAGAATATAAAATTTGTGTCAAATAATATTTCAGAATTGCTCAACAGCATTTCATTTCCTGTTCCTCTTTATAATGTCAATATGCAAAGCACTCCTGTGTGTTACATATCAAAGTGGATACTGACCGTGCCCTCTAGGACTCTAATGTCCAGAAAGATAAGACTACGGGAAATGAGTAAGCCTAGAAGCGATAGCAAAAAGATATGAACTTAGAGCCAGACTTGGTGGCTCACACCTATAACTCCAGCACTATGGGAGGTGGAGGCAGGAGGATAGCTTGAGCCCAGGAGTTTGAGACCAGCCTGGGCAACATAGGGAGACCCCATCTCTACAGATAATTTAAAAATTAAAAAAAAAAAAAAAAATTAGCCAGGCATGATGGCACATCCCTATAGTCCCAGCTACTCAGGAGGCTGAGGTGGGAGGATTGCTTAAGCCCAGGAGGTCAAGGCTGCAGTAGCCATGATCACACCACTGCTCTCCAGCCTTGGCAACAGAGTGGAACCCTATCTCAAAAAAAAAAAGGATATTAACTCAGAGGTCTTTTAAATGGGACATCAAGGTAGTCACATGGAAGACATTGTAGCCTACAAAAAGTGACTTTTTCGCCTCTCCCTTAGTCTTTACTCTCTCTTTTTTTCATTTTCTTTGAGACAGGGTCTCACCCTGTTATTCAGGCTAGAGTGCAGTGGTGTGATCACAGCTCTCTGTAGCCTCCCCCTTCTGGGCTCAATTGATCCTCTTACCTCAACCTCCTGAGTAGCTGGGATCACAGGCACACACCACTATCTAATTTTTGTATTTTGGTAGAGATGGGATTTCACCACGTCGCCCAGGATGGTCTCAAACTTTTGGGCTCTAGTGATCCTCTCACCTTGGCCTCCCAAAGTGCTGGGATTACAGACGTGAGCCACCACACCCAGCCCTCTTAGCCATGTTTAATGACCTTTGTCAGCCATCATGGAAATCTAGCATAATGTTGCATAATGTTTGTTCTCAAGTACAATTTTGGAACATAATCTTTTCATAAATTAAGGGGTGGTCGTATATGCATATTTTATGACATTTTACATTTCTTTCCTATTTTTATAATTATAATTCCCTTTCAACAGTTTTTCTCGATTAAGGATATTTTAGTAGCTAGCCTCTTTTTAAACTATTTTAAGAAGTTTTTGTAATATGTGATGTTTCTGTTTATACCTTATTTTTGTTTGTTATTTTGAAGCAAACATAGGAAGTGGCTTACTGCCTTGTATAAAAAGATATCAGAGAACAGTGCAGTCATTTGGAAAAAGCACAGTGGGAAAATAGTGGCTTGGGAAGTGATTTTTTTTTCCCCCTTATTTTCTGGCACAGTGCTTTCTAAGATGATATTGCTCACTACAGTTTTCTTTGACTGTTAAGGGGACGATGGATCTGGGCAGGCTCGTCCTAAATGCTGATTTGTCATCTCTTTTTCCCCTTGAAGCATTGCTATGGCAACAAAAGAAAATATGACTTCACAGAGAGGAATGTTAAAGTCAATTCACAGCAAAATGAACACTTTGGCCAGTATCCTTTTTGAACGTTTGCTGTCTGTTATGAGGGTAGAGGGGAGAATTGTCTGTGTGTGCTTTTATAGGGGGCAGGTTGCCAACATCAGTAGCAGTAGAGGCCATCAGTAGTTGCATAATATGAATATATTGTGCATTCCTGCTTTGTGAAAGTTTATGCTATTTAGTACCGTTCCTAAAGACACACCTCAAAAGTTTCATAGTACTAGATTTAGGAAAAAAAATTATAAATGTGAATTTAAAAATTATTCATCAAATTCTTTTATATTTTAGAAAGCTTTTAAATTCATGTTAAAACTCCGTAGTATACATTATTCTTACCTAAACCTGATAAATCGTATGCCTTTTCTTTTTTATGTTTCCCATTTAGAGAGTAAGTCAGTAGCAGGTGTTCGGAAGGGGAAGGAAGGAGAAGCCATCCGTGCGGATGACCTCTAGCTGCTGATAGAGTTTGTGACTCTATGCACAGGTTGAATTCTGGGATACATTCTCCACTTTGTTGTAACCTCTACTTTAAAACGTTTCAATTTTCTGATTTAAATTAGGATTATTAATACTTCCTAGAAACTCACTAGGGAACCAGAAAAGCCTGGCACTCTGAGTCATTTGATTCACTGAACCTCTGAAAAGACAAGCCTTCTAGGCAAAAAAGCTTTCCTCCCCAGCTGCCAAATAGGGAGGGACTTAGAATTTTCAAAATTGAGTATCTTGTCATCCTAGATAAGTTAAGGTCACTTTTAGTTTGATGTGTCTTTGCCTGAGGAAAAGACTATCCTGATGTGTGCTGTTATTCTCCAGGCTGTTGTGAATTCTGTTCTTGCCTTGTCACCCTGAGTATAAAACTGCACGTCCAAAATCACATGTTATATAGGGCTATAAAATAACAGAGTGCTGTTATATACATTATCTCATTTTACTAAATTATCAACTCAATTGCCAGCCAGAACAAAAGCTAGTTAGCGAATACAAGAGTTTATATTTAGTGAAACTTTTGAAACTTTAAAATAGAAGAGGGAGTCAAATAATGGGTGATGTGAAACACTGAAGCCTTTTTCAGTTGTTCATTAGAACTTACCACCACTCTTCTTCGTGACCTCTTCTCTACTACTCTGTACACTTCTCTAAGTTCTCTCTGTCTCTCTCTCTCTTTTTTTTTTTTTTGCATGTATACTTTTTTTGTTTTGTTTTGTTTTTTGAGACCGAGTATCACTCTATCACCCAGGCTGGAGTGCAGTGGTGCAATCTCAGCTCACTACAACCTCTGTCTTCTGGGTTCAAGCAATTCTTCTGCCTCAGCCTCCCCAGTAGCTGGGACTATTTGTCAGGCTGGTCTCGAACTCCTGACTTTGTGTTCTGCCCACCTCGGCCACCCAAAGTGCTGAGATTACGGGCGTGCACCACTGTGCCCCAGCCGCTCTCTTTTTTTTTTTTTTAAGACAGTCTCACCCTGTTACCCACCCAGGCTGGAGTACAATGGCACAATCTCAGCTCACTGCAACCTCCAAACTCCGGGGTTCATGCAATCCTCCCGCCTCAGCCTTCCGAGTAGCTGGGACTACAGACATGTGCCACCACGCCTGGCTAATTTTTGTATATTTTGTAGAGACAGGGTTTCACCATGTTGACCAGGCAGGTCTTGAACTCCAAATCTCAAGCAATCCTTCAGCCTTGGCCTCCCAAAGTACTAGGATTACAGGTGTGAGCCACCCTGCCCAGCCCAACCCTAAATTCTCTTAAGGCGAAGCAGTATACTGCAACCTAGCAAAGTGCCTCATACAAATTAGTCACTCAAGAAATTTACAATTATTCCAAAAGAATGTGTGTTCAAATAAAAAAAGAGCCGGGTGCGGTGGCTCAAGCCTGTAATCCCAGCACTTTGGGAGACTGAGGCAGGTGGATCATGAGGTCAAGAGATCGAGACCATCCTGGTCAACATGGTGAAACCCTCTGTCTACTAAAAATACAAAAAATTAGCTGGGCATGGTGGCACGTGCCTATAATCCCAGCCACTCAGGAGGCTGAGGCAGGAGAATTGCCTGAACCCAGGAGGCGGATGTTGCGGTGAGCTGAGGTTGCGCCATTGCACTCCAGCCTGGGTAACAAGAGTGAAACTCCGTCTCAAAAAAAAAAAAAAAAAAGAAAAGAAAATCAAACAAAATGGGTGTGGGTTAGTCAGGGCCCCAAAGAGAATTAGTCACAGTAACCTAAGACTGACTTAAGGGAGGAAAGGAAGGACTCAATTTGTTTATGTAACTGTAGAATTCAGGGGTGGAATTTGGCTTAAGGCATGGCTGGATTCAGAAGCTGAGATTTTATCCGCAAGAATCTCCCTTTCCTCTCTCCGTTCCCTTTCTTTCCCGGTCACTTATCTCAGCTTTCCTCTGTTAGCCTCTTTCTCCAGGCAGCCCTTCTCCGAGGGTGATGAAGATGGCTGTAATAGGGGCTAAAGAATTCCCTCGGAGAAAGGGTGTCTTCTAACAGTTGTCACAACTGTTCCCAAGAGAGCTGTGGTTGCCCAGCATGAGTCACTACCCATTCCTGACTCAGTCAGTGGCCAAGGGGAGAGAATATTTTTACTGGCAAATCCTGGGTTTGTATGTATGGCCGAGGAAGAGGTCAGCCCTGCCCTGTTTCATGGACTGAACTCAATTATTATAGACTGAGAAAGAGGGTTTCCTGATGCCAAATAATTGCATTTCAGTGGATTTGTTATCCTTTTATCAAGCAAGAAAATATTAAGCATTTTCTCTATATGAGATTTTACTTTGTAGAAGTTTTTTTTTTTTTTTTTTTTTTGAGACGGAGTTTCGCTCTTGTTACCCAGGCTGGAGTGCAATGGCGCGATCTCGGCTCACCGCAACCTCCGCCTCCTGGGTTCAGGCAATTCTCCTGCCTCAGCCTCCTGAGTAGCTCGGATTACAGGCATGTGCCACCATGCCCAGCTACTTTTTTTTGTATTTTTAGTAGAGACGGGGTTTCACCATATTGACCAGGACGGTCTTGATCTCTTGACCTGGTGATCCACCCGCCTCGGCCTCCCAAAGTGCTGGGATTACAGGCTTGAGCCACCGCGCCCGGCAGTAGAAGTTTTTTACCATTACTTCAGTACATGCTTCCTGTTCTACATTTT
Source organism: Saimiri boliviensis (assembly GCF_048565385.1). NCBI lineage: Eukaryota > Metazoa > Chordata > Mammalia > Primates > Cebidae > Saimiri > Saimiri boliviensis. The sequence goes on along the minus strand of NC_133465.1, from coordinate 28,683,729 downwards.
AAAAACTGTTTCTGCAAATTGTACTTTTTTTTTTTTATTGAGAAATTTAAAAACACACTAATGGCTACATATATAAAGCTCCATTCTAGACATAAAGGGAAATTCAGAATTAGAAGAACACACGGTTCTACTTACACACTGTGTAGAATATACAAGTATACAAATCTGTCTAGGCTCTGGTGAGAGTATTCACTACAGGAAAATGCAGGGTGGACCCACAAGGAGCAGGGGTGGTTCCAGCTCTCCGGAACCCCCAGGTGGTTTTTGTGGTTGTTTTTCCTGAACTTGCTATAATGCTTCTGTTAACAAAGAGGATGTTCCTGCAGGTATATTGTCAGAAACCATTGCCAGAAACACGAAACCACACAGGCACTTTGGTCTATAGCATAAAACAAGTAAGACGTAAAGATATCTGGAAATGCTAGGTAAAATACAGACGTGACTACTATAAAACCCCAAAAATCAAAAATTTTAAAATATTTTTATGTCCCCAAATAGGACAGCTAAAGCAGTTTAGTTCACTTTCCTCCTGTGTATCCTGCCTTCTGCTGCAAAGTAACTTTCAAAATTTTAATAATTCACCAGTGCCCAATTATACAGACCCTAGAGTTGGTTCCCATGAATTGCCTGACTCCAAGGCAGGAAAGGATCAGGTATTTTTTCGAGCTCTCAGGCAGAACTCTGCAGTCTCTTGAGAGAAGAGGAAAAGAGAGAGAGAGAAAGAGAAGGAAAATAAGGAAAGGGAGGGAAACGGGTGGCGATGGTGATGGTAGCTGGCTGTGCCTGTGCCTCTCTGCCAGAGTTCATTCCTGGCCATGCGGGCTCCGACCCTGGCCTGAAGCCTGGCAGTAAGCCCTCAGTGCATGGGAGCAGTCGTCATCATTTTCTTTTCCCTCTCCCTTTCTGTTCTTTCTTTTCATTATTCTTATTTGTGTTACACACAAGACTGGGAGATTGGTATTTGTTAGGAGCCTCGAGCCACAGGGCAGTCCTGGTTTGTGCAAGTGCATCTGCTAAAGACTCCCCTGGTGTGAGTTTCTTCCCCCCTGTCTTCCTATCACTCACCGTTTCTGAACACCACTAATCTCTATTTTTGTGATTCCTGCGACTTTTCACCAGAGAGGCTTCTTCCAAATATGACCTTAATAAAGATTTCCCAAAGATCGTTTTCCTGCTGTGAACAACCTGATCCAGAGGATCAACCTGAGGAAGCGGCGGGACTCTCTCATCCTGGGGGGTGTTATTGGGGTCTGTACCATCCTGTTGCTCCTGTATGCGTTCCACTGATGGGACATCTGTAGGGACTCTGACCACCACCACTTTCACGCCCTGGTCTGGAATAAGGAAACTTCAGAGCGAGAAGTTGACTGTCTTGATAATTAGCCTGACCGACAGGATGAATGCGAGACTGACAGTGCTGAACTCTGTGACATGGTCAGGTTGAGCTGAAGCCACGGTTTTTCTGTGCTGTCTTTTCTAACGTATTTTTCTGTTTTTAATTAAAAAAACAAAAAGGTTTTCAGTTGCTTTTGTCTCCCCAGGAGGCAAGTAAACCAATCAAAAACAGAGTTTTCTTTGTTTCCTTGATAGTGTTGAAACCTGATGACAAGCCAGGTCTCACAGCTGGGCTCTTCAGAAAACCAGGTTTTCTACATCCAAAGACTGTTTTTCTTTTACCCACCAGATTGGATTGTGAATAAAAATAATTCTTGTCCTCTTATTTTACACTCATGATGAGAAATCACAAGTTCTTTCTTGATAATCTGTGCTATAGATTTCTACTCTGTCTCCTGAACTCTGTTGATATTTGAGGAAAATTCTGTTTTTCATAGATTGTTTGAGATGCTGGTGGACCAACTTCAGCATGTTTGAGGTTGTCTGAAATGGAGAACACTATAAAACTGTCTCTTTTTTTCTTTTAAATTACGAGTACAGTGGGGTTAACTGTATTGCTGGAAAAACATCAAGAATGACAGTCTTTTATTTAAGGCACCAGTCACTGTTTCCTTTTTTTTTTTTTTTTTTTTTTAACACTTTTCCTTTGGATTGATGTTTTCCACTGAAAGAAGGCGAAATCTCAGTTCCACTGTGATAGAAGAAAACAATCACCAGGGTCTGTCATTGTCCCCACTGTTCTCATCAGACCAGGATTGACACTGGGAACTGAGGAAAGGGACTGCTCCATTTCTAATGTGATCTGTTCAAAGCCACATAGAAAAAGGTGTTGAGGGCTCACTGTTCAGAGAATTCCATTTGTAAATGCTCCGCAATGTATGGGCAAAAGTTTAAGGACTACTGCGTGATGTACCAGGAATTCTGTGTTCTGTGAAAATCTGTTCATTCCAAATCTGTTTACCATTTCCAAACATCCAGAGAATGGTTTCACTGTTCAGGGTGCATGTGGCAGAATCTGCCTCTCTCTGCACCTGTCTTCTGTTACCATCGTGGACAGTGACAGATTTTAAACCAGCCACCAGAATTCTTTTGAGTTAACCATTTCTTAGTTTCTATAAATTCATGACTTGTCTTACTGAACCTGGTTTGTAGATTTCCAACATCTGCACTGCTGCTTTTCACCATTGGAATTCACTGTGGTATTTATAGTATTGGCTTCAGTCCGAGCCACAGGGAATAAAAGGATAGCAGCATATAGTTCTCAGCTGCATCATGGTGTATAGATGCTGTTATTCAGGTGAACTTGCTAATGGTGGGCTAACACCTGGTTTGGTACAGAGACTGAGAGGTTTTTCATTCTGGTGTCAAAGTTTTGTTACATTATGGGTGTGAAGGGCATTTGATATATTTTTCTTAACTATGGGGTTTATTTTTCTAAATATGGGTTGATTGTTCATTGATTCAGGGTACCCTTAAAAGAAAGTCACGTTTTCCCATTGTGAACCTTAAAGGATCAGGGAGGAAAGTTTATTGATTAAATTCTCTGTTGGGAGAACAAAAGCTTTTCTCCCCTGACACTTTATTATCTTTGATTTTTCAAAGGGCCTTGATTGGTGGTTGTGTCTCGGTTAGAATTTATGGGACTTTGCTTGCTATGTAGTTGGCATTTATAAAATCTGAAGTATCATAAATAAAGTTATTTATTTAATTATACTACCAGTCCTTTTTACTGGTCTGATTCTTTGGTGCATTCACTAAAGCCGATTGTGTGAGAATAAACCAGGACGCAAGCTAGTCTAGCTCACTGCAGCCAAGCCAACATACCATGTTGATGGCTGATGGGCCTTTCCATTAGGGTTTTGCTTATGTGAAGTAGTGGAATTATGTTGGTTATTTTCTTTATGAAAATAAAGAAACCAGTTCTTCCAAGGAAGTTAGAAGGCTTGTTGTAGATGTTGGCGTCAGATAGGTCTGACTAACCTGCCCGTGCTGCAGCCCGTAGTGAGGTGACCCAGGGCCACATGGAGACAGCTAGGCCAGTGCTTTTTCCACTTAGGATTCCTTTGCAGAAAGAAACCTCCAGCAAGGGAGTAGAGGTGTGTGCTCACAGGAAGGGGCTCCGTGTGGATCCCATGTAGGGATTTGAGCTCTTTAGCTCCATGTCATTTAACTTTTTTGTTTAACCACCTTGGCTCTCTCCTTTTTTGCTGTCCTCCTTGTGGACCAGTTGACAGATTTGGAGACTAACAGTTAGTTACTTGTTAATGCTAGTCATAGCCAGGAGGTCAGAAGGAATTTCTGCCTCTGGCTCCAAATGTTGCCTCTTAGGGGAAGTTATGCCCCCTCAACTATTACCTGATTACAAATCTTTCCTTTTTGGTTCTTTTAAGTAACAACTCAAAACTTTTCATTTCACTGAAAAAATATGAAAAACCATAACAATAGGGCTGGTGCAGTGGCTCATACCTATAATCTCAACACTTTGGGAGGCCAAGACTGGCAGATCGTTTGAGGCCAGGAGTTTGAGACCAGCCTGGGCAATGTAGCAAGACTCTGTCTCTACAAAAAAAATAAAAAGATTAGCCTGGTGTGGTGGTGAGTGCCTGTGGTCCTAGCTCACAGCTACTGAGGCTGAGGCTGGAGGATCGCCTGAGCCCAGGAGTTCAAGCCTGTGGTGAGCCGTGATCATGCCATTGCACTGCAGCCTGGGTGACAGAGTGAGACCCCATTTCAAAAAAAAAAAAAAAAACATGGCAACAAAAAGGGCAGGAAATTCCAGAAGATGTATTTCTGATGTTTTGTTTTACTGTGTACTGATGACTTTAGTAAAAATGTTTAATAAATTCATTATTCAAATTCAAACTTAGATCCAAGTGCTTTAGCATCTCTGTTCTGGCAATCTCTACATTCTTATCAATTCCTATTAATGATGCTGGGGGACTCCCTGTAACCTGCACTGCTCACCTTTTCTTTCTCTTGTGTTAGAAAGGGGTTTTCCTTCTCCATGATTCTCCTGCCTTTTTCCATACTGCCTGGTACTCAGATCAGGAATGGAAGAAAACACCTGAGAATGGAGACAGGTGATGAGAGGAGATGCCATGAGGGCAGTCCTTACACCTGGAGCCAAATAATACTTACTTGAGCTCTTTCATCCTGGATGTGAATACATCTGAATAGAAAGATACTTACTGAGCCTTTTGATGCAGTGGCTCTTGAGTTCTATGGAATTCAGGCACCGTGGGTTTGCATTCCACTATTAATTTTCTGTTTCACTGTAAATGATCTCAACCTGATGGAAATGACTCTAAAAGAATTGGACTAGCCTTTTGGTTTCTAATACCTCATGTTTGATTGTTTGTCAGATATGATTTTTGGAAATGAATTGAGTTTTCTAACTTGCAAGATTAAGTTGTTGGGGATAACTGGCCGTGTCTAGTGTTACCCTGGCAAATGTAACTAAAGAACAAATGGATTCTGCTCAGAGAGTTACAATCGTCATGTTCCACTCTCCTGTTAGGTTAAGGGTTATTTTTGGTCTCCAAAAAGATGCAGAACTTTCCATTATGGTCTTAATAAACTAATCTTGTTTATTCCTTTATAAATTTACATACTCTTTAAGTTTTGTGGGCAAAAAGAAAATGAGGGAGGAACAAGTGAATTTGGAGGAGTTTAGTGGGTAAGAAGCTTAAAGCTGAGCCATGTAGTCCTAAAGGATCTTTCTCATTTTCTCTGTACCTAAGAGCTCACTTCAGGATCAAAGTATTTGCATCCATTCCCACCCTGTTAGCTCTTAAGGGAGGAGGGAAATCAATTCCATTCAGACTTTCCTATGATAGAAGATGTTTCCTTGTGAAAAAATGCCAATACAGATTTTTAAAACCTATAATTTTCCAAATGCACTTTGTAAGTTTTTGCTTTTAAAATAGCTTCTTGGAACCAATTTTATTGTATTTGTACTTAATTTTTGTTCTCATCTAAATGTGCATTTTCTGACTGTATAGAAGAAGCTTTGGTATGTAATTTAATAATAAATTAGAAATCGAAATGGTTGCATCTGTGGTTGTTCATGTTGAAACAGTAACCATCAAAGTAGATTGGGGATAGAGATTATGGTATCTTTGGTGTTGATAAGCGTTTCTCATGATGCTCTGAAACCCAGGATGAAATAATATAGGTGCTGAAAAGCTGTCACATGTCATTCAGAAACCATCATATGAACAGTTCACTAGTATTTTGGCCCTAGAAGTGAAGTGGAATCTCTTATTAACATGAAACTTCAGGAGGCATGATGGGAATCTAAAATTGTAGAATTGGCTGGGTGCTGTGGCTTACAACTGTAATCCCAGCAGTTCGAGAGGCCAGGGCAGGAGAATTGCTTGAGACGAGGAGTTCGAGACCAGCCTGGGTAACATAGCAAAGATCTTGTCTGTATAAAAACTAAAAATAAAATTAGCCACTAATGATGATGTTCACCTATACTGCCAGCTACTTGGGAGGCTGAGGTGGGAGGATCACGAGCCCAGGAGGTCAATGCTGGAGTGAACAATGATTGTGCCACTGTATTCCAACCTGGGTGACAGAGACCCTGACTCAAAAATAAATTAATTTTTGAAAAATAGTGTACTCCTGGGCTTTAGTACATTGCTTGTGCAACCAGCACCACTGTCTAATTTTAGAGCATTGCAGTTAATCCAGCCAATGGTCAGTTCCTCCTCTATAAAATGGTGATAAGGATGGCTGCCATAATTATGCCCTGATTGTATTGTCAGGGTTTTGTGAGGAAATGCTCGTAAGTGTCTCAGCAAAGTCGGGGTGCAGGGCTGACCTGATATAAGAGATATCCTTGGGTTTGTCCTAATAGCCAGAAACCGGGCCTCTTTAGCCTCTTTCATTCCCTCTTGCTGATATGAGAGAGGAGAGAACATTCAAGAGGTGATCACAGACATCCTTAACTTGGTAAAGGCAGCTAAGCAGGGAAGTGTTAGCTATGTTCTGTGTAGACAGACAGGTGGAACCCAGCAATCAGTTTAATCAGCCTCTAAGCGGTTCTGACACACACCGGAGGTGGAGAACCACTCCTCTGTAGTGTCACATGCTACAAATACCCACGTTCTCCTTAGTCATTCCACTGTAGACCGATAGCTTTCATTTGACAGTAAGTCCCGATACCTGGTACTACAGGTCCTGCAGGTTTGTTCTGTTTTCCTCGAGGTTGTTTCGGTTATTCTCGGTCCTTTGCATTTTTATATAAATTACAGAATCACTTTGTCAGCTGCCAAGAAAAACTTGGCTGGATTTTGATTGGTATTATACTAAATACCTACCCCCTGCCCTTCTCCCTCGTCCCGACAATTATATATTACAAACAATAATAGATACAAACTCATAGCCTTATGTTAAATTATTGAGGAACTCCCAACATTCTTACACTGATCTCAATCTAGAATTTGACATTTTTTTAAGGTGAGGTCATTTCACCTCTCCTTTAATGATCTGTTCCAGTATTTCATATACATTTTTGGAAATTGTTTCACAACTGAACACTACTGACAAAGTTAAGTCCCAGGGCATCTCATTGAAGCTGAAGACTTTCCAATTTGGAACATCTAATGATACCTGCCATCATCTCACTTGTGATAGATTACGTGATAAGTTTCATAAACTATGGTATACATTGATCATAGACTATAGATTATGTGTACTCTCAGAAACACTTTCCTAAAGACCCTTTATTTTGTTCTAACAGTTTCAACAGTAAGATAGTTGTAAGATTTTTATTCCCTTCAGGACATGTATGTCTTTTGTTCAGTTTCCGTACAGTCCATTTATATATACATTTTGAGGAATGCATTAAGAGCCTGTGTAGGGGGTGGCCTTTAATGTGTAGACGTTAAGCACCCCCCACACACAATGTGTGGGGATCACTGGAATGCAACCCATTGTAATAATGTGCTTTTTGGAAAATGGCCGTAAAAGATATGTTCTTCCATTCCTTAAACTAGTACCAACTCTGAGTCACAGTAGAAGGTAGCAATGAAAAGACCAGCATACCCCTGTAGGAGTTTATAGTCCGGGTGCTAGAGGAACATAAGGCAGATACTCAAGTTAGTGAAATCCAAGGCAGAATATGAATAGTGAGATGAGGTATAGTAATAGTAGCTAACATTATGTGTGTGTTCATGTATATCTATATATTCATTATATATCACATACTCATATGTATATTCACTGTATATACATATATAGTAATCATATCTAATGTGTCTGTGCATGTGTATATATTCGTATATATCAATATATGACTATATATTATATATTCATAATAACACCTAACGTGTGTGTGCATATATATACATGCCTATCTATAGCCTCACTGGTGTTTTGACCTGTGCTTTGCACGGGAGCACTGTGTCTCAGCCAGTATTTCCATTTTAACAGCATGACTCTCTTTTGTCTTACTGTAGTATGTGTACAGTTCACTTGAATTTTTAAAAGTTTGGGGCTGGGCACAGTGGCTCACACCTGTACTCTTAGCATTTTGGGAAGCCGAGGTGAGTAGATCACTTGATGTCAGGAGTTCAAGACCAGCCTTGGGGACCTGGCAAAACCCCATCTCTACCAAAAATATAAAAATTAGCCGGGCATGATGGCATGCTCCTGTAGTCCCAGCTACTTACGGGGCTGAGGTAGGAGGATCACTTGAACCTGGGAGGTTGAGGAGGCTGCAGTGAGCTGACTGTGCTGCTGCACTCCAGCCTAGGTGACAAAGTGAGACCCTGTCTCCAAAAAAGAATTTTTTTGTTCACTTGATTTCAGTGTTTCTGAGGCTTCATTTGGTGGACTACATGTACTACTGTGAAGGAAAACATTCCATTTCATCAGCTTTCCCATTCCATGTGCTAGATACTAAATCAGACCTATGTTTTACTTCCACTTGGAGGAAAAGAAGATATCAGAGATAACAGATAAGAGAAAAGTAAGATTTTTTTGTTTGACATGTTGAGTTATTTTGGTGAAAAACGTAGTAAACTGTTAGGCCCAGAATAGAGAGGCATTAATATTTATCGGTTTGTAATAGATATCATTTTCTAGGGTGAAAGGAAAAGGATTATGTGGTTTTACTGTTCCTTCAGGACTGTGAAGAGACTCAACTTATCTACTTTCAAGATTACTAGGGTCAGTCAGTTAACTAATTTTGCATTTTCTGCCAAAAATGTTTTTAAATTTTCTCTTTTGTCCCAGGGCATATAAGAGTGGGTCTGGAGTAAACAACAGAAGAACTGAGCTATTTTTAAAAGAACATGACCACCTTCGAAAGTATTATCCAATGTATATGCGCTATATGGTTTCCAATGTTTATTAATTCATTTACTCATGTAACAAATATTTTATGATGATTATTATAGTGAGTACTTTATCCATGGTAATTCATTTTGTTCTCCTAATGACTCTTTTCAATAGAAAAGGAATTGCAACTGTTTTGACCATAATTAGGAGAGATCCTATGCTGTTGAGTATTTTACATCACTTAATCGTTACCTTAATTTTTTTTTTTTTTTTTTTTTTTTTTTTTTGAGGCAGATTCTCGCTCTGTCACCCAGGCTAGAGTGCAGTGGCATGATCTGGGCACACTACAACCTCCACCTTCTGGGTTCAAGCTATTCTTCTGCCTCAGCCTCCCAAGTAGCTGGGACTACGGGTGGCCACCACCACACCCAGCTAATTTTTGTATTTTTAGTAGAGACGGGGTTTCACCATGTTGACCAAGCTGGTCTGGAACTCCTGAACATGTGATCCACCCACCTCAGCCTCCCAGAGTGCTGGGATTACAGGCATGAGCCACCACATCCGGCCCCTTAATATGTTTTTTATTGCCTTAATGTGTTCTTTTCCTCAGCAAGCTTTGCTCTAAAGCTTTTGTCCAATACTATAGGTTATTAGTGAAAATAATAATGCTGATAATGACCTATGTTTGAATGGCCTGTTACCATTTATATGGGAAGAAGCCTTATAAAGACACATTAGGCCATATACCAAAATTTTTGCAAGTTTTTATTTTTCAAGATTTCAGAAGAAAATAAATACCTGGATGAACTATATGTATATTTTAAAACAAGCTACCTTAGTCTGCTTCATTATTTTTCTATTTTTCTCTGAAATGTACAGGTTTCTTTGCTGTTGGCTTTGTATTTTGTTGTAGAATTTGGGATCAGAAAATTACTTATCTCTGTGGACTTAGCCTATAAGCACTTGAGCAGCTTGTATCATGATAGTTAAGTGTTAGGAATCATGTTGATATTTGCTACTGAATGTCATAAATTAGTCATGTCTTATGAGATTAACATACAGTTCAATTTATTTTTCTTCAAAGGTCACCACTTTAAATATAAGCTGTTGAAATCAAAACACAGAAAGATCCAGACCTTTTTAGAAGCCTGGGTGCTCCCAGTGGTGGAACTAGTTTTCTGAATCTGTTGGATGCTATTGATAGACACAAGGGGGCAGTCTCTTCTAGAGCATGTTTAGTTTTCGGTATTTATAGCTTTGGTAGTTCTTTTTGTGTTGGATAAAGACCACCATAAAAAAAAAATGCATCCCAAATTATATTAATCTATTCTTGGGGAACAGAGTAATTTAGGGGATAGCATATTCTTACAGCACAAAATTCAGATTAAGCCCAGGAGTTTGAGACCAGCCTGGGCAACATGGCAAAACCATGTCTCTACTAAAAACACAAAAATTAGCCAGTCTTATAATCCAGTCTCGAAATTAATTAATTAAAAAAATAACGGCCGGGTGCAGTGGCTCACACTTGTAATCCTAGCACTTTGGGAGGCTGAGGTGGGCGGATCACCTGTGGTCAGGAGTTCAAGACCAGCCTGGCCATCACAGTGAAACCCCATCTTAAAAAAAAATAAAATAAAATTATTATTATTTTTTTTTTTTTTGAGACGGAGTTTCGCTCTTGTTACCCAGGCTGGAGTGCAATGGCATGATCTTGGCTCACTGCAACCTCCGCCTCCTGGGTTCAGGCAATTCTCCTGCCTCAGCCTCCTGAGTAGCTGGGATTACAGGCACACGCCACCATTCCCAGCTAATGTTTTGTATTTTTAGTAGAGACGGGGTTTCACCATTTTGACCAGGACGGTCTCGATCTCTTGACCTCTTGATCCACCCGCGTCGGCCTCCCAAAGTGCTGGGATTACAGGCTTGAGCCACCGTGCCTGGCAAAAATAAAATTTTTTTAAAGAGACACTATAAACGCTTTTAAACATCCCCACTCCAGTATTTTGTTGTTGTTGTTGTTGTTGTCTGCTTTTTGTGGTTTTGCTGTGCCTTCTCCATGAGAAAAGGGGCTCTTAAAACTTGGCAGCTTGGCCTGGTGCAATGGCACATGCCTGTAATCCCAGCACTTTGGGAGGTCGAGGGGGTGGATCATGAGGTCAGGAGATCAAGACCATCCTGGCCAACATGATGAAACCCCATCTCTAAGAAAATACAAAAAATTAGCCAGGCATGGTGGCGCATGCCTGTAGTCCCAGCTACTTGGGAGGCTGAGGCAGGGGAACCGCTTGAACCTGGGAGGCAGAAGTTGTGATGAGCCGAGATCATACTGCTGCACTCCAGCCTGGATGACAGAGCAAGATACTGTCTCAAAAAAAAAAAAACTTGCCAGCTAAATTGTGTGTCTCGTGTGTGTGTGTGTGTGTGTGTGTATGTGTGTGTGTGAGAGAGAGAGAGAGAGAGAGAGAGAGAGAGAGACTATAGCGGAATAGTGCCTGGTTCTAGTCTCTCTCTGAGGTTCCTGGAGATGTCCTGGTTTCATCACCTTCCCCGGTGTCTTCCCAGTAACGTTCCCTTTCTCCTAAAGCCACTTCCGGCTGGGTTTTTATTTTTTGCATTTGAAGTGTCCTGGCAAACAGAACTGCTGCTTCATGTTTTCGTCCAGTCAAACTGAAGGGACCGTTGGCTGATACAGAGCAAGGAGATAAACAAAGGAGGAATCACTCTAGATCGAAAAAGATTTTCGCAGAGAAGGAAACTACACAGAGGCAGAAATGCCAAAAACTAATTTAGTGAAGACACACAAGAAATTCACCTAGAATGCAGGGAAGAAATATGAAAAGTACAAAACCAAGAGTGATGCGGAAGACTTACTCACGAGATCCAGAGACCACAGACCAACAATCCTTTATGCAAAACCCTTGGAGTCCGATGTGTTTCAAAATTCAGCACTGGAGGATTTTAGAAAGATAGTGTGGGGCATGCGCTGATGTTATATACACCTCCCAGTGATGTCTAGGTCAGTACCCTGTAATCAAAACCATCAACACTTTTGTAGGAAAACACAGAGGGAAATAAAGATGACAAATAGTCTCATGTCATGTCAGGTCAAGGTTTACTACCAAATAAACATTGCTGACTCGTGAGAACATTTTGGGTTTTCAGACTTTAGGATTTTGGAGTTGTGGCTAAAGGGACCTGTAATAGAAATCTCAGAAGGAAGACACAGAGCTGATAAAATAGGAATAATAGCCTGTGGCAGAAGGATTGCTTGAGAATCGGAGTTCAAGATCAGCCTGGGCTGCATAGGGAGACCTTATCTCTACAAAAAAAAATTTTTTTAATAGCTGGGGGTGGTAGCAGATGCCTGTAGTCCCAGTTAATTGGGAGGCTGAGACAGGAGGATCCCTTGAGCCCATGAATTTGAGGCTGCAGTGAGCTATGATCATGCTACTGCACTCCAGCCTGGGCATCAGAGCAAAACTGTGTCTCTCTAAAATAAATTAAGGCATTCATTAATTAAAGTAAATTAAAATTTAAAAGCTACAATTAAAGAGTGAAGCCAGGGAAAGCATTCAAGTGAAAATAGTAAACTTTGAAGCTCAAAAGATCACAGAATGTTGGACTGAATTAATTTAAATAAGGTCTAACTGCAGTCTGGTCACACTTTAAATTTGAAAAATAAGAAAAAACATACAGATATGGAGAATTCTAATAAGCAATTTACTGCATCGATTTGAAGTCTCCATACCAAGCTTTGTACCCCAAACGCAGTAAATATCATTCTCTTAAAACATACGTATTTATAGAAACTGATTATATACTAGGCCACAAGGAAGATTTCAATTAATTCTGAAAAATAACTTGACCGAGGCACCCACCTGGGAGGTAAAGGAGGTGGGATCCTAATCCAGGCCTCTACCTCTTTGCTTTTCCCAATAATCCAATATTCTCCAAGGACAAGTGAGTTGTAATTCACTTCCAAGTACTGACCACGGAGACAAGTATTATTTGTCTATGTGAGGATCAATTTGGTGATGAAGACCCACTGGTCAAATGCCTAGAACAATGTAAATATTCAATAAATGTTAGCTGAATGAATGAATGAGCAAATCAACATGTGAAACAAAAAAGACTCACCATGGAATTTTGTATTAGATATAGGATATGTTCAAAAACACCACTTTTTTCTTTATATATGTGTGTCTGTGTGTCTGTGTGTGTGTGTGTATATATATAAATATAAATATATATATAAATATATATATATAAATATATATATATATATATATATTTTTTTTTTTAAAGACGAGGTTTCACTATGTTGGTCAGGCTGGTCTTGAACTCCCAACCTCAGGTGATCTGCCCGCCTTGGCCTCCAAAGTGCTTGGGTTACAGGCGTGAGCCACTATGCCCGGCCAACACCACTTTTTTCTAGAATGTGCCCAAGACCAGGTTGGAGAAGGCCGCCTTGTCTTTATAAAGTAAGTGATGTGGCCAAGCGGCCATTAGATACCATTAGAGGAAGCATTACAACAAGGATGTCCACGTGACCAAATAGCAGTAAAACTTCCCTGGGGTGGTAGGGATCAAGGGGAGATGGGGCCTAGCAAACCTTAATGTTCTTCACTTATTTTCCCTCAAAACTTTTAAGCTTCCCCCATGGTGACCAGCCCCAGAGTAATGCACATTTAATTCAGCGTCTAATGCAGGGAAATCAATAGCATTGCACCACAGACAGTTTATTACACATAATCTGAAGTTTAACACATAAATAAATAAGCAATATACACAAACCGTAGCACTTAAGAGTTCAATTTAGGGGCTTATTTTCTCCCACAAATCAAAATACTTACATTGTCTTGAAATATTTCACTTTATAAAATAAAGGTTTTTTGTTGTTGTTGTTTTGTTTTTTTAATCCAGGATGGAATTGCTTGAAACTTTTTTTTTTCTTCAACTTTTATTTTAAATTCAGAGGTACAGGATGTGCAGGTTTGTTACATAGGTAAATGTGTGCCATGGAAACTTTTCATTTCATGTGTGTGTGTGTGTCTGTGTGTGTGTGTGTGTGTGTGTGTGTGTGTGTGTGTGTTTTCGGGAGTTTTTTGTTGTTGTTTTTGAGACAGTGTCTCGCTCTATTACCCAGGCTGGAGTACAGTGACATGATCTCAGCTCACTGCGACTTCTCCCTCCCGAGTTCAAGCAATTCTCTTGCCTCGGCCTCCCGAATAGCTGGGACTGCAGGTGCACACCGCCACGCCCAGCTGATTTTTTTTTTTTTTTTTTTTTTTTTTTTGAGACGGAGTTTCACTCTAGCTAGTTACCCAGGCTGGAGTGCAATGGCGCGATCTCGGCTCACCACAACCTCCGCCTCCTGGGTTCAGGCAATTCTCCTGCCTCAGCCTCCCGAGTAGCTGGGACTACAGGCACGCACCACCATGCCCAGCTAATTTTTTTGTATTTTTAGTAGAGACGGGGTTTCACCATGTTAACCAGGATGGTCTCGATCTCTTGACCTTGTGATCCACCCGCCTCGGCCTCCCAAAGTGCTGGGATTACAGGCGTGAGCCACCACGCCTGGCTGGTTTTTTGTATTTAGTAGATACGGGTTTCACCACGTTGCCCAGGCTGGTCCCAAACTCCTGAGCTCAGGCAGTCTGCCCACCTCGGCCTTCCAAAGTGCTGGGATTACAGGTATGAGCCACTGCACCAGGCCACTTTTCTTTAAAAATAATAATTATGATGTCTTTTATTTTAATAATACTTTATAGTTCACAAGTTGTTTTCAGATATCTTACCCTGTTTTGATCTTCCTCCTCAAATGTTTGTGAATTAGATAGGACAAGTAGACCCATTTAGCAGATAAGGAAACTGAGCAATGAGAAGAGCCCAGCGATGAGAAGAAGAAAGAGGAGCGCCTAACACCCGCCCGGTCTAGGGTGTTATTAGTCCCAAAAGGGACTTCTTTTTTTTTTTTTTTTTTTTTTTTTTTTTTTTTTTTTGAGACAGTGTTTCTCTCTTGTTTCCTAAGCTGGAGTGCAATGGCGCGATCTTTGCCCACTGCAATCTCCACTTCCCAAGTTCAAGCCATTCTCCTGCCTCAGCCTCCCAAGTAGCTGGAATTACAGACATTTGCCACCATGCCTGGCTAATTTTTTATTTTTAGTAGTGATGGGGTTTCTCAATATTGGTCAGGCTGGTCTCGAACTCCCAACCTCAGGTGATCTGCCCACCTCAGTCTTCCAAAGTGCTGGGATTACAGGCGTGAGCCACCATGCCTGGCCAAAGGGACTTCATTCTTTCCTTCTATCTGGAGCTGGTGGGGTGGGGAGATGGAAGCAGGAAGAACCCGAATTGTGTCTACCACCGGAATTCAGACATGTCTCAGCTTGGCAAGGCAGGCTCACCAGAAAGCTTTATGTTTTCTGCTAGTTTGTTTTGTAGGTTTTTGGAGATCTCTCAGGTGAAGAAGGTTGAATTCATCATACCTCTCAATTCATATACATTATCATCATCACCAAGGAACTACTCTTGTTTTATTCAATTATGCACTTTCCTTTTTTACACCATCTGCAGTTTTATTTTGTTTGTTTGTTTGTTTGTGGTTTTTTGAGACAAGGTCTCACTGCGTTGCCCAGGCTGGAATGCAGTGGTGCAATCATAGCTCACTGTAGCCTCAACCTCCTGGATTCAATCGATCTGCCTGCCTCAGCCTCCTGAGTAGCTGGGACTACAGGTGCCTGACACCAGGCCCAGCTAATTTTTTTTGTATTTTTTATGGAGATGAGGTTTCACCGTGTTGCCCAGGCTAGCCTCGAATTCCTGGGCTCGAGCAATCTGAGCCCAGGAATTCCATCTAGGCCTCCCAAAGTGTTGGGATTACAGGGATGAGCCACAGTGGCTGGCCCATACTCTGTTTATATAAAGTTCAAAACAGGAAAAGCTATTCTCCAGTTACCAGGGTTGGGGATGGCGGAGGTGTTCCTGAGGTGCAGATAATACTTTAGTGTTTTTGTTTGTTTGTATCTGGGTCATATTTATATAGAGTTATTCATTTTGGAAAAATCTATTGTGCTACGTACTTATGATTGGTGTCGCTCTCAATATGTATATAATTCCTTTAAAATTTTACTTGAAAAAGTCCTGTTGGAGTTTTATGGACTTCCATAAATTTGTCAATGAATTTCGGAGATAATTGATATATTAGAATTATTAAGGTCATCTTATCCTTGAACACGTTGCTAAATTCTTTTCCTTTGAGACAGAGTCTTGCTCTGTCTCCCAGGCTGGAGTGCAGTGGCGTGATCTCAGCTCACTGCATCCTCTGCCTCCCAAGTTCAAGTGATTCTCCTACCTCAGCCTCCCAAGTAGCTGGGATTACAGGCACCCACCACCATGCCTGGCTAATTTTTGTAGTTTTAGTAGAGATGGGGTTTCACCATATTGGCCAGGCTGGTCTCAAACTCCTGACCTGAGGTGATCCGCCCTCCGCGGCCTCCCAAAGTGCTGGGATTACAGACATGAGCCACGACATCCAGCCGCTAAAACTTTGAGATATTTGTCGTGAAGGATATTGGTCTGTAGCTTTTTGGTTTAGGGTTGTTTCTTTTCTTTTTTCTTGCAAAGTCTTTTTCTGGATTTAGTATCAGTGTAATATTGGGCTCATTCTATGAGGTCAATTTTCTGAAAAAGTTTGCACAGAATTGGCATTATTTATTCCTTAAATGTGAAAGTGTTTATGTAGAATTGGGATTATTTATTCCTTAAATGTGATGGAATTCACCAGAGAAGCTACCTGGGCCTGAAATTTTCTCTGGAAGGATTTTTAACTTCAGATTATATTTCTCTAATAGATATAGGGCTATTCAGGTTATCTATTTCTTCTTGAATGAGTTTTGGTAGTTTCTGTTCTTTCAAGAACTTTGCCCATTTTATCTAAGTTGTCACATACATTGTCCTAAGGCCAGGCATGGTGGCTCACACCTGTAATCCCAGCAAGGTGGGAGGCCATCTGAGGTTTGGAGTTCAAGACCAGCTTGAGCAACATTGCGAGACCCAGTCTCTTCAACTTTTTTTTTTTTTTTTTTTTTTTGAGACGGAGTTTCGCTCTTGTTACCCAGGCTTGAGTGCAATGGCGCAATCTCGGCTCACTGCAACCTCCGCCTCCTGGATTCAGGCAATTCTCCTGCCTCAGCCTCCTGAGTAGCTGGGACTACAGGCACGCGCCACCATGTGCAGCTAATTTTTTGTGTTTTTAGTAGAGACGGGGTTTCACCATGTTGACCAGGATGGTCTCGATCTCTTGACCTCATGATCCACCCACCTCGGCCTCCCAAAGTGCTGGGATTACAGGCTTGAGCCACCGTGCCCGGCCAACATATTTTTTTTTTAATTAACTGGATATGGTAGTACATACCTGTAGTCGCAGCTACTGAGGGGTCAGAGGTGGGAGGATTGCTTGGGAGAATTGTCTAGGAATTTGAGGCTGCATTGAACTATGGATCGTGCCACTGCAGTTAGCCTGGGTGACAGAGTGAGATCCTATCTTTAAAATATGTATATATATATATATATATAATCCCCTAATATCTGAGAGTCTGTGGGGATGTTGGCTGTCTCATCCCTGATATCGCTGATATGTATCCATCCTTTCTTTCCTAATTAGTGTGGCTAGAGGTTTTTAATCTTTTTGATCTTTTCAAAGAAAGAGCTTTTTCAAAGAGAAAAGCTTTTTTTCTATTGTTTTTCTGTTTTCCAGTGTATTGATTTCCACTCTAATCTTTGTTATCTCCTTTCTTCAGATTACTTTGGATTTAATTTGCTCTTCTTTTTTCAGAATCTTAAGTTGGAGACATTGACATGAGAAAAATAGATCAATTGACTCGAACAGAGTCCAGAAATAGACCTGCACATATATGGACAACTGGCTTTTTATTAAAGTGCAAAGACAACTCAGTAGACAAAGGGCAGTCTTTTAAATAAATGGTACTAGAATAATTGGACATTCACATGCAAAAAAATACGGATTTTAATTCCTATCTCATAACATATTTGAAAATTAACTCAAATATATCATAGACCCAAAGGTAAAACCTGAAACACTAAAATTTCTAGAAGAGCATTGCATTAGGCAATGATTTCATAGCTACACCAAAAGCATAATCCATAAAAGAAGAAATTGATAAACTGGACTTCAACAAAATTAAGAATCTCTGCTCTTTGAAAGATCTTGCGAAGAGAATAAAAAGGCCAGAGACTGGAGTAAATATTTGAAAATCATATATTTAATAATGGACTTGTATCCAGAATATACCCAGAGCTCTTAAAACTCAGTAGTAAGAACTCAGTTCTTTTAAATGGGCAAAATATTTGAACAGATATTTTTTACCAAAGAAGACATGTAGATGGCAAATAAATACAGTCATGTGTCACTTAGCAACAGAGATACGTTCTGAGGAATGTGTTGTTAGGTGATTCTATCATTGCCCAAACATCATAGAGTGTACTATACAAACCTAAATGGTATAACCTACTGTATACCTAGGCTACATTGGATAGCCAACTGGATAGGCTACAAACTTGTACAGGATGTTACTGTCTTGAATACTGTAGGCAATTGTAACACAACGGGAACTATTTGTGTTTCTAAACATAGAAGTGGTTAGGTAAAAATATGGTATACAAGATAGAAAACGGTACACTTGAATAGGGCATTTACCACCAATGGAGGTTGCAGGACAGAAAGTTGCTCTGAGTGAGTGAGTGAGTGAGTGGCGAGTCGCCAGGAAGGCGCAGGACATTACTGTAACCACTGTGGACTTCATAAACACTGTACATTTAGGCTACACTAAGTTGATTTATTTTATTTTATTTATTTATTTATTTTGATAAGGAGTCTCACTCTGTCCCTCAGGCTGGAGTGCGGTGGCGCGATCTCTTGGCTATCTGCAACCTCTGCCTCCTGGCTGCAAACGATTCTTCCTGTCTCAGCCTCCCGAATAGCTGGGATTACAGATGCCCACCACAACATCTGGCTGATTTTTATAATTTTAGTAGAAATGGGGTTTCACCATATTAGCCAGGCTGGTCTTGAACTCCTGACCTCAGGTGATCCGCCCACCTCGGCCTC
The DNA here is from genome assembly GCF_048565385.1 of Saimiri boliviensis. Lineage (NCBI taxonomy): Eukaryota > Metazoa > Chordata > Mammalia > Primates > Cebidae > Saimiri > Saimiri boliviensis. The sequence goes on along the minus strand of NC_133465.1, from coordinate 28,664,918 downwards.
CCAAAGTGCTGGGATTACAGGCATGAGCCACTGCTCCCAGCCTATTTTTATTTATTTTTTATTTTTTATTTTTTTGAGACGGAGTTTCGCTCTTGTTGCCCAGTCTGGAGTGCAATGGCGCCATCTCGGCTCACCGCAACCTCTGCCTCCTGGGTTTAGGCAATTCTCCTGCCTCAGCCTCCTGAGTAGCTGGGATTATAGGCACATGCTACCATGCCTAGCTAATTTTTTGTATTTTTAGTAGAGATGGGGTTTCACCATGTTGACCAGGTTGGTCTTGATCTCTTGACCTCGTGATCCACCCGCCTCAGCCTCCCAAAGTGCTGGGATTACAGGCTTGAGCCACCGTGCCTGGCCTCCCAGCCTATTTTTAAAATATTTTTCTTTCTTTAATAACAAATTAATCTTAGCTTGCTGTAACTTTTTAACTTTATAAATTTTTTACTATTTTTACATTTTTGACTTTTTTGGAATAACATTTAGTGGAAGACACACATTGTATAGCTGCACAAAATTATTTTCTTTCTTCACATTATTATTCTATAAGCATTTTTCTATTTAAAAGTTTTTTGGTTTTTTTTTTTAACTTTTTAAACTTTTTTGCCCAAAACTAAGACACAAGCACACACATTATAGTCTGGGCCTACAAATGGCCAGGATCATCAATATCACTAATATCACTGTCTTCCACCTCCACATCTTGTCCCATTGGAAGGTCTTCAGTGGAAAATAGTATGCATGGAGCTGTCCTTTCCTGTGATAACAATGTCTTCTTCTGGAATACCCCTGAAGACCCAGCCATTCCACTCCTAAATATTTGTCCAAGAGAAATGAAAGTGTAAGATCATATAAAGACTTGAATGTGAATATTCATGGTGGCTTTATTTGTATTAGTTCAAAACTGGATACAGCCCAAATGTGCATCAATAGGTGAATGAATAAATAAATCATGGTATATTCATGGAATAACACTACTCGGCAATAAAAAGGTATAAATTATTGATACGCGCAACCCCAGGGATGAGTCTCAAAATAATTATGCTGAGTTAAAGAAGCCAGACGATAAAATTGCTGGATAATTCTATTTGTATAAAATTCTAGAAATGGAAGTTAATCTATAGTGACACAAAAAGGTTAGTGGCTGCTTGGAGACGGGGACAAGGGTTCAGGGAGAGGTGAGAGGGAAGGGTTACAAAAGGACATAAGAAAACTTTTGGGAATGATGGATATGTGTTCAGTAGTTTTAGGAGTAATGATTGCACAGGTATATACATATGTCAAAACTTAAATTGTTCATTTTAAAATGTACTATCAATTGTAGGTCAGTTACACTTCAATAAAACTGTATAAAGATGGCATGTCACCAAGTGCAGTGGCTCACACCTTTAATTCCAGCACTTTGGAAGGCCAAGGTGGGCAGACCGCTCGAGCCCAGGAGTTCAAGACCAGCCTACCTAGACAATGTGGCAAAATCCCATCACTGCCAAAAATACAAAAAAATTAACTGGGTTTGGTCGTGTGCACCTATGGTCCCAGCTACTCGGGAGGCTGAGGTGCGAGGATCTCTTGATCTGGAGAGGCAGAGGTTGCAGTGAGCAGAGATCGAGCCACTTACACTCCTGCTTGGGGTGATGGAGTGAGATCCTGTCTCAAAAAAAAAAAAAAAAGGCCAGGCACAGTGGCTCATGTCTGTTATCCCAGAACTTTGGGAGGCCAATGCAGGCAGATCACAAGGGAGGCCACGGTGGGTGGACTGCTTGAGCTTAGGAGTTCGAGATCAGCCTGGGCAACTTAGTGAGTCCCCCACCCCATCTCTACAAAAACTACAAAAATTAGCTGCGTGTTGTGGCACACACCTGTAATCCCAGCTACTTGGGGAGCCGAGGTGGGAGGACTGCTTAAGCGCAGGAGGCAGAAGTTGCTGTGAGCTGAAATCACTCCACCACATTCCAGCCTGGGCAACAGAGCAAGACGTTGTCTCGAAAAAAAAACACAAGCATTCCTCCCACCTCAGCCTCCTGAGTAGCTGGAACTACAGGTGCTTACCACTACACCCAGCTAATTTTTGTATTTTTAGTAGATATGGGATTCTGATACATTGCCCAAGCTGGCCTCAAACTTGTAAGCTCAAGTGATCCGCCCACCTCGGCCTCCCAAAGTGTTGGGATTACGGGCGTGAGCCATGGCACCCGGCCAACTCTGGTTTTTTATGTCTGCTATTTGTGTCATCTAGTTTGGGTTATGGTTTATCATCCTCTTTTTCTGTTTTTTGTCATCACATCTTCAGATAGCAATTAATGTGAGTAATTTATTTCAATGTGTTTACTTCAAAACATTCTCTGGCTTAATTTTTCTCCTTGTTGGAGAACCTCCAACAGTGTATCCAAAGCAAGTCTCTGTGTGACAAATCTGAGCATCTCTGGAGTACCGAACTACCTTTAATTCACTCCATCATTTAAAAGATAGCTTAGCTGTATGTAAAATTCTAGAGTCAAAATTCCTTTCTGCACTCTGAAAACATCCCCTACTGTCTCTTGTATCCTGTGGAAGATTCTAACAACAGCCTATTTCTTGCCCAACTAAAGATTAGCTGCTTATCTTTCTAGAGAACTCCATGAAGACAAAATCTTTGCTGTGTTCAGGACTTCATTGCTAAGGCCTAGATCAGTGCCTGGCCCAGTCTCTCGATCAGCATTTCCTGAGGTGAGTGGATGCTATACCACTCCGCTACCAGGATTAGTGTTATTGGCAGTGGTGTGCTTACACTGATGAAGCTTATGATGACCATCTGAGAACATGATCCCATGATCAACTGCACATTACACTCAAGAAGGACAGGATGATAACCAAGAATTACTTGAAAGGAATTCTCTTCCCATCCCTCCCTTTTCTGCAGGGACTTTCCACTTATTATCTGTATGCATTAAGAAAGGTGCCTTGGCCAGGAGCAGTGGCTCACGCCTGTAATCCCAGCACTTTGGGAGGCAAAGGCAGGTGGACCACCTGAGGTCAGGGGTTCAAGACTAGCCTGATCAACATGGAGAAACCCCGTCTCTATTAAAAATACAAAAAAATTGGCCAGGCATGGTGGCACATGACTGTAATCCCAGCTACTCAGGAGGCTGAGACAGGAGACTCGCTTGAACGCAGGGCATGAGGGGCAGAGGTTGCAGTGAGCCGAGATTGTACCATTGCACTCCAGCCTGGGCAACAAGAGCGAAACTCCATTTCAAAAAAAGAAAAAAGAAAGATGTCTTGGCAGGGCACAGTGACTCACGCCTGAAATGCTAGTGCTTTCGGAGGCCAAGGTGAGAGGATCCCTTGAAGCCAGGAGTTCAAAACCAGCCTGGGCAACATGGCACGATCCATCTCTACCAAAAAAAAAAAAAAGGTGTGTCTTTAGCTGGGGGTGGTGGCATGTGCCTGTAGTCCCAGCTCCCTGGGAGGGTGAGGTGGAAGGATCCCTTGAACCCAGGAGTCTGAGGCTGCAGTTAGCTGTGATTGCACCACTGTACACCAGCCTGGGCATCCGAGTGAGACTCTGTCGAAAAAAGAAAAGGAGAGAGAGAGAAAGAAATAGAGAAAGGAAAGAAGGAAGGAAGGAGACAGGTGTCTCTGGACAGTGAGTAGGAGCTAGGGGTATAGATGAAGAGAGTGAGAAATTAGGCTAGCAATTGTCAGAGAATCTGAGAGAAGACTTCTGTAAAAACTCTCTTGTTAATTATTTTCATGCACGAAATTCTACGCCAGCAGTAGGTCATGAGTGTGTCCTTGTAGCTGGAATACACCTTCTCAGCATGCTCAACATCCGCTTACCTTTCAAGATGCAGCTCAGACGTCATCCCCATAAATCCTAAGATAACAATTAAGAATCCATCTACACATTATATTCAACTCCCTACCTGCTAGAGAAATAAAAATATCTTCCATTTTATCCAGAGGATACCATGCAATGTTTGGAAGGGATCTCAGGGAGGGTGCAGCCGGACCCCCAGTCAGTGCTGGCCGTTTTTCTACAGCAGTGGTTCTCAATCCTGACTGCCTAGTAGAATCAAGTCCCAGATCAATTATTAACTAACATCACCCTAATTCTTTTGCAACTAAAGAACCCTGGAGTTCAGCTTCAGGACGTAATTTATAAAAGCTTCCCAGCTGATGTCTCTCTGCAGCCAGGATTGAGAATCACTGCTCCAGCATCCCTGACAAGTGAATACGCAAGAGGCAGCCGAGTGGATATTGTACAGCAGAAGGCGTAATGACGTCAGGTCATTAGGTTCAAGCCAAAGCTCAGAGACTCTCCAGTTGTGTGACTGTGGACAAGTTCACTCACATCTCTGAGATTTGGTCTCCTAATCTAGAAAACGGGGATAATGGAAACACCAGCCTCCTGAGGTGGCTATGAAGATGACACGCGAGAACCGTGTTGTGCTTGCAGCAGGACGTCTGGTCCACGGTCGAGACTCAACGTGGTAGCCAGTCTCCAGGGTGACCCCAGTGATTCCCGCCACCTGCTAGTCATGCCTCTGCGTGGTCTCTTCCCACTGTGACTGTTGTGGAAGTGACAGTGTGACTTCCGAGGCTAGGTCACAGAAGACGTTGCTGCCCCCAGTTTGTTGTCCTTCTCGGACCACTCACTCTGAGAGAAGCCAGCCGTCATGTTGTGAGGTCATTCAAATGCTCCGTGGAGAGGATCTCGGGGAAGCAATGGAGGCTCCTGCCGACAGCCATGTGATTGAGCCTTTTTTTCTTTTTAATTTTTATTTTATGTATTTTTTTGAACCACATACTCTTGAACCTTCTTTTTTTTTTTTTTTTTTTTTTGGAGGCAAGGGCTCACTCTGTCACCCAGGCTGGCATGCAGTGGCACAGTCATGGCTCACATGGCTCACTGCAGCCTCCATCTCCCAGGCTCAAGTGATCCTCCCACCTCAGCCTCCTGAGTACCTGGGACTACAGGATGTGCCACCACACCCAGCTGATTTTTGTATTTTTTGTAGAGACAGGATTGCCTTATGTTGTCCAGGCTGGTCTCAAACTTCTGGGCTCAAGTGAACCTCCCACCTCAGTATCTCCAATTGCCAGGATTACAGACATGAGCCACCACGCCCAGACAATTGAGCCATCTTGCAGCCAGTCCTCCAGTCCCAATCACCCCTCAGCCTACCCCACTACAGACCGAGTATCTTGATTACAACCTCGTGGCAGATCCTAAGCCAGAAGCGCTCTTCTAAGCTGCTCCTGAATTCCTGACCCATATCCAGTGTGTGAGGTCACTAACACCTATTGATGCTTCGGGCCTCCACATTTTGGAGCAATTTATGCAGCAATAGGTGACTAAAACACAAATACAGCTGTTGTCATTATTATTATAAAGTGCTTCCTGATTTTGAGCTGAAATCCACTTTCTTGTAATTGCCACCCTCTCTTCCAGTTCCATCTTTTTGAGCCACCTAGAAAAAAATAGTCTCTTTTCACCATGGTCAAAATGTTTGGTGCCAGTTTTCATGCCAACAATTGAATTCATCAGACATTTGCTGAAGAGCAATCACCGTGCCAGGCGGCGGGCACACAAAGGTGAGTAGGATGAGGTCACTTTCTAGCCACACGCTCAAAACATTCTTCCACGTGAGGATGCTGTAACGAAGGGACCTGGCTCCCAGTGTGAGAGAAGGAGGTCCAAACGCAGGTGTGGCTGGTTCTGCTTACACAGGTGAGATAAGGCTTCTCAGAAGAGGGCAGGCGCCAGGGCCCAAGGGATGCATAGGAGGTCGCCAGGACGACAAGAGGGGAAGGACTAACACGCAGAAGCAGCAGGCAGAAGACCACCCCACACCCAGCCCTTCCTTCCGCAGAGCACACGTCTCCTCTCCTCCTGTCCAACTTTTGAGTCCTCTCCCGCCCCTCCCAATCTTGGTAATCCCACTCAGAACACACCCTTTCCTGTCACATGGTGGCATCGAAAGGGAGCCAACCCTCCTCCAGGGTGGTCCGGCCAGTGTGGAGTGGAGTTGGCCATCATCTTTCTTTTTCTGGAAGCTCCGCTTGGTCCAGGCTCGTCTGAGCTTTTTTGGCCTCCACCTCCTTCATCTGACTCACGCTGGGCCTGCAGGCGTCTGGACTGCAAAGTCATTTTTCACACGTGCTCCTGGGAAACCACATCTCTCTGTACTTTGTACTTCTGCTGTTGTTTTGTTTTTACAATTTTTCATGAGTGTTTTGAAGTTCGATAATTTGATCTATGCAAACTGCTCATCACAGCTCCTGGCTGGCAGGGGCCATGTGGAAGCAAGTTGAGCCACAAAGAAACCACTTTTGAACACACCCTGGAAACAGAAACCATCTGTCATTCTAAGACCATTGTGGTTAGGAGTGATTCAGACTCATTGCAGCCCCTTCCAGCCTTCAAAGATCTCACCGGGTTAAGAGCCTGTCTTGGATTTGAAGACGCCTTCTATGAAGGAAAGGCTTTGGCAGGGGGTGAGCAGGGTGGGCTGTGATACTTTGTAGGAGCTGAGCACGGGCGGAAGGAAATTGGAAAGGGATGTTTGTCTGGCTCCCCACGGCTCCCACCTTCCCTGGTCAGGGAGAATCAGGCCACTGTCTAGGTGAAACCCTTGGCTTGTTTACCTTCTCAGACCCAGCTTAATACAAGGTTTCACTCAGTTTTCTTTCTACCCAAAAAATGACCACAGGAAAGAATGACTTGTCTTTGCCAAATGTCCAGTCCATACTCTGTTTCCATTTCTCTGCCTCTTTCTCCCATTACTGGCTTCTAACAGAAAATACGAAGAGCAAGCCTCCCACTGGTCCCATCAAAGACAGCATGTAGACATTCACTCATGCATTCATGTCACTAGCATTTATCGGGTCCCCGCTATGTTCCCGGCATTGTTATTGGTACCGGTGACCCTAGTATAAAGGACACAATTCCTGCTGTCAAAAGGTCACAGTTCTGGAAGGAACCCGGCCGTACTGGAGGCAGTGTGAGGGGGGATGGGAGCACATAGAAGAGGCATTTGACCCAGCTTTGGGAGGAACTGGAAAAGGCTTTAAAATAGAGTAAAAGCCATAAAGAATAATTGTTATTGCAGCTTTCATTAAGCATCTTCTATGTGCCAAGCACCATGCGAAAATCTCCCTATATATAGTTTTATTTTAATCCTCACGACTCTAAGAGGTCAAACTGTAATTATTCCAACTCTACAAATGAGGAAAGTGAGATTTGGCAAGGTCAACTTGGTGGGGCATGGCCGCTCACACCTATAATCCCAGGAATTGGGAAGCCTCGGCAGGAGGACCACTCGAGTTTAGGAGTTTGAGACCAGCATGGGCAACACAGTGAGTCCCCTGTTCCTACAAAAAAAAAAACCCGGATATGGTAGGATGCACTTGTGGTCCCAGCTACTTGGGAGGTTGAGTGGGAGGATGGCTTGAGCCCAGGAAGTTGAGGCTGCCATAAGCTGTGATCATTTATTTATTTATTTGAGACAAATAAATAACTGATCTGGGTGACAGAGCGAGACCGTGTCTCAAATAAATAAATAAATAGGCTGAGCGTGGTGGCTGAGGCCTGCAATCCCAGCACTCTGGGAGGCTGAGGTAGGTGGATTGCTTGAGGTTGGAGTTCCAGGCCAGCCTGACCAATGTGGTGAAACCCCGTCTCTACTAAAAATAGAAAAATTAGCCAGGCATGGTGGCGGGTGCCTGTAGTCCCAGTCACTCAGGAGGCTGAAGCAGAAGAGTCCCTTGAACCCAGGGGGCAGAGGTTCCAGTGAGCTTAGATCGTGTCACTGCACTCCAGCCTGGGTGACAAGGTGAGATTCTGGCTCAAAATAACAAAATCACAATAAATAATAAGTAAAGTCAACTTGCTCACGTCTTGACAAAGACTGAATAGCAGAAGTGAGATCTCGACTCGGCGTTTCCTGACTGTGGAGCGCATTCTCTCACCCAAGGCTGCCGTTCACAGTTGGCAGGTTGTACATTGCACAGCTCCAGTGACGGCCCTGTACTCAATGAGGCTTTACGGATGGGAAGGGTATCCAGGCAGAAGGGGCCTACTTTACAGAAATATGAAAAACAACCTATACTCAGGGAACTGGCCCCATACAGCCACGTCAGAGGCTAAAGAACCCCTTGAAGCTAGGCAGCTCCTCTGCACCTCCATGATTGCCTACCGAACTGGCTGATAGTGTCTTGGGAGAACTCCTGGGGCTTTGCGTTTGTTTTGCTTTTGAGACAGAGTCTTGCTCTGTCACCAGGCTACAGGGCAACCTTGACCTCCCAGGTTCAAGCCATTCTGCCACCTCAGCCTGGCTGAGTAACTGGGACGACAGGCATGTACCACCACACTCAGCTAATGTTTAAATTTTTTGTAGGAATGGTGGTCTCCCTATGTTGCCCAGGCTGGCTTCTAACTCCTGGCTTTAAGGGACCCTCCTGCCTTTGCCTCCCAAAGTGCTGGGATTACAGGCATCAGCCACCATGCCAGGCCAGGCTTTGCATTTGGTGTGAGACACAATCCTGCCTCTGACAGAGCTATGGAGCTCTCGGCAGGATGTGGATATTTCCCTTCTGAACTGTTGACCGTGCAAACATTCAGGCCCATAGGATGCAGGACCCAAATATCCAAACTGCTCAGTGTCCTATGAATGGCCCATCAGCTTCTCATGCATAGGCACCAGACAAGCTGACAAACGAGTCAGTTCAATATCTAAGCCACCCCAACTTCTTTGTAGAAGTAGTTTCAGTAGCAAAGAATGGTCCAAGAAAAATGAGCACACCCAGGGTGAATGTCTACAACACTCCAGGCACTCAGCAAATGTGATCTCTTCCATTCTCACAGCTTCACGAGACATCATCACCTTTCATTTTCCTGATGAGGAAACTGAGGTGCAGAGATGCCAGGTAACTTACCTAGGCTACGTGAGTAATAAGCAGCCACAAATCTCACTGGAATTTTTCTGGTGCCATAGCCTCTATCCCTATATCCTAATGTCAGCTCTCAAAAGGTATCCCGGCCTGGCAAGGTGGCTCATGCTTGTAATCCCAGCACTTTGGGAGGCTGAAGTGGGTGGATCACAAGGTCAGGAGATTGAGACCATCCTGGCAAATATGGTGAAACCCCATCTCTACTACAAATACAAAAATTAGCTGGGTCTGGTGGTGCACACCTGTAGTCCCAGCTACTCGGGAGGCTGAGGCAAGAGACTTGCTTGAACTCGGTAGGCAGAAGTTGCAGTGAGCCGAGTTTGCACCACTGCACTCCAGCCTGGGTGACAGAGTGAGATGCTGTCTCAAAAAAAAAAAAAAAAAAAAAAAAAAGGTACCCGGAAAAGGGCAGGAAACAGCGACTATGGTTCCCAAAGTGCCTGAGAGCATGTATGTGGCAGAGTCTCTCCCTGTTTTTAATTTTATGTATTTTTCTAGAACCTATGTCATCAGTCTCAGAGCTCAGAAACCCCTCTTCAGAGGCAGAAGCTGTTTCTAGACCTGATTCCACCAGAGCCTCTTCTCTCTGTGCAATAGTTTGGTGCTGACAGAGTAGAATAAATTATTAAATGCTTTTCCAGAATTGATTTCACTCCAAGGCCCTTTGTGTTAAAATAATGTCCTATATCAAATGGGGTTCTTGGTTGTGCCTGACTCTGACTAACTCACTCGAGGTAGAGAATGGAACTTATTGGAAAGATACAGGGCCAGTGAAAGAGTCCTTTTAAAAAATGCTGTAATAGGGTCGGGCGCGGTGGCTCAAGCCTGTAATCCCAGCACTTTGGGAGGCCGAGGCAGGCAGATCACAAGGTCAAGAGATCGAGACCATCCTGGTCAACATGGTGAAACCCCGTCTCTACTAAAAGTGCAAAAAATTAGCTGGGCATGGTGGCATGTGCCTGTAATCCCAGCTACTCAGGAGGCTGAGACAGGAGAATTGCCTGAACCCAGGAGGCGGAGGTTGCGGTGAGCCGAGATCGCGCCATTGCACTCCAGCCTGGGGCGAAACTCCGTCTCAAAAAAAAAAAAAAAAAAAGGTGCTGTAATAAGGATGAGAAGCAGGGCAGCTCTGGGGAAGGAAGCCACAGGAGTTAAAGACTGGGTCTCCGGGACATCGTTATCAGGGTGTATCAGCTCTGACTCTTTTCTGCCCTTATTCACACGCCCAACTTGAGTTACCCGTCCACACCATGGCACAGAGAAAACAAGGCATCATGCCTGACAATTTCCTCAGAGCTTTGGCCAAAGAGTAAGGGGCAGTCTCTAAAGCAAAATCGAGGTGACACTACATGAGAAAGGGAAGTCGATCTGGCACTCGGACGGCATTTGCTTTTGCTTGACCAGGTTCTACTGAGGTGGGTAACACCAGCTGGGCATGTAAGCAGGAGCTGATATACCCTGAGAGCAGTCTTTCTCCAGGAATATTCAACTACATTATTTCTTTTCTGCTATTTTCTTTTCTTTTTGGTGAAGTCTTGCTTTGTCACCCAGGCTGGAGGGCAGTGGTGCGATCTCTGCTCACTGCAACCTCTGTCTCCCAGGTTCAAGTAATTCTCCTGCCTCAGCCTCTCAAGTAGCTGGAATTATAGGCTTGTGCCACCACACCCACCTAATCTTTGTATTTTTAGTAGAGACGGGATTTCACCATGTTGACCAGGCTGGTTTCAAACTCCTGGCTTCAAGTGATCCGCCCACCTTGGCCTCCCAAAGTGCTGGAATCACAGACATGAGCCACCAAGCCAGGCCCAGACTAAATTATTTCAATTTAATGTACTAGAAGTTTGAAAATTAATACTTAAGAAAAAATTTGCCGGGCGCGGTGGCTCAAGCCTGTAATCCCAGCACTTTGGGAGGCCAAGGCGGGTGGATCACGAAGTCGAGAGATCGAGACCATCCTGGTCAACATGGTGAAACCCCGTCTCTACTAAAAATACAAAAAGTTAGCTGGGCATGGTGGTGCGTGCCTGTAATCCCAGCTACTCAAGAGGCTGAGACAGGAGAATTGCCTGAACCCAGGAGGCGGAGGTTGTGGTGAGCCGAGATCGTGCCATTGCACTCCAGCCTGGGTAACAAGAGCAAAACTCCGTCTCAAAAAAAAAAAAGAAAGAAAAAATTTGTATAATGGTACAGAGTTTCATCTTGGAATGATAAAAACGTTCTGGAGATGATGGTGGGGGTGGGTGTACAACAATGTGAGTGTACTTAACGCCCCTGAACCGTACAGTTAAAAATGGTTAATATGCTAAATTTTATGTCATGTATATTTTACCACAATTTGAAAAATCACATCAACCTTAAGAAAGAGAGAAAGTTACAAAATGATGTGTGGCATCCTGAAACAGAATAGAATCTGTAGTTTAGTTAATATTATTGTACCAATGCTAATTTCTTAATTTTGATAAATGTGTCATAGCTATAAAAGATTTTTAATGTTAGGGCAAACTGGCTTCAAAGTATATGGGCGCTGGGCATGGTGTCTCACACCTGCAATCCCAGTACTTTGGGAGGCTGAGGCAGGCAGATCATTTGAGGTCAGGAGTTTGAGACCAGCCTGGTCAACATGGTGAAACCCCATTTCTACTAAAAATAGAAAAATTAGCTGGGTATGGTGCTGTACGCTTGTAATCCCAGCTACTTGGAGGCTGAGGCAGGAGGATTGATTGAACCAAGGAGGCAGAGGTTGCAGTGAGCCAAGATTGTGCCACTGGACTCCAGCCTGGGCAACACGGCAAGACTCTGTCTCAGATTTAAAAAAAAAAAAAAATGGCCGGGCACAGTGGCTCAAGCCTGTAATCCCGGCACTTTGAGAGGCCAAGGTGGGCAAATTGATTGAGGTCAGAAGTTCAAGACCAGCCTGGCCATCGTGGTAAAACCCCATCTCTACTAAAATACAAAAATTAGCTGGGTGTGGTGATGCACGCCTATAATCCCAGCTACTCAGGAGGCTGAAGCAGGAGAATCACTTGAACCTGGGAGGCAGAATTTGCAGTGAGCAGAGATCACATCATTGCACTTCAGCCTGGGTGACAGAGTGAGACGCCGCCTCAAAAAAAAAAAAAATGAGTATATAGGGCTGAGTGTGACAGCTCACGCCTGTAATCCGAGCATATTGGGAGGCCAAGACAGGAGGATCGCTTGAGGCCAGGAGTTTGAGAGCAGCCAGGGCAACATAGTGAGAGCTCGTCTCTACAAAAAAGTTTAAAAATTGGCTGGCACGTGGTGTATGCCTATAGTCCCAGCTACTCTGGAAGCATGGCTTGAGCCCAGGAGTTCAAGGTTGCAATGAGCCATCATCGGGCCATCGCACTCCAGCTTCACAACTGAGTGAGTATATGGGATTCTTTACTATCATTGCAATTTTTCTGTAAATCTAAAATTATTTCAAAATAAAAAGTTTATTTTAATATGGAAACTACATTATAACCATTTTAGTAAATAACTTTTATAAATAACATTCAATTCATGAGGGTTTTCAACATGTGAACTAATTTTGTGCAAGACATCCACATTGTTCCATAAAATGAATCAGAAATGTTCTTACCTAGTAGAAATTCCACAGTGTGATGATGTTCTCGTCTGAGTCTTCAGTTCCCTCTGCCTTGATAGTGCAGTCAGTAGAATGTTCCTTCTCAGAACCCAATCCACATATTGACGCAGAACTGACAGAATTAAAACTCTACAAATCCGGGACAACCACACCACGTACCTCTCCAGGTGACACAAAACAAGGTACACTATGTCACCTCTAAGGTCATCATCCCCAAAATGTTCTGCTTGAATCTTGTTAAGACTTTAGGTTCCATTTTTGGGGAACACAGATCGTGAACAAGTTCTGTGACACCTTGAGGAGAGAAGTCTGCAAGCCCAGAGCCCGGGGCAGACCAGAAGACAACTGGCGTGGTTTCTGGAAATGAGTCTAAGTTGTATTCTTTGGAGAAGTTTGGCCGTGAAGGGAGCAGAAAAATGAGGAAGTAGGAGCTAAGAGGAGCCTGTTCCTAATTTCCAGTCTTTCCTCAACTGGGGATCAATAAGATCCTGAGCCATGCGAGGACGAGGGAAATGTCCCTGTCTTCTTTCCCTGTTCTTGTTCTGTGTCATGTGTTGCTTCTTCTGTATATTATGTGGTCATGTTCAATATGAGAGTATTCCTTCTTCTATCAGAGGTTCTAATTGAATCTGCAGAGCATCTTCTCTCGCTGGCTGTGTGCTCCATAAATACTAAAAGAATCTACAAAGTCAAAGTTGTGAATGAAGTGGAGATTAACAGAGCATTAAGAGACAGGCTGGGCCAGGCATGGTGGCTCACCCCTGTAATCCTAGCACTTTGAGATGCCAAGGTGGGTGGATCACAAGGTCAAGAGATCCAGACCATCCTGGCCAACATGGTGAAACCCCGTCGCTACTAAAATAATAAAAAATAAAAAATAAAAAAATTAGCCAAACGTGGCGGTGTGTGCCTGTAGTCCCAGCTACTTGGGAGGCTGAGGCAGGGGAATTGCTTGAACCCAGGCGGTGGAGGTTGCAGTGAGCTGAGATCGCACCACTGTGCTATAGCTGGGTGACAGAGCAAGATTCTGTTTCAAAAAAAAAAAAAAAAAAAAAAAAAGAGGCTGGCACTATTAAGGTGCGGTGAGAGAGTCACTTGTTTTAAGTGGAAAATTTAAAGTCCAAAAGCTCATCGATCAAAAGCAATAAGATCTTAATGTAATGTTTTTTAAAAATCAAAATTAATGTAAAAACCCTTGTGAACAAAATATCAGAAGTTTAGGCCGGGCGCGGTGGCTCAAGCCTGTAATCCCAGCACTTTGGGAGGCTGAGGCTGGCGGATCACGAGGTCAGGAGGCCGAGGCGGGCGGATCACGAGGTCAAGAGATCGAGACCATCCTGGCCAACATGGTGAAACCCCATCTCTACTAAAAATACAAAAATTAGCTGGGCGTGGTGGTGCGCACCTGTAGTCCCAGCTACTTGGGAGGCTGAGGCGGAAGAATTGCTTGAACCCAGGAGGCGGAGGTTGCGGTGAGCCGAGATCGCGCCATTGCACTCCAACTGGCGCCTGGCGAAAGAGTGAGCCTGTCTAAAAAAAAAAAAAATATATATATATATATATATCAGAAGTTTAAATAAAGAGCCTACATTTGTACATCTCTGCTTCACTCATCTCATGCTAATCCCAGCCCAGTAAAACCTGTTCTACAAAAGCAGGCTGGGGGCCCAAGGGGTATAGGTAGCTATTTGAGTTTTTGAAATATTGCATTACAATATTATTCCTCTTGATTACTGAGTTTCCTGGGGTCCTTTTAACCATCTCGTCCTAGCCCTGACCTTGCTTAAGTTCTATGTGTGACTCAAAGAAACAATATCCATAAAAGACATTTTGGGGATAAAAGGAAGAAATGGTATAAGATAATATTGGGGAATACCGTTACTGCTTAGGTGATAATGACACTGATTGTGTAGAAGATGTCCTTACTTTTTTGGAGATGACTTCAGCAAAACTTATATATTATATGTAAATGAAACAAATCGGCTGGGTGTGGTGGCTGTTGTCTGTAATCCCAGCATTTTGGGAGGCTAAGATAGGTGGATCACTTGAGGCCAGGAGTTCAAGACCAGCCTGGCCAACATGGAGAAACTGTCTCTACTAAAAAAGGAAAAAAACAAAAACAAAAACAAAAAACTAGCCCAGCATGATGGTGCACACCTGTAATCCAGCTCCTTGAGAGGCTTGAGACATGAGAATTACTTGAACCCAGAGGCAGAGGTTGCGGTGAGCCAAGATTGTGCCACTGCAGTTCATCCTGGGTGACACAGTGAGACTCTGTCTCAAGAAGAAACGAATAGGTAAAATTTTAAAAATAATTGAATTTTGTTCCTGTATATAAAGTTGTTCACTGCACTATTCTAAGTTTCCAGGTGTTTAACATTTTTATGATTAAACATTTTAGAAACACTTATATAAGCCAAACTTTTATAACAATGTAATACTTTACAACAAAATTACATTGTTACATTTTATAACAATGTAATACTTTATAACAAAAGTAGCAAACTTTTATAACAATGTAATTACAACTAGATGGTCTGTAAATACAAACCATCTAGAAGAGGCTAATTTGTTACTACATAGCTGGATGGTGAGGATGGCGGTAACTCACTTGCCCTAAAACGAACACTAATCTGATCCTACTCCTTCCAATGCCTGCCAGCTTCAGATGTAGTCTATCTTTGCTCCAGGCTCACCAGGAGCTGGGGGTAAGGGCGCAATCAAGTTTCAATTTAGCTATTCAGAATCCAAATTAATGAATATCATATCAGTCACTTCTGCTTTCTCTGTCGTTTTCCTGGTATTTCCCCAGAGGTGTCCAATGTAAAACAGGCCAGCCTCACATCAGACCTAGAGAAAAGGAAAATGCAATTGTTATTACACAGAACAGAGACTATCACACATGGGCCTCAGGTGACACAGTAGCACCACCTGAGTACCTGCTGCAGTTCCTGGGGCCTCATCTCAGACCTACTGAATCTGAAACTCTGGGGGTTCAGCCCAGCAATCTGTGTTTTAACAAGCCCTCTGGGCGATTCTAATGCACACTGAAGTCTGAAAACCACAGATACAAAGAGACACACAAGTGCTATGAATAGACTTATTTAATTTTGTCCTTCCACTCTATCAGTACCCAGCCTGTGTTTCATTATACCTGCAGTGGATGAGCTAAAAAGAGTTCTACAATGACATTCTGGTGCGGTAATTCTGAGCGAGGGGTTCCATTAGCGCGTGCTCAAGAACCAGCAGGAAGGCATTTCAGAAAAGTGCCAGTGTCACTTTAAGGAGCCACTCTGAGGGGAGATGAAGCCAAGGACCATGGGCTGTTGCCAAATGTGTGGTGTCTTCTGACCTTGTGTGTCTTTTTGACTTTGGTCATGTTGTGCAGAGAGCCGTGGAGACCTGCGCAGTCTAGGTGTCAAGTTTTTGTGAGGCCTCAAACTATACAAAATATAAAAGATACATAAAATATTTTGAGGCCTCATAAAAATTTGAAAATGCCTGTAAGACACCTCCACTACAGGTCTCCATAGCTCTCTGAAACTATTTTATATTGCTTTAATTTATAAAAGCTTCCCAACTGATGTTTATTTGCAGCCTGGATTGAAAATCACTGCTCTAGTGTCCCTGATGTGAATATCTTTGATAAAAGTGCAAAGGAATCTTTGTTTCTTGGCTCCCCACCCCCCGCAGATCACAGCAGCCTCCATCTGGAGTCAAAATATGGAGCTGTGCTGCTCCCAGCCACAGCTGACCCAGCTGCACTCACAACACCCATTTGGCCTTCGTAAGATTTAGGTGGAAGATGAGGCAGGTGAGCAGCAGGAAGGCCAGGTGTGCTGAAATTCCACGGAGGCAGAAAGTGTCCATGCGGCACTATTTGAAGACAGTTTAACTAACAGCAATCAAAAAGCTATTCTTCTCCACTGGACCGGGACCCCCCTCAGGTGGAGATTGTTCTCCCCAGCTGGAAGCCTGGGGTTTTTGCGAGTGGGCCGCTTTGATCAGGTGCAGGAGGCTGCAGGCTCCTCAGAGGATGCATCTCCAAGGTAGGCCAGAAAATGCCACCTTCTAAGATGAAAATGAAAATGAATCATGTGCATAAACTATGCTAAATGATGACTTGTAATCGTGCTTCTGGGGTTTCCCTAGTATCAGCCAGGGGACTAGAATGTGACATGAATTGCCATTCAGGGATTGTCATAGTCCTGAGTTAATGCACCCCTGTTGTGGTGGACATTTGTCAATGTTTGTGGCAGCCTAGCCTCCATGCCCTCCTTCTATTTGGGGGAACTTCCCACTGTGTGAGTCACCGCAAGCTTCGCCTCCCTCTAGGGAAGTAGGAAGGTCTAGAGAATAATCTCTTCCCCAACATACTTTTAGTTAGCACAGAAGCAAATGATGGGCTGGCCAATCAGATACTCTCACCCTAGACTTTACATTGTGAACAAATGTGTGGTATGAGGCAAAGATGAATGGAAAGTTAGAATCCATGTGCACTGGCCAGGTGTGGTGGCTCATGCCTGTAATCCCAGCATTTTGAGAGGCTAAGGTGGGTGGATCACCTGAGGTCAGGAGTTCGAGAGCAGCCTGGCCAACATGGCGAAAACCCCATCTCTACTAAAAATACAAGAATTAGCCAGGCATGGTGCTGTGAGCCTATAATCCCAGCTACCCAGGAGGCTCAGGCAGGAGAATTACTTGAACTGGAGGCAGAGGCTGCAGTGAACTGAGATTGTGCCATTGCACTCCAGCCTGTGTGACAGAGCAAGACTCCATCTCAAAAAAAAAAAAAAAAAATCCATGTGCGTTTAAAGAATCTGGCCAAAGCATCCTGGTAGGATTGTTCCTGTTCAAAGATGATTGTGTTGTATTCTGCTCCTTGGGCCCCATCTCTACTGGTTTTTTTTTTGTTGTTGTTGTTGTTGTTGTTTTGGTTTTTGCCCATATAGTTACTTCTGTGTGTGTGTGTGTGTGTGCACGCACATGTGCGTGATGGCAAATTTTAAATATATAATACATTTTTATCAATCATAGTCCCCATACTGTATACCCTATCCCTATCTTCATTCTTCACCTTCTTAAAATCTGCTTCTTACATATTTTGAGGCCTCATGAAAACTTGAAACTATTTAATTCAAAGTGACCTTGTAGTCTCTTTTCCGTTGACAATAATCAGAGTGGTTTTCTGCTGCTTGCAACCAGTAATGGACTATGTAGACATGTTTGGAAGGCATGGTATAATGCTGATTTTCAGGTGCTGTAGGGATACCAAGATGCATACAGTCTGGAATCCACTACACACAGCACCTGAGAATACAGACTCTGTGGTGAGACAGGCTTGAGTTCAAATCTTGACTCTGCCACTTACTAGCTGGGTGACCTTTCACCTGTTCCTTTATCATCGCTGGGTTTCGTTTCCTCATCTGTAAAATGGGGTTACTAAATTTTAAAATTAGCAGACCAGGAAAGGGTAGGGAATTATTTACCAGGGGCTGAATTTGTGTGTGTAGAGGAAAATAAAGGAATCATAAAAGTACGATTTCTTCCCTTTCTCCTTCAGCCTGAACACATTTCACATCTTGTAAACTTGATGGAAATTTCCTTTTCAATATCTGGCATTAGAGAGAGAAAATTAGGGAAAGAGAAGACAAGGAATGAAAAATTGGAGGGAAAGAGAGGAAACTCTTGAATAAAAGCAAGTTGCTTAGACCATGAGAGAGGAGAAGCTATCATCAAAAGCCAAACTCCAGACTTATGTTAAGGTGTTAGAAAGTGTTACTGGAAGGTTGGAGAGCCCAAAGAAGTACCAGAAAGATTCCAAAACCAAGCTTCAAAGAAGGGAGAAGTAGCCTGGTGGTTTGAGGTGGGTTCTGAGTGTGACATGCCTCTGGATAGGGCTTGGAGATTTGGAGTGGCGAGAGTGAACAGTGAATAACAAAAAGTAGGTAGGGCTTAGTGAGGGCTCCCACTCATGCGATTGGCCCTGTGAATTTCATCTGCTTTCAATCGTCACAACATTTCCATGGAACATGCACCCCTGTTGGTCCCATCTGCCAAAAATCACACTGTCAGTAAGTGGCCACGCTGGGATTTGAACAGTCCTTCTGGGCCCAGAGTCCAAGCTAGAGTTAAATGTGCCTGAGCTGTATAATGACTTAATTAAATGTTGGTGTTTATACAGTAGAAATACTCATAGTACAATCAGTGCATTAAGTTTCTTCACAGCCTGGACATTAAATACTTTCTCCTTTACCTTTGCTCTGGGCTCCCACTTGGAGAGAGAACCTTTGCATTCTTAAGGACAATCTGCTTGTTTCCACTTGGACAGCTTGGCAAGAAAGAGTGCTAACTCCTAGAAAGCTTCTAATTACTGCCAAGGTGAGCCAAGTGAAAAGTTGGTTCCATTTTCTGCAGAGTGACAGTTCATTTAATTTCAGCAATAAACTGGCTTCTAGGAGAAAGGACTGTTTAAAGGTCTGTGTAAATTAGATGGCGATTATGAAATTCATGATATGACTAATCCAGTTGCTGAACCTATGATTATCTGGCACCATCCAAGAATCTACAGTGTAACAGGCTCTATGCCTCCATTAAAGAGAAGTCAGTTTAATTCTGTGCTGCACTCCAGATTACTTCTCTCCTTTCCCAGATCTCCTCTATCAAAGAGAGTAGACATTTATAAAATGGTTTCTGAATTAAATTCAGTGTCCTGAAAGCCAAAGCCATATGAGCTATTTTTTTCATGGATGACTCAGAGCTTGGGAATTCCAGTGTATTGCTTTATATAATTTGAAGTACCATAAAGACCTTTGACCTAGACTTCCTTTGGTGATATGTGTATCTTTTCCTGTAATTAGAGTCTATGATTAGACTACAGGCCATCACAAGCCTTTAGCTTTCCAAAGCACTCTTTATTTTTGGACCTTTCTAATTTGTTTTCTCGGGAATATTATATCTTGCAAGTATTAACCAAAATCCATTTGTAACAAGCACCTACACACATCCCAGTTTCAAAAATCGGGAAGCAAAAAATTTGGCCCAAACTCTGCGGTCACTGACAGGGTTTTGAAGAGTCTAACAATCACTGAACACTTGCAGCTTCCCAGCGCCTTTCAGAGACAAAGGCCCGTGGTTCCTGTACACATTTTGCGTCTTGTGGCCCAGCTTTCCTGGCCAAAGCTGAGCGGACCAGGGATTAGTGACTGATTCAAAAGCTGCCATCTGTAGGTTAGACAGCAGCCAATGAGATGTCCTCATGCAAGAGACTGGCAGGAAAAGGGCGCCCTCTACAGGACGGGCTCTCGCTGACCCAGTCTGACTGCTACGGATACTAGAATCATCAGTCAGACAGAAGAGAAGTCAAGACAGTCACAATAAAGAGAGAAGCCTAGAGTCTGCGGCAAAAGGCACTTTCTGCTGAGAGGACAGTAAATAACCAGGTATTTGCCTTGTATCTCAAATGCCTGTTGGTTTTCTTGATTTCCTACTGTTTTCTCTGTGTAACCTTCTAGTAAGTCCTCATTGACTGAGGAAGCTAGAACTCGCTTTCCTGACACCTGCTGAGAGTCCCCAGAACCTGTGAATATCAGCTTATGTGACAAAAGGGACTTTGAAGATGTGATTTAAATTAAGGATCTTGAGGCCGGGCACGGTGGCTCACGCCTATAATCCCAGCACTTTGGGAGGCCGACGTGGGTGGATCACGAGGTCAAGAGATTGAGACCATCCTGGTCAACATGGTGAAACCCCGTCTCCACTAAAAATACAAAAATTAGCTGGGCATGGTGGTGCGGCCTGTAGTCCCAGCTACTCAGGAGGCTGAGGCAGGAGAACTGCTTGAACCCAGGAGGCAGAGATTATGGTGGGCCGAGATCGCGCCACTGCACTCCAGCCTGGGTAACAAGAGTGAAACTCCGTCTCAATAAACAAACAAACAAACAAATAAATGATCTTGAGAGACAATCCTGAATTATCCAGTTGGGCCCAATGTAATCACAAGGGTCCTTATAAGAGGGGGCAGGAGGGTCAGAGTGAGTAGTAGGAGATGTGGCCACGGAAACAGGAGGTTGGAGTGATGTGAGGCAGGGGCTGTGAGGCAGGGACTGCAGGCAGCCTGCAAAGCCAGAAAAGGCAAGAAAATGTATTATCTTCTGAAGCTTCCAGAATGAGCCATTTCTGCAAACACTTGGCTAAATCTCAGTGAAACTGATGTTGGACTTCTGGCCTCTGGAACTATAAGATAATACATTTGTGTTGTTTTAAGCCACTAAATTTGTGGCATTTTCTTACAGTAGCCATAGGAAACTAATATACCAACTGACAGACTTAAGTCGGAGGTCCAGCATCTTCTGTGTTCTTTTATTGAGGAAGACACACAATAAGTACCGTAAGTACTTGGACATTCTGCCTATTAGCATTGTGAGAAGTTCTCTGATCTACTTTGAGTGGGTTATTACATTTTGCCAGAAAGATATATGGGAGAAAATGGGAAACTAGGCATGGAATAAAAATGACAAGAGAGTTGCCAATGGGGCCACAGGCACTCAAAAAACACCATAAGAGCAGTCTGTGGTTGGCTGTGGTAGCTCACACCTGTAATCCCAGCACTTTGAGAGGCCAGTGGATTGCTTGAAGCCAGGAGTTCAAGACCAGCCTGGGCAACATGATGAAACCCTGTCTCTACTAAAAATACAAAACATTAATCGAGTGTGGTGGTACATACCTGTTGTTCCAACTACTTAGGAGGTTAAGGGGGGTGGATGATAATATTAGGAGAAATACCTAATGTAGGTGATGGTGGGGATGGATGCAGTAAACCACCTCCCCGCTTGAACCCGGGAGGTAGAGGTTACAGTGAGCTGAGATTGCACCATTGCACTCCAACCTGGGAGATAGAGCGAGACCCTGTCTCGAAAAAAAAGCAGTCTTTGTAAATAGAAAGAATTTGATGCTATATTTTTAAACCTACTAATGATAATGAAAACAGATAAGAAACTGGTAAAACTGAAGCCACACTTCACCCAGGGCTGTACCCATCACACAGTCATTTTTCATTAATTCAGAATCTGTCTGGAGAGATATCTCAGTGCTCTTGTTAATTACTTCTTTCAAGGCATTCTCCTCATTGTAAGTGAGCACACCCCTGGGTACCATCCTATAAGTAAGTACGTTAATGACTATATGCAACATCCTGAGCCAAGTACTTATACACGTAAACTGGCTTTCTGGCACACCTTTCAACTCTCCCATGATAACTTCTAGAGAACACTGTGCCAGGTAGGCATGCCTGTCACCCTCAATAAGGACCTAAGTAAGGATTCTTTTCTGTAAGGATTCTAGTTCAATCAGCTCATTCCACTAGTGCCTCAGAAAAGGCTTTCTGCCGCCAAAGAAAAGTAAGCTTTTTTTTTTTTTTTTTTTAATGGTTTCCACTCACGTGGTATATTTTAGGATAAATGCATTTTGAAGGCAAGGGCAAGGTTTTTGTACATACTTTTATTTATCCCTTAGTAAGCTGAATATGACTAGTAAAGAAATGTTTATGCTATAGTAATAAGGATTATTCTGATAATTACTGTATTGATTGTTTTGATAATTACTGTGTTCTTAGTTGCAGACCACAGAATTCACTCTAGCTAGTTTCAATGGAAAGGGACTACAGTGGGGTATTAGGTAGCTTATGGGATTTCCAGCAGTGTCAGAGAAACAGGCTAGGATACCACACAGCCAGAAACAATCCCAGCAGGAATGCCCAGCCATGAACAGGACTGTTCTCACAGAAGCCCCACTGCTGCTGCTCACCAGTCAGTACCTGTGATGCCAGCGGCCGGACGCTGGAGCTTCTCTCAGAGCTCTTTCACAGCCATGTCTGTGAAAAGACGGACCCACCTACATGTGCCGCCACTTCACTTAAATGACTGTCATCTTCCTGGAGCACATAGGCATCTGCTGGGCAGAACTGGGTCACAGGCAGAACCCTAGCTACAAAAGGGTCCAGGCACTGCAGGTTTTTTGGTTAAAGCATACCCAAAGGATTATAAATTATTCTATTATAAAGACACATGCACACATATATTCATTGAGGCACTATTTACAATAGCAAAGACTTGGAACCAATCCAAATGCCCATCAATGATAGACTGGATAAAGAAAATGTGGCACATATACACCATGGAATACTATGTAGCCATAAAAAAAGGATGAGTTCATGTCTTTTGCAGGGACATGGATGAATCTCGAAACCATCATTCTCAGCAAACTGACACAAGAATAGAAAACCAAACACTGCCATGTTCTCACTCATAATGGGTGTTGAACAATGAGAACACATGGACACAGGGAGGGGAATATCGCACACTGGGGCCTGTTGGGGAGTGGGAGAACTATGGGAGGGTTAGCAGCGGGTGGAAGTATTGGGGAGGGATAATATTAGGAGAAATACCTAATGTAGGTGATGGTGGGGATGGATGCAGTAAACCACCATGGCGTGTATCCCTGTGTAACAGTCCTGCAAGATCTGCACGTGCACTCCAGAACTTAAAGTATCATTTTTTTTTTTGATGGAAAAAAAAAGCAGATGTTGTGTGGACCCATCCGTGGAATCTGCCACAATGACCATATGGATTTCAGGCAATTTGTGGGTCAAAATGATGGTAATTATGAGAGTTATATGAGAATAATAGCTCGCAATTTCCAGTGCTTTCTAGTGCTTAATATCTTCTAAGCATGATCTCATCTAATCCTCAAAGCAGCTCTATGAGGTAGGTACTATTCCTATCTTTGGACTGTCAGTGAAGACATCAAAGGACCAAAGAGGTTAATTCACTCACCCGACATCTCATGGTAGAAAAGCCAGGATTCAAACTCCAATCTGTCTGAATGAAAGCCTGCGCTTTCAGCTAGTATACTGCTAATGCTCTACTAATTATTATTTTTAGTTCATTTGCGAGGGGCAGCTTGACTAGCGAATCTGGGTTTCCCATTTCTGGAAGACTTTGTATCCACACTGGGACTCTGATATTTGTGTAACTGGAAACGGAAATGAGATCTTCTGAATGTGGACTGCAAAGGAGAGGGGACGTCTGACCAGTCCTGGGTTATATTACCTTTGTGTCAAAGCTAAGGTGACAAGCCAAGCATAGGATATGCCCCAAGTCCACTGAAAAATTTTGTCTTTGAAGAGAACAGGAAAAGTATCTCTATTATCTGGTACAGTCTATATGGGTTGTTTTATCTGAAAGGTGAAGGAGGAATGCGGAGGCGGGGGGAAGTAACCTTAACTCTAGACAAAACTTAAATGATTTTCTTCTCTTTCTTCATTTCTAAAGCTACAGCCAGTCAGACAAGCCGGGGCGTGTAGTGTTGCACCAGGATCCTGCTGCATTATCAGCCTCCAGGCTGTGAAGCAAGTGCAATTAACATTCCGAGGTGTGAGTCACTTCCCCACCATTTGAGCCCTGCAGCATCTTATTGTGATTGCAAAGGTTGGACTAACTCTGGCTTTCTCAATGAGATGTGTACACATTAAACACATACAGACAGTTCTTAAAAAGTTATAAATTCAAACGTTCCGTAGTATGTGGAACCCAGTAAATTATAGAATGGGAGACACTTTCAAAGGAGCACCTGATTCAGTGTCCTCTCACCTCTCCTAATTAAAAAAAAAAGAAAAGAAAAAAAGAAAAAGAAACATAAAAACAACAGCAGTGTAGTGATGTTTTAATTTTATTCTAAACTTGTGTCATCCTGTTGAATTGAGGCCCAGCAAACCCGTGGACCTTCTGGTATTTGGTATAAACAGAGCACCTAACCTGGACTGCCTTCCATAGAGCTAAGACATTTTCTGTTTTGCATGTAGATCAGTATGCTCCAAAATGCAATGTGGAAATCGCTGGGGGTACATAAATAAGCTTTAAAAGGTATTTGAACATATATATAATTTTTTTTTTTTTTTTGAGTCAGGGTCTTGCTATATTGCCCGGGTTGGAGTTCAGCGGTGGGATCACAACTTACTTCAGCCTTGAACTCCTGGGCTCAAGCAATTCTGCCTCAGCTACCTGAGTAGTTTGGACTACAGGTGAATGCCCCCATGTCCAGCTAATTTTTTTTAATGTTCTGTAGAGATGGGGTCTCGACTTGTTGTAAAGTATCCAACTCCTGAGCTCAAGTGATCCTCATGCCTCAGCTTCCCACAGTGCTGGGATTACAGGCATGAGTCATACACCTGGCCACGAACACATATTTTTAAATGTGTATTAAGAAAGACGTATAATAGCAGAGCACGGTGGCTCATGCCTGTAATCCCAGCACTTTGGGAGGCCGAGACGGGTGGATCACGAGGTCAAGAGATCAAGACCATCCTGGTCAACATGGTGAAACCCCATCTCTACTAAAAATACAAAAATTAGCTGGGCATGGTGGCGCGTGCCTGTAATCCCAGCTACTCAGGAGGCTGAGGCAGGAGAATTGCCTGAACCCAGGAGGCGGAGGTTGCAGTGAGCTGAGATCATGCCATTGCACTCCAGCCTGGGTAACAAGAGTGAAACTCTGTCTCAAAAAAAAAAAGAAAGAAAGAAAGACATATAATAGGTCAAACATGAGATTTGTGGATGTTATTGCTCACGCAAGCATAAGATTTTTAAAAAGAAAGGGAAATCACTGCAAGGAATCAGATTAAGCAAGTAATTAAATAAATAACATGGTGCTCTAGCAAAACCGAAAACGGTGCAGGTGGTCCTGGAGTGATGAAAGTGAGCGGAGCCTCGAAGAGGAACCCGGAGTGCCTGGGTTCAAGGGCCTGCTCTGCCACTGATGGGCTGGACAGAGCTTACAAGTCATGTCCCCCTGATGAACTTCAGACTCTAAAGAAGAGGCTGTACTGGGGGAATGCTGAACTTGGGGCGTGTTCTTACTTGTTCCAGGAGACTAGGGCTTCCCACGGTGTCCCAGGCACCAGGCAGGAAGAAAGGGGAAGCTTCTTTCTGCTCCCAACAGCTTCAGCTAGAGGCAGCTGTCACTGGCTTTACAAATGTAGCATCTCACAGAAGTTGGTTTGAAAATAAGGCTTCATTGATTAAAAAGTCTGAAAATGTTCTTCTCAGCCCTCAAATAGAATATTTATATACTAGGCTTTTATAAACCATAACTAAGCAAAAAGCTAATGACATCAAAATAAGTTCAGCTGGGGTGAGGCTTGTTTCAGGAAGTCTGTCCAAGAGGAAAGTATGGCCAAATAATAACAGATAATGTGTTTGATCATAGTCTAGGCTATCCCAGGCACTGAGCTATATATATATTAATGAATCTGTGTGTGTGTGTGTGTGTGTGTGTGTGTGTGTGTGTGTGACAGTATCTTGCTCTCCTGCCCAGCCTGGAGTGCAATGGTGTAATCTCTGCCCACTGCAACCTCCGCCTCCCAGGTTCAAGTGATTCTCCTGCCCCAGCCTCCCAAGTAGCTGGGACTATAGGTGTGTGCCACCACACCTAGTGCATTTTTAGTAGAGACAGGGTTTCACCATGTTGGCCAGGAAGGTTTTGATCTCCTGACCTCATGATCCACCCGCCTCAGGCTCCCAAAGTGCTGGGATTACAGGCATGAGCCAGTGCACTCAGACTTATTAATGAATCTTGAAAAAACAAAACCAAAAAGCAAAATAAAACTACCACTAGGAGGTATGTTTTATAAATAACTCCACTTTACAGATGAGAATACTGAGGCTTAGTCAGAGAAGTGAAGTGGCTTGGCTTAGCTCATGCACTTTGTACATGGCCAGGGTATTTTTTTTGTTGTTTTTCTTTGAGACAGAGTCTCGCTCCATTGCCAGGCGCCAGGCTGGAGTGCAGTGGCAGGATCGCGGCTCACTGCAACCTCCGCCTCTCAGGTTCAAGCAGTTCTCCTGCCTCAGCCTCCCGGAGTAGCTGGGACTACAGGTGCACGCCACCACGCCCAACTAATTTTTCTATTTTTAGTAGAGATGGGGTTCCACCACATTGAAGGCCAGGGTATTAATACAAGCAGTCTGACTCCAAACCCTTGACTGTATCACTGTGTTGCCTTGCCAGAGGGCAGAGAGAAGTGCCTGGTACCTGAAAATTGGCAATCTCCAGCAATACAAATAAATACCTAAACACCCCATTTCTTTCAATGGTACGTATAGCTACTTTGCGCATTTCAGGCTATCCAGCGTCCATGACCCAATTTTCAAAGACTTTCCGTTCAGAAAGTTGTTCGGCAGTGGTGGGCCAAGCATGCTTCTTTGGCCAAGCCAGGGATGATCTCTGTCTTATGGTGAAGTCTTTGCTGTGAAGGTTCGTCTGGGTGGGGACTCACAGGCTTCTTGCAATGGAATTTCTCATACTCTAAACCAATTCTGAGTTCTCAGGCCACATCCCCGAGTCATATTCGTTTTTCTCCCGGACCACAGGGCTGGGTCTACCTACTTTCTTTCTTTTTTTTTTTTTTTTTTTTTTTTTTTTTTGAGACTGAGTCTCACTCTGTCACCTAGGCTGGAGTGCAGTGGTACAATCTCTGCTCACTGCAACCTCTGTCTCCCAGATTCAAATGATTCTCTTGCCTCAGCCTCTGGAGTAGCTGGGACAACAGGCATGAGCCACCATGCCTGGCTGATTTTTGTACTTTTTTTTTTTTTTTTGAGACGGAGTTTCGCTCTTGTTACCCAGGCTGGAGTGCAATGGCGCGATCTCGGCTCACCGCAACCTCCGCCTCCTGGGCTCAGGCAATTCTCCTGCCTCAGCCTCCTAAGTAGCTGGGATTACAGGCACGCGCCACCACACCCAGCTAGTTTTTTTGTATTTTTAGTAGAGACGGGGTTTCACCATGTTGACCAGGATGGTCTCTATCTCTCGACCTTGTGATCCACCCGCCTCAGCCTCCCAAAGTGCTGGGATTACAGGCTTGAGCCACCGCGCCCGGCCTGATTTTTGTACTTTTAATAGAGACAAAGTTTCACCATGTTGGCCAGGCTGGCCTCAAATCCCTGACCTCAAGTGATCCGCCTGCCTCAGCCTCCCAAAGTGCTGGAATTACAGGTGTGAGCCACCGCGTCTGCCTGGGTCTACCTACTTTCTGATCCACAGTTACATCTGCTATCACTTAGTTTCCTTTCTCCCAGACCTGTGAATGACTAGAACATAATCTCTTCTCTCCCTCCACCCTACCTCCATTTTTTTTTTTTAATTGGGCAGCCCTCAGAATCACAGCAGAATCAGGGAGAGTCCCCCTCCAGATCATTTCATGATTTCGGTCATTTCTCTCCACCTTCGAGTGTGCGTTTGTTTACTATGGCCTGCACCTGTGACTCTTCTTAGGGGAACTTGCCCTGGGCTGCTGGAGCTGCTTTTCCCTCAAGGACAGAGTTCTGGAAGTGCCCGGTAGTAGTGTTCATGCTCCTGCCATGGCCCTTAGTGGATGACCAAGGGTGAGACCCTCTCTTGCCTTAGGCTGAGACAGACTCAGGTGTGACTTACATCCCAGAGTCTCCCCCACCCCCGCGTGCATTGGATACAAGAGACCAGAAATCTCCACAAGATCAGTCCAAGATGCAGTCCACTCTGGCATTCAAGGCAGGAGATGTCCTCAGATGTCTTAGGTGCTGACTTCCAGCACCTGCAGCTGCTGTGTGCGCTGGAGGTCAGAGGTAGATGCGGAGGAAAGACCCTGGGTTCCCGCAGGATCCTGCTGAATCACAGACTGGCTGGGCTCCTTCCCTCGCCTGCCTCCCCCCACACCTTCACTGATTTCTCCTGGGAGCCCTTTCTTAATTTATTACTTACATACAAGTCCTCATCTCAGGGTTTTGTTCTGGGAAACCCAACCTAGAAAAAGACTTAAAAGAAAAGAAAAAAAGAATTACAACTTAAAACTTAAAATAGTTACCACTAGTTTCAATGTCATATAATAGAGCCAGGCCTGTTCCTTCTCAGCCTCTTGAAGAACTTAATGCTCAATTTAACATTGTATTTACATTTTCATTCAGCTTTTTATGACTCAATCACACCCAATCTTTTGTTGCTTTCTCCTTCCTTTGAAAGGTTTCTGAGTTTCTTCTTCTTTCTGGACATTAACTGGTAAGGACCACCCGAAACACAGTTTAAGGAGTTGTGTTGCCTCCAAGCTCCGCATCCCCTTTCAGGAAGCAGCATCTGGTTGTGTTTGTCCTTCTAACACACAGATGCACCCACAAATCCAAACTTGTGCACACACCCATGCACACAAATCGTGTTCACACATGCACGCATGAACAGAAACATGCACTCACACTCACGTGCACACACAAATCAAGAACATGCACACATGCACACACATATGCACACCATAGTTAGGATTCAGACACCCGGCCACCTGCCTGCCTAAACCGTTTGCTGTGGAATTTCCTGATGCTTCTTTTTTTTTTTTTTTTGAGACAGAGTGTCGCTCTTGTTGCCCAGGCTGGAGTGCAATGGCACAATCTCGGCTCACTGCAACCTCCGCCTCCTGGGTTCAAGCAATTCTCCTGCCTCAGCCTCCTGAGTAGCTGGGATTACAGGCACGCGCCACCACACCCAGCTAATTTTTTGTATTTTTAGTAGAGACGGGGTTTCACCACGTTGACCAGGATGGTCTCGATCTCTCGACCTCGTGATCCACCCGCCTCGGCCTCCCAAAGTGCTGGGATTACAGGCTTGAGCCACCGCGCCCGGCCTCCTGATGCTTCTTTTTACTTGTGTGGTTTCCTGAAAGAGTATGAAGGACTCTGTTGGCTGTCAACAGAGTGTCAAGTGTGGGATTGAACCAAATGACATACTTTGGAATATAATGAGAAAAATAGAAGGTGCTGAGAGAAAAAGAAGGCAAGTTGTTAAATTTCTGTAGGCAGCTTCTAAGCACACATCTTTAAAGTTTTTCTAAAGTCTAAGGCGGCACATAAAATTACCTTTGATTAAATGTTTATTATAGCTTCCTTATTAACGTTAGATCAGATTTATAATATGGTAGATTCTGAATAGAGCTATGTTTATACTATGTTGTATATACACTTTTTTTTTTTTTTTTTGAGACACAGTCTCATTCTGTTACCCAGGCTGGAGTGCAGGGCGTGATCTCGGCTCACTGTAACCTCTACCTCCTGTGTTCAAATGATTCTCTTACCTCAGCCTCCCAAGTAGCTGGGACTGCAGGCATGTGCCACCACACCTGGCTAATTTTTGTATTTTTAGTAGAGATGGGGGTTTCGGGGCCGGGCGCGGTGGCTCAAGCCTGTAATCCCAGCACTTTGGGAGGCCGAGGTGGGTGGATCACGAGGTCGAGAGATCGAGACCATCCTGGTCAACAAGGTGAAACCCCGTCTCTACTAAAAATACAAAAAATTAGCTGGGCATGGTGGCGTGTGCCTGTAATCCCAGCTACTCAGGAGGCTGAGGCAGGAGAATTGCCTGAACCCAGGAAGCGGAGGTTGCGGTGAGCTGAGATTGCGCCATTGCACTCCAGCCTGGGTAACAAGAGCGAAACTCCGTCTCCAAAAAAAAAAAAAAAAAAGAGAGATTCGCCTGCCTCAGCCTCCCAAAGTGCTGGGATTACAGGAGTGAGCCACCATGCCTGGCCTGCACTATAGTTTTCTAAAAGGAAGACGGAGTCATACTTGCCAAACTTTTTGGACTACAGCACCCTTTCTGAGGAGCATCTGTGAAACGAGAGTCCAGTGGACAATACTCTCAGCAGTGCTGACCCACTTTACCCTTGGGTCTGCACACTTGCAGTGATCTGGTTTAGCTTTTTGTAACATGAACACTAGCATTTTCCACAGATGTGACCTCCCACTGTCAAGATGATTTAAAACATTTGTGTGTGTGTGTGTGTGTGTGTGTGTGTGTGTGTAGAAACCACAAGAATCCTTGCCAGATAATTGAAGCATCAAAGAGATAAATTTCCATATGATGTTATAGAAAGAAAAGGATCTTCTTGGGAGGTGCTGCTTTTCCCCTAGCCCATGAGGACCAATATATATTAATGAAGATCCTTCTCATCTCTGAGCCACGGTGCTAAGCACCCTGCGCAAACGATCTGATTTACTTCTTACAGCACTGCCACGTGGTAGATAGCATTCCTCTCACTTTGCAATGAAAAGGCCTGAAGGTTAGAGAGGTTAAATAACCCACTTGAGGTGCCCAATGCCATCTGGTAGGTCTGGATTCAAATCCAAACCTGTAACACCAAAGCCTATGGCCTTAAACAATGAAAGGTGAAAAAGCAAGGAATGAGAGGGAAACGTGTCCATGTGGACATCTGGACATCCCCTTTCCCTTGTGTGGGTCTAGCTGCCTGGACTTAAAGGCAGGCCACAGCCCACATATCCCAAGGTATGGGGCCCAAAGTGACCATGTTAATTTGTCAGGCCTTAGGACAGGTCACTCAATGACAACAGCTGATATTTATGGAGTGTTTCCCCGGTGCCAAGCACTGGCAGGATCTTCACATGTAGTCCACTTGATAGGAGAAGAGTCTGGTTGCCTCTTCATAGGCCTCACTGGGAAGTGGGAGGGAGAGCGGGTCTCCTTCCCCTTCGCCACAGCACCCCAGGTTGTACACATGGAACAACTCACTTTACCAGGCACGTTGGAACCATTGGAAAGGGAACCGAAATTCAGCAGAGGAAAGGTGAAAGTTCTTGATGAATCTGATTCTCCCCGAGTTGCAAGGGAAAGTAGCACAAGATTAGGATGTCAGTGGGTTAGGGTGGATGATTTTCCTAAGGTCTGGCCCTGAATGTCCCACTTTCTCAAGCATCTTCTACTATTAAGACTTTTGGGAAAACCTCTTTGAGTCACTGGAAACCACTGGGAAGGCTCTGTTCCATCCCCCTCCTCTCTCCAGACATTTCCTCATTCAAATGGGCAGTTCAGCAGGACTATCAGCTCTGCTAGGACAAGCAAGTCCTGAAGACCCATCAGAGGTAGCGGGAGCTGGGAAGAGGCTCAGACTTACCAGGGTCTGTGGCTGATGGGTATGGGTCATCCAGGGCAGATTATCTTTGTGCTATTCTCTTCAGCAAACATGGCTGTGGCAGTAGCTTTTGAACCTGTTAGATTTAACAAGTAGTGGTTAATTAAGAAGTTTTTCTTCAATAACAAGGTGCTTCCCCTTTCCCTTGAAGGACCTAAACCCCATTAAAACCCACAGGAGGGTTTAGTCGGTTTCTCATTTTGCTTATCAGAGCAATGGAGGAGGCGTGTGGCTCATGTCTGTAATCTCAGCATTTTGGGAGGCTGAGGTGGGAGGCTCATTGAGCCCAGGAGTTTGAGACCAGCCTGGGCAGGGCAACACAAAAAAATTTAAACCTTAGTTAGGTGTGGTGGTGTGCAACTGTAGTCCTAGTTGTTTGGGAGGCTGAGGTGGAAGGATCATTTAAGCCTGGGAGATTGAGGCTACAATGGGCAGTGATCATGCCACTGCACCCTAGCCTGGATGACAGAGTGAGACTCTATCTAAAAACAAAGAAAAAGAATAATGCAGAAGTTGCTTAAAACAAACAAACAAAAAAGCTTTATTCAGATATAATTCAAGTATGGTGCAATCCACCCACTTAAAGCACACAATTTGACGTTTTTTACTACAGTATATTCACAGTTGCACGCCATCACCACAGTCAATTTTAGAATACTTTGATCACCCTAAAATTAAGTCTCATATCCATTAGCAGTCTAGGCAACCACTAATCAACTTTATGCCTCTATAGATGTGCCCTTTATGAACAATTTGTATAAACTGAATTATACAATACTGTATGTGCTATTCTGTGACTTGCCTCCTTCACTTAGGGTAATGCTTTCAAGGTTCGTCCCTGGTGTAGCGTGTATCAGTACCTTATTCTTTTGTATGGATAAGTAATATTTCATTGTATGAATATGCCACTTTTTGTTTATCCATTTATCAGTTTATAGATCTTTGGGTTGGTTTGACTTTTTAGCCATCATAAATAATGCTGCTGTGAACATTTGTGTACAAGTCTGTGTGTGCACATATGTTTTTTCATTTCCCTTGGGTATATACGTAGGAGTAGACTTGCTTGATCAGAGCTCTGTTAAACCTTTAGAGGAACTATCAAAATGTTTTCCAAAATAGCTGCACTATGTTACATTCCCACCAGTGGCATATCAGGGTTTCAGTTTCTCCACATTCTTGCTACAACATTATTATCTATCTTTTTTTATTACAGTCACCCTAATAGGCATGAAGTGGTACCTCACTGTGGTTTTGATTTGCGTTTCCTGATGGCTCATAATGTTAAGCATCTTTTCTTGTGCTTATTGGTCATTTTTGCATCTTCTTTGGAGAAATGTGCATTTACATCCTTTTCCTGTTTTTATTTTATTTATTTATTTTTATTTAAGAGGGAGTCTTGCTCAGTTGCCCATGCAAGAGTGCAGTGGTACCATCTCAGCTCACTGCAACCTCCACATCCTGGGTTCAGGCAATTCTCCTGCCTCAGCCTCTCTAGTAGCTGGGATTGCAGGCAGATGCCACCATGTCCGGCTAATTTTTGTATTTTTAGTAGAGACGGGGTTTCACCATGTTGGCTAGGCTGGTCTTGAACTCCTGACCTCAGATGATCTGCCTGCCTCACCTTCCCAAAATGCTGGGATTACAGGCATGAGCCACCTTGCCCAGCCATGTTTTTCCTTTTTTGAGATGGAATTTCTCTGTCACCCAGGCTGGAATGCAGTGATGTGGTCTTGGCTCACTGCAACCTCTGCCTCCCGGGTTTCAAGCAATTCTCCTGATCAACCTCCCAAATAACTGGGCCCACAGACACGTGCCACCACGCCCAGCTAATTTTTGTATTTTTCGTTTAGAAAGGGTTCTGCCATATTGGCCAGGCTGATCTCAAACTCCTGACCTCAGGTGACCTGCCTGCCTCTACCTCCCAAAGTGCTGGGATTACAGGCGTGAGCCACCACACTGGGCCCGTTTGCCTGTTTTTAAATTGGGTTATTTGTTGTTATTGTTGTTTCTGAGTTGTAATAGTTCTTTATATAGTCTAAATACAAGTCCCTTATTAGATATATGATTTGCAAATATTTTATCCCATTCTTTGAGTTGTCTTTTCACTTTCTTTATGGTATTCTTTGAAGCACAAAGTTTAAAAAAATTGAAGTTCAATTTATCTTTGTTTTCCCTTAATTGCTTTGCTTTAATATCATGTCTAAGAAACCATTGCCTAATACAAATGTTTACTTCTTTGTTTTATTTGCTCAGTTCTAGAATTTTAGCTCTTATATTTATGTCTTTGATCCCTTTTGAGTTTTGTTTTTTGTTTTTTGTTTTGAGATGGAGTTTTGCTCTTGTTGCCCAAGCCGGAGTGCAATGAACAATCAATGAAAGATCATGCAATGGCATGATCTCAGCTTACCACAACCTCCGCCTCCCAGGTTCAAGTGAGTCTCCTGCCTCAGCCTTCCTAAGTAGCTGGGATTACAGGTATGAGCCACCATGCCCAGCTAATTTTGTATTTTTAGTAGAGATGGGATTTCTCCATGTTGGTCAGGCTGGTCTCAAACTCCTGACCTCAGGTGATCCACCCACCTCAGCCTCCCAGAGTGCTGGGATTACAGGCAAGAGCCACTGAGCCTGACCTTAAGTTAATTTTTGTATATGGTGTGAGATAGGGGTCAAACTTTATTAGTTTGTGTGTGGTTATCCAGTTGTTCCAGCGGCATTTGTTGGAAGGACTATTCTTTCCCTGTTGAATTGTCTTGGCATCCTTGTTGGCAATCAATTGACAAGTAAGTGTGAAGGTTTCTTTATGAACTCTTGATTTTATTCTTTTTTTTTTTTTTTTTTGGAGATGGAGTCTCACGTCACCCAGGCTGGAGTGCAGTGTGCAGTGGCGTGCTCTCAGCTCATAGTAACTTCCACCTCCCAGGTTTAAGCAAATTTCCTTCCTCAGCCTCCTGAGTAGCTGGGATTACAGGTGCCCACCACCACACCCAGGCTAATATTTTGTATTTTCACTTCAGATGGAGTTTCACTATATTGGCTAGGCTAGTCTCCAACTCCTTGCCTCAAGTGATCTACCTGCCTCAGCCTCCCAAAGTGCTGGGATTACAGGCGTGAGCCACCATGCCTAGCCTATTCTATTGTTTTATATGCTGTCCTTATGCCAGTACCAGAAATTACGTTTTAATCAGGGCTACTTTCCTCCTTGCCCCAGGAGGAGCTCCTGGTTGGCAGTTCCCTTGTTCACAATTTAGTCTTGGAAGGAGGATAAGGTCAGAGAGAAAGGAGGGGAGGTAGCCAATTATTTATGTCTATATTTTCTAGAGCTGTTCTCAATTCTCCAAGAGTGGGACTGTATACCATGGAGGTATTGTTAGTGACACCCTCACTCATTTATTCATTTTCAGTGCATGGTGATACGCTGCAGCTTGTCCCTGCCTAATTAAGTGGTTCTATAGATTATACTACCTGGATTCCAATGAACGAAATTTGCTGACCTTTTATGTGAAGGCCAGAGGCTGTCGGTAGTACTCTAAATATCAAAACATGCCTGTGTGTGTGTGCATACACATACAAAGTGACCTTTAAAATAAAGGTGTTATTTAACAATGATTGACAGAATGACAAACTCCTTTACTAAAGAAACATATTAAGGAGGAGAGGGCATTTGGAAAACAGGTCTTTAAAAACATTTCAGAGTTATGTGGTTTGGTTGTAAATACAAGTATGTATTTATAAAAACTCATAGCTGCATACTTTTAAAACTTGGAAATCAGGCCGGGCGCGGTGGCTCAAGCCTGTAATCCCAGCACTTTGGGTGGCTGAGGCGGGTGGATCACGAGGTCAAGAGACCCAGACCATTCTGGTCAACATGGTGAAACCCCGTCTCTACTAAAAATACAAAAAATTAGCTGGGCATGGTGGCGCGTACCTATAATCCGAGCTACTCAGGAGGCTGAGGCAGGAGAATTGCCTGAACCCAGGAGGCGGAGGTTGCGGTGAGCCGAGATCGCGCCATTGCACTCCAGCCTGGGTAACAAGAGTGAAACTCCATCTCAAAAAAAAAAAAAAAAAAAAAAAACTTGGAAATCAAAATTTCTAACCCACTTAGGGTTAAAAGGAAATGTTTCAGTGGATTTTGTACCCATTTGTTAGTTTAGAAAAACAACTGGTTCACATCAGGGAAAATGGAAAGATGCTAACAGCATTACAAGAACAGCAGCTCCCGTACATAATTAGTGAACAGGGTGGAAAATTAGTATCATAGGCTGGGCAAAGTGGCTTACACCAGTAACTCCTGCACTTTGGGAGGCCAAGGTGGGTGGATCACCTGAGGTCAGGAGTTCAAAACCAGCCAACATGATGAAACCTCGTCTCTACTAAAAATACAAAAAATTAGTCGGGCGTGGTGGCTGTAATCCTAGCTACTCGGGAGGCTGAGGCAGAATTGCTTGAACCTTGGGGGCAGAGGTTGCGGTGAGCCAAGATCGCGCCACTGCACTCCAGCCTGGGCAACAAGAGCGAAACTCTGTCTCAAAAAAGCAAAACAAACAAACAACAACAACAAAAAAAAAAGAGAAAGAAAATATTACATAGTAAGCAGAACCACCTGAATGACAGCTTCATCCATTTGTGTGTATGTACCTCTTTTAGAGCAAATGTGTAAGTTACAATATCCTTTTAAAAAGGAACAAAATAGGCTGGGCACAGTGGCTCACACTTGTAATCACAGCACTTTAGGAGGCCAAGGCAGGTGGATCACAAGGTCAGGAGATCGAGACCATCCTGGCTAATATAGTGAAACCCTGTCTCTACTAAAAATACAAAAAATTAGCCGAGCATAGTGGCATGCACCTGCAGTTCCAGCTACTTGGGAGGCTGAGGCAGGAAAATCGCTTGAACCCAGGAGGTACCAGGAGGAACCAAAATGGCACCACTGCACTCCAGCCTGGGCAACAGAGTGAAACTTCATCTCAAAAAACAAACAAAACAAACAAACAAACAAACAAAAACCCCAACAACAACAAAACAAAAAACCGAACTTTAGAAGCAGAACTTTGAAAAGATCAATAAATCAAAATGCTGAAAAATAAGGGCCAGGTGCAGTGGCTCATGCTGTAATCCCAGCAGTTTGGGAGGATGAGTCGGGCAGATCACTTGAAGTCAGGAGTTTTAGACCGGCCTAGCCAACATAGTGAAACCCTGTCTCTACTAAAAATACAAAAATTTAGCCTGGCATGGTGGTGGGTGCCTGTAATCCCAGCTACTCAGGAGCCCAAGGCAGGAGAATCACTTGCACCTGGAAGGCAGAGGTTGCAATGAGCCAAGATCACACCACTGAACTTCAGCCTGGGCAAGAGAGCGAGACTTCTTCTCAAAAGAAAAAAACAAAATTAGCTGGGTGTGGTGGTGGGATTATATGCCTGTAATTCCACATACTCAGGAGGCTGAGGCACAAGAGTTGCTTGAACCCAGGAGGCGGAGGTTGCAGTGATCTGAGATTGTGCCACTGCACTCCAGCTTGTGTGACAGCAAGATTCTGTCTCAAAACAACAACAACAAAAAGATGCTGAGAAATGTAAAACAAGTCCAATCACAATGCTCTTAGTATTATATAAACAATATTAATATTCTGCGTTTTATAATATATTAAATACCATTAATCATGTTGCAAATATTACTAATGCTGGAAATTTCAGTGAGAACAAAAAGTAATATATTAAGCAGAATAAAATTAAAAATAGTTAAAAATATATAGAATCTGGCCGGGCACGGTGGCTCAAGCCTGTAATCCCAGCACTTTGGGAGCCCGAGGCGGGTGGATCACAAGGTCGAGAGATCGAGACCAACCTGGTCAACATGGTGAAACCCCGTCTCTACTAAAAATACAAAAAAAAATTAGCTGGGCATGGTGGCGCGTGCCTATAATCCCAGCTACTCAGGAGGCTGAGGCAGGAGAATTGCCTGAACCCAGGAGGCGGAGGTTGTGGTGAGCCGAGATCGCGCCATTGCACTCCAGCCTGGGTAACGAGCGAAACTCCGTCTCAAATATATATATATATATATATATATATATATATATATATATTTATATATTTATATATTTATATATATAATCTATAAGTCTATACTAGGTGGGCATAGGTGCTTACATTTTTTTATTGATACAAATATGCCTTCGAAAAAAATTTTTTTAGGCTGGGTGCGGTGGCTCATGCCTGTAATCCCAGCACTTTGGGAGGTCAAGGCAGGTGGATCACCTGGGGTTGGGGGCTCAAGACCAGCCTGACCAACATGGAGAAACCCCGTCTCTACTAAAAACACAAAATTAGCTGATTGTGGTGGCACACACCTGTAATTCCAGCTACTTGGGAGGCTGAGGCAGGAGAATCACTTGAACCTGGGAGGCGGAGGTTGCAGTGAACTGAGATCACGCCATTGCACTCTAGCCTAGGCAACAAGAGCAAAACTCTATCTCAAACAAAAAAAAAATTTTTTTTTTAATTTTGAAAAAAGAATATGCCTTCAAAAAAGTTTGGAGACTACTGGTTTAACTATTACATTGTAATACAGAACAACAGTGTGAACTGCCAGTAGGGAACTACAGTGCATAGCATTTCTCAGACTCTGGCCATGAGTCATCTGGAGGCATGAAGGTTCCAAGAAACCCTCTTTGGACCATGCTGTATAGTGGATAAGAGCATGAACCTGAGGTCAGACCAAGCTGACTTCAGCTAACTACCAGACTCATCTTACACTAGTTAGGCAACCTGAGCATTTTACCAAATCTTTTTGAACTTCTTTTCTTATCTGTAAAATGGGGCTCTACCTCATATGGTTGTATGAACTTTATAAACAATATTTTATATAAGTGCATAGTATAGTGCCTGATGTCTTGGAAGTACCCCTTAAAAGGAAATTTCTATTATTATATTGTCTCTGATACTTATTTAGAGACCTGACTTATCTTTCACAACTACACTTCTTCAGGGCAGAAATGGAATCTTCTCTTATGAGAAGATTGTTCTCCCATGGAACAACTAGCTGCGATAGGTATGCAAAAATGAAGAAATGAATGATATTAATAAAAGCAGAGTTCTCTGAAAGATTGAGAGACTAACTGTATCCCCGAAGACTGAAGAGAAAATGTTTTCTTTTTTTCTTTTTCTTTTTTTTTTTTTTTTTTTTTTTTTTTTTTGAGATGGAGTCTTGCTCTGTCGCCCAGGCTGGAGTACAGTGGTGTGATCTCTGCTCACTGCAACCTCCACCTCCCAGGTTCAAGCAATTCTCCTGCCTCAGCCTCCCAAGTTAGCTGGGGTTAGAGGCACGTGCCACCACGCCCAGCTAACTTTTTTGTATTTTTAGTAGAGACGGGCTTTCACCATGTTGGTCAGCCTGGTCTTGAACTCTTGATCTCAGGCAATCCACCCACCTCAGCCCCCTAAACCGCTGGGATTACAGATGTGAGCCACCACATCAGGCTGAGAAAATGTTTCATTCTCAGCTGTTTACAACCTACCTTTTTAATGGCTAGACCAGAACATTGACATAGGATGAATCCTCATAGTAATTTTCCTCACTGAGGCAGTTGATAACAATTAGTCTATAACTAATTGTTTCCAGCTGCTCCCCTTTGATTAATCAATCAAAACAAATATATAATGGTTCTCCTGTGGTTTGATACTGCTAGGAGCCTAGCATGCCTAAGATGAAGACAAGATGACTGCATGTGTTTAAAAGTCAGGGGAATAGGCTGGGCATGGTCCCAGCAACTTGGGAGCTGAAAGGGGAGAATCAATTGAGCTCGAAAGGTCAAGGCTGCAATGAGCTATGATCTTGCCACTGCACTCCAGCCTAGACAACAGAGCAAGACCCTGTCTCTAAAAAATATATAAAAGTGTCCAAATGCCTGTTATATACTAGGAACTTTCTTAGATCATACATAGTATGGCAGGAATTCTAAACAAAAATACCAAAGAAGGCTGTGTGCTGTGGCTCACGGCTATAATGCCAGCACTTTGGGAGGCTGAGACAGGTGGATCACCTGAGGTCAGGAATTCTAGATCATCTGGCCAGTAAGGTGAAACCCTGTCTCTGCTAAAAATACAAAAATTAGCCAGGCATGGTGGTGGGTGCCTGTAATCTCAGCTACTCGGGAGGCTGAGGCAGGGGAACTGCTTGAACCTAGAAGGTGGAGGTTGCGGTGAGGCGAGGTCATGCCACTGCACTCCAGCCTGGGCAACAGAGCAAGACTCTGTCACACACACACAAAAAAAGTCAGGGGAATAAGGACTGGCGTGGCCAAAGCAAGTTCAGCATGGGAGGATTAGGTGGGCTTTAAAGGAGAGACAGTGACTCATGCCTGTAATCCCACTTGAGGCCAGGAGTTTGAGACCAGCCTGCCCAACATGATGAAACTGCATCTCTACTAAAAATACACAAATTAGTTGGGCATGGTGGTACATGCCTGCAATCCCAGTTACTCAGCTACTCGGGAAGCCGAGGCAGGAAAATCACTTGAACACAGGAGGCAGAGGCTGCAGTGAGCCGAGATTGTGCCATTCTACTCCAGCCTGAGCAACAGAGCAAGACTCTGCCTCAGAAAAAAACAAAGAAACAAAAAACAAAAAACAGGAGAGACAAAGAAGAGTTATTTCAGACCCAAGTAAAAAGAGCAAAGGCAAGACAGTGTCCATTTTTGGCTCTCATTTGTCTTTGTGCCCTTCCTCTGCAATGTTCCTCTTACAAAGTTTTGTTGTAATACTACTAATGGTACTACTAACACTTGTGATAATTACATAAGTAGTTACTTAATAAATAATCCAAATAAGTCCTAGGCATCACTTGGCCCAGCTTTGGAGTAGTACAACATTCAGAGGAAGAACCTAGCAACCAGAAATGAAGCTACTTCCTATGTATATTGTTCTAATTACGACCCACAGTAACACTTCTGAAAGTCACCTTTCTCTGTCACCAGGCTGGAGTGCAGTGGTGCAATCTTGACTTACTGCAACCCCCACCTCCCATCCCAGGTTCAAATGATTCTCCTGCCTCAGCCTCCTGAGTAGCTGGAACTACCGGCATGTGCCACCACGCCCAGCTAATTTTTGTATCTTCAGTAGAGATGGTGGGGGGGGGCGGGTTTCACCATGTTGGCCAGTATGGTCTCGATCTCTTGACCTTGTGATTCGTCTGCCTCAGACTTCCAAAGTGCTGGGATTACAGGCGTGAGCCACCGCACCTGGCCAGAGCCTCTTTCTTTATATTTCTCGGTACCCGAGGGGGTCAGTTAGGGTTGCATTCAGCTTCATGGAACTGAAACCTGGAAGCACATGCCTCACAAAACAGAAGTTTTATTTTTTCTATAACCAGAACTCTGGAGGCAGGCAGTTCAGGGCAGGTACAGCTGCTTGAAGAAGCATCAGGGACCCAAGCTTCCTTTAGCTTCCATCTTTTGCAAAATGCCTGCTTCACCTCCAGGCTTTGATCTATGTTCTCAGCAAGAAGAAGAAAGAAGAGCAAATGACGAAAGATCTGTGCTATTGCTGGAAGGTTCAGCATTTGGTGGCATCAGCAGCTGGATCATCCTTGTTGAGTGGGAGCCCTGCTATT
Organism: Saimiri boliviensis; assembly: GCF_048565385.1. Taxonomy (NCBI): domain Eukaryota; kingdom Metazoa; phylum Chordata; class Mammalia; order Primates; family Cebidae; genus Saimiri; species Saimiri boliviensis. The sequence goes on along the minus strand of NC_133465.1, from coordinate 28,623,774 downwards.
CTGTGGGATGCCAGTTTTTAAAAATTTTGACTGCTGGCTGGGTGAGAGGGGGTGCAGCTTCAGAAGCTTCCCCAGGTATGGCTTTGGCCTTCCCCACTATGACAACTCTTGCTCCACAGGCCAAGGAACTAATATAGAGGTTCTGCCAACCACCAAGTATGTCCATGTGATTAGCTCCCCATTCAGCAGCTGCTTAAAGCTCCCCCAACTTTTTTTTGAGACAGAGTCTCAGTCTGTCATCAGGCTGGAGTGCGTTGGTGCGATCTTGACTCACTGCAATCTCCGCCTCCCAGGTTCAAGCGATTCTCCTGCCTCAGCCTCCCAAGTGGCTGGGACTACAGGTGCGCACCACCATGCCCAGCTAATTTTTGTATCTTTAGTAGAGATGGGGTTTCAACCACATTGGCCAGGATGGTCTTGATCTCTTGACCTTGTGATCTGCCCACCTCAGCCTTCCAAAGTGCAGTCCTCTCCCATTCAGAGAGGACAAGGACTCATCACTATATACCCTCGCTGGAAATCTAGTCTTCCCCAGTCATTAGATTCTGGAAATTGGCTCAGTTTGAAAAACAGGGCAAGGGATTGTGACTATTGGGGTAGCTCCTCTCAGCCACCTCCTTATCCATCCCTGTTTTAAAAACTACACATTGAAGCACACAGTATCCTACTAACTACCTCCATAGCTCCCTGGGCGTCAGGCCCCCTCGGATGCCATTCTGTCTTGCCACTTCTAACAATGCTACTTAATCTTCTGCTGGTTAAGCACTGCCATCTGGTCTCTAGCAGGTCCACTGCTATCAGGGACCCTAGCTCCTGAAACATCTTCCATATCAGCCCCGGTCCACAGAGAAGAGCGACTACTGGACTTCTCAGTGATGCTTGGGACCCTCTCAACAGCACATTCCTTATTGCTTGTGATAAACAGGAGAACACAGTTGACAGGATAGGTGGAAAATCATTCCCACTTCTGGGCCATTTGCTCTCTTCTTCCATTGTTTGCCAGGACAGCTTGGACCTGTTTTGCTTAGTGTGGACCACTGGTTTCTCCAAGCTTTCTAGAGCCATCCTAGCAACCTGTTAGCTTTATCTCCTGGAGTAATTACATCTCCAGGATGTAATTACTGTGGTACAGGAATGTGCTTATATCAATACACTCTGCTTTATCTAGCATTATTTTCTCCTCCCTCTAATTTGGCATGCTGGGAACCCCTTCACTGTTTCTCCCACCTTCTGCAGGTATATATATGTTGGGTAGGTTGTTCAGCTCCTTCAGGATATAGTACCTCTCTTCCCTTAGCAGGTCTAGCATTTTCTTAACGGGGTTATGTGTGACTTGACCTTATTATCGGTTTGTTAGGCGGAAAAGTGCAGGTAGATCCTGAGGAGAGTGTGTGTTGCTTTGTAAGGTAGATACTGCTTCTTGATCTTCAAGCAAGGGGGCTGGGGTGTTAGTTTCTTGCTAGGAGGCGTGGGACACTCCTACAAACCCAGAGCACTCACGGTGATGTGAGGTTTTAAGGTTCTCAAGTGTGTTGACCCAAATGCTCCATCTAAAGTGTCAGGGTCCCACTTCTCAACTATGCCCTTGACTTTGGCATAGCAGACTCACTAGGGCTGAAAACCTTTTTGGAGTTCTGCTGCTCTTACTCCATTAAACCCTGAACTTGTTCTTCAGCATTTTCTGCCTTGTGCTGCTCCTACTTTCTTTATATGCTGCAAGGGAGGCACTCTGGCTTTCTTCCTTAGCCTTTAATTGGTGATTAATCATCCTCAACCGTTCATTGTCTTGCTCCAAAGCACAGGTGTACTCCATCAGTAGTCATCCAATTTCATTTTCTGCCTTGGCCTCCCAAAGTGCTGGGATTACAGGCTCTTAAACTACTATTTGCCCCATATTGTTAAAACGCCTGATAGATTGCACCTATGAATGCATGCTTCCACTGAGGTTACATGCCATCCATTCTAGCTCTCCACCATTGCTGAAGTTTTAACGTTGTACTGCTACAGCCTGCCAGGGCCTATCAGGGCTTCACCTGAGGACCTCACTGCTAACTGGCCAGGGGGATGATTCAGCTCCACTAGATCAGACCACATTTATGGGACATTTTTGTCTGTTTTGATACAGGGTCTTGCTCTGTTACCCAGCCTGGAGTGCAGTGGTGCAAACATGGCTCACTGCAGCCTCTACCTCCTGGGATCAAGGGATCCTCCTCCAGCCTTAGCCTCCTGAGTAGCTGAGACCACAGCTGCTCACCACCATGTCCTGCTATTTTTTTTGTAAAGATGTGGTTTTACCATGTTGGCCAGGCTGGTCTCCTCCCTCTAATTCGGCATGCTGGGGACCCCTGGGCTCAAGAGATCCACCTGCCTCAGCCTCCCAAAGTGCTGGGATTACAGGCCTGAGCCAACGCATTCGGCCATACTCATGGGACTTAATTGCCCTTGGGATCAACATCGTGCAGGAAAGGAACAGGATTAGGCCGTGTGCAGTGGCTCACACCTGTAATCCCAGCACTTTGGGCGGCTGAGGCAGGCGGATCACAAGGTCAGGAGTTTGAGACCAGCCTGGCCAACATGGTGAAAACTGTCTCTACCAAAAATACAAAAATTAGCTGGTCATGGTGGTGCGCACCTGTATTCCCAGCTACCTGGGAGGCTAAGGTAGGATAATCACTTGAACCCAGGAGGTGGAGGTTGCAGTGAGCCAAGATCGTGCCACTGCACTCCAGCTTGGGTGACAGAGTGAGACGTCATCTCAAAAAACAAAACAAAACAAACAAACAAAAAAAGAAACAAAAAACCAAGAAAGAAAGGAGCAGGATTGAGCAAGAAGAGAAGTTGAACTGAAGGTAGCCACAGCAAAAGCCTCAGCTTCCGGATCCACAGGGAGCTCTAGAGCCTGGAGAGCCCTTCAGAGCAGCCCCAGCCTGAGCCCTGCATCTGCCAGTCAGTCAAACGGACCAGGGGAGAGGCAGTTCTCTTCAGCTGAGGGCAACTCCTGGAAAGGGATTTAGCTGATAGCTGTTGGCGAGTAACATGCCCAGCAGCTGAGGAAATGAGCACCTTATTCCTGAAGAGTGGTGTGCTCTTTGGTATGCTGGGGTGGCTGGTTGTGCCAGTGGAGATGGGGGTGGTGGGTAGAATAAAGGGAATGCTACTGTAAAAACAATTTTTTTTTTTTTGAGACAAGGTCTAACTCTGATGCCCAGGCTGGAGTGCTGGAATGCAATGGCACTATCACTGCTCACAGTAACCTTGACCTCCCAGGCTCAAATGATCCTCCTACCTCAGCCTCCTAAGTAACTGGAACCACAGGCACATGCCACCATGATCAGCTAATTAAAAAAAAAAAAAAAGTCTGTAGAGATGAGGTTTTGCCATGTTTCTCAGGCTGGTCTCAAACTCCTGGGCTCAAGTGGTCCATCTGCCTTGGCCTCCCAAAGTGCTGGGATTACAAGCATGAGCCACCACTCCTGGTTTGGAACAAACTCTTGAAGAAAAAATTGGCAGAGCTTGCGACTGACCAGAAAACAGAGGCTGAATGAGAGAGATGCATTTAAAACAATACCAAATGCTGAGCGTTCCCTGAATACTGTTAAACAGTGCAGAATGGGGGAACTTAGGATACAAATTGAATTCTGTTCTACTCTTAAGCTCAGGCTCTTTCACTGGACTAGAGCTGGTCGAACTAGTGTTCCATGGGCTAAATTCAGACAGCAGACATATTTTGTTTGGCTGCACAGCATTTAAAAATGTGAATTGGCTGCCACTATGTAAAAATTGGAAGAGTTTATACATAAGTTCAGATCTCTAGCTTCTCTTGAGTAACTAGAAGATCTAGCAACACTGGGTCAACATTCCTGGATGGCAGTAACTGGAGTTGAGTGACAGATACTCTTTTAAATGGGGAGAGTGAGTATCTCTTCTCTGGATAAATGGAGGTGGGTATATGCTCCTTAGTTCATGACAGTCTCTATGTATTGCCTTCTTTGGGAATTTTTTTTTTGTTTTTTTTTGAGATGGAGTCTCACTCTGCCACTCAGGCTGGAATGCACTGGCACAATATCGGCTTACTGCAACCTCCACCTCCCGAGTTCAAGCAATTCTCCTGTCTCAGCCACCTGAGCAAGTAGTTGGGATTATAGGTGTGCACCACCATGCCCGGCTATTGTGTATTTTTTTTTTTTTTTTTTTAAGTAGAGGTGGAGTTTCACCATGTTGGCCAGGCTGGTCTCAAATTCCTGACTTCAGGTTATCTACCTGCTTTGGCCTCTCAAAGTGCTGGGATTACAAGTGTGAGCCACAGCACACGGCCTTCTTTGGTATTTTTGTTTAGAATTCCTGCCATACTATGTATGATCTAACAAAGTACCTAGTATATAACAGGCATTTGGACACTTTTATTTGTATTTATTTTTTAGAGACAGGGTCTTGCTCTGTTGTCTAGGCTGGAGTAGAGTGGTGAGATCACAGCTTATTGTAGCCCTGACCTTTTGAGTTCAAGTGGTCCTCCCACCTCAGCCTCCCAAGTTGCTGGGACCACAGGCACACATCACTATGCCTAGGTAATTGAAAAAAATTTTTTGATGGAGGCTGGGGTCTCACTATGTTACCCAGGCTGGTCTTGAACTTCTGAACTCAAGCAATCCTCCCACCTTAGCCTCTAAAAGTCCTGGGATTATAAGCATGAGCCACCACGACCATAAGTGTCCCATTGGGACACTTAATACTGGTTCAGTAGAATTGAATGAATTTAATTGGAGAGGAAGTTGGGGTGAAGCCTAGGCCTCTGACTATAATGAGAAGCTTGGCACTTAGGGGAGGCAACAGAACAGGGAATACAAATTGGGATGAATTAATGACATGCTGGCAGGAGCTTGAGTAAAGGAAGAGCAGAGGGCCAGGGCCTGAAGTTTGGGTGTCTTACCACACAGAGCTAGAGAAGAGTAGGCAATTGTGGAAGAAACTAGAGAAGGAGAGGAAAGAAAGGCACAGAGGAACTTCAGCAGCAGAATGCCAGGGAAGACAGGGAACTGAGGGTTTTGGTCAGTTGCGTCCAAGAGTAGGGAAGAAGATCAGGGAGAGAGGCAAAACCCCATGGCAACAAGGAAGTAGTTAGGGACTTTCAGAGGAGGGATGACAAAAGGAGAGGAAGGTTGTGGGTCTGGAAGTTTAGCAGCGCAGTGGAGGCACTGGAATACTATCTGAGGGTATGAGTGAGTGCTTTTTCAGGGGTCCTACTTGGGAGAAGCATAGATAAGACATTCATTTAATATTTGTCCATTTCTTTCCAGCATTGTCATCATTCTGACATCATCTAAAAGAAATTAGTGTCTGCGTTGCATTCTTAAAGAAGGGACCAAAGACGTCCAAATTCTGTCTTTTTGTTCTAGGAGAATAAAATGTTAATATGTATTTTGGACAACCACCAACCTAGAGATTGGAAACTTTTCTCAAGGATATATCTCTCTGTACGTGGCTACTGGCTTTGTGGATTTTCTGTAGTAAAATTAAAATTCTAGTTTTGCTATCCCTTATCACTCAGTGTCTTTCTGTGTGGCCTAACTGGCTGATTGGCGTGTGGTTGAAATGTGTAAATTCATCTTAACATTAGCCTAAGGGCCTGTGTGATGTGGTAGCTCACCCCCATCATCCCAGCACTTTGGGAGCCTGAGGCAGGGGGATCAATTGAGGCCAGGAGTTTCAGACCAGCCTGGGCAACATAGCAAGACTCTGTCTCTCCAAAACAAACAAACAAACAAACAAACAAACAAAAAGAAAGAAAGAAAGAAAGAAAAAATTAGCCAAGTGGGGTGGCACTCATCTGTAGTCCCAGCTATTCAGGAGTTTCAAGCTGGGGGATCACTTCAGCCCAGGAGTCTAAGGCTGGAGTGAGGCTATGACTGAGCCACTGCACTCCAGCTTGGGCGACAGAGTGAGACCCTGTCTCTGAAAAACAAAAACATTCTCCTATGTAAAATGCATCGAGGAAGACAAATTTTAAAATTACTCATTTCAAAGTCCAATGCCAGATATAGATATATTATCCATTGCTTTGGATGTAATCGTCTTCCTGGAAAACTGGCACAACCAATTCCACATGAAATCAACTCTGGTACTGGGGGTATAGGGAACGATTTTGTTTCAGGAGACACATAGTCTGCCTCTACTGTCCTTGGAGTTTTACTTCCTTACTCTGCCACCTGTCAACTCTGTGACCTTGGGCAAATCAAGGAACCTCTTGTGACTTATTCGTCAGTTAAATGAGGATAATTATATGTATTGAAAAGGTTTGTTGAAAGGTTTAAATATGACGATGAATATATTGAATTAATAATGTATGCGAGGCCCTAAAGGTGTTTTGAGGGTGGTGAAACTTCATTCTATTATCAACTGTGCGAAAGTTATATTAACTTGGGTGGCTATGAGTTTAGCAGAGTGAGGATGGGCTTAAATCCCAATGCTAGACCCAACGGCTAGACCTCGATTGCCACTGGGTTTAGCATTGGGATTTAAGCGACCTCTAAAAAAGAAAAATCACGGAGTCTCTCTTTGGCCTTCCTTTTTTGTTTCTCAGCAGTCTACAAAACTACGAAGAACCCGAAAATCAAAAGTCGTGTGCTTTGTTTTTTTCTGAGAGCTTAAGGCAGAGAGAGGCTAAGAGCACAGCTTCCCTGGGAGATTAGCGACTGAGGTCCAGGGGCCGGGAGAAAGGCTAGCCCCAGGGCGCCCTAACTTCCAACTCCAGGAGCAATCCAAAGCCGGAGGCCGGCGGGGGAGGGGGCAGCCTTAGGTGGAGGCGGGGATGGGAGCAGATGCTCCGGGTCAGCTGTGGCTCTCGCCAGCTGAGCCCAGGGCCAGTTTAGGTGAGCCCCGCGGCAGTGAGGGACGCTAGCCCGTCGGCCCAGAAGAGTTAGGTGACGTCACCTCCAGGAGGACTCGCTTTTTCATTAATGAAACCAGCCGGCGCGGGCGCATGCGCGGCAGCCTCCTTTCCCTCTGGCTTCCCCCTCCCCTTTCCCAGCCGCGCTCTCAATCTCTAGCTTGCTCGCGCTCCCTCTCCCCGGGCCGTGGAAACGATCCCACTTCCGGTGGGGTGTCATGGCGGCGTCTCGGACTGTGATGGCTGTGGGGAGACGGCGCTAGTGGGGAGAGCGACCAAGAGGCCCCCTCCCCTCCCCGGGTCCCCTTCCCCACCCCCCTCCCCCCAGCCTCCTTGCCAACGCCCCCTTTCCCTCTCCCCCTCCCGCTCGGCGCTGACCCCCCCATCCCCACCCCCGTGGGAACGTTGGGAGCCTGCACTCCCCAGACCCTCTCCTCGCCTCTTCCCTCACCTCAGCCCCCGCTCCCCGCCCTCTTCCCGGCCCTGGGCGCCGGCCCACCCTTCCCTCCGCCGCCCCCCGGCCGCGGGGAGGACATGGCCGCACACAGGCCGGTGGAATGGGTCCAGGCCGTGGTCAGCCGCTTCGACGAGCAGGTAACGGGCCCGTGGCGGGCGGGAGGTGGGAGCGGAGTGGGGGTGGGGACAGAGTGGGTGAGGGGAGGTAGGAGCGGCCGCCTCCCCCGCGGCTGCCTCAGGCTCTGGAGGAAAGGAAGGGAAGGGGGGATAAGTGGGGGTGGCCAAGGCGGGAGGTGCGGGGTAGGAGGGGACGGCTGGAAGCTTGGGCTCCCTTTCCCTCTTAAGTCGGGGGGTGGGGCCTTGTCCCTGACCAGCCTCGGACCCTCCATCCCGTTTATCCCAGCCCTTCCGCTTGGGAATAGGGATGAGTGACCTGGGGGCGCCTTCAGGGGCGCGCCAACGGGATTTAATAATCACCCCCTTAGTTTTGTTTTGAACAGAGGTGGGTAACGTTTAGGGGTTCTCTCTTCCTCTTCCCTCCGTGATCCTCCTTACTGGGGACGAGCGAACCCTAAGGCCTGTCTTGTGTACCCCCAATAGGAGAACGATAACATTCCGCCCCTCCCCCAGTTTCTTCAGCTTCCTCTCCTGGAGGGGGAAGAGCAGAAAGCAAGGAAGACACAGGTTTTCTTACTTTCCGCTCCTCGTCTCATCCTGCCCTGAGAGCTTCAAGTGCACACTCACTGCACATCTTTGTGATGCCCCACAACGTCGTCCCCCCGTATCCTGATGACACAGACTGTCATTTTTTTAAATTGCCATTTGCAGGGGAAAACGTGGTTCTGAAATATCTTCCTCTTCCTTGATAATTGCAGCCTCTTCTCCCCCCTTTTTTTTTCCTTGCCAGCGGTCTGAGGAGGTGATGTATTCTCCAGTGAGAATGTTGGGGAGTAAGGGGAGAAGAGGGAAGGGAAAGTGAGAAAAACTGCCTGTGAGCCACTGACAACAGGAGCAAAGACAGCTGGGATGTGGTCCTGGAGCTGATCGTTCAGCTAGTGTTTATTGTTGTTTTTGACTCTCTCCTCCCGGTTGACAAGAGAAGTTTCATTGAGAATATTTGGGATTAAAAAAAAAGTTTTGTAGCTTGAGGAGGTGACTTTTTGTCGCCAGGGTTTCACACGATAAATGCTGGGGCTGAATGCACACGTAGCCTTTTGTCAGTGGAAGTTAGTTTAACTTTGCGTTGCTTTAGGTAGTTGGGGAAGGTTTAAGGGTACTTTTTGCAGCTGTGGTTGCGATGGGCTTCCTGTGATGAGGGAATTGTTTAAGATTGAGTCAATCAATTTTGTTTACTGGATATAATGGTAAAACTGACTGTGGGAGCTGAAGGGGTGGGGGAAGAGCTCCTCTCTTATTTGATCCATAAATATTTCTTTACCGGACTCAAAAGTGTTTTAGACCTACCTGAAAAATATCTAGAAGCAGGCAGAGGAAGTTGAGAAGAAGCTATGTAGATAAAATAGAATTATGAGGCTGTCAGAGACTTGAAGGAATTATTTCACCCATTTTTCTGCTTCCAGACCCAAAGGCATACTATAAACCAGGCTATGATACTAATCCATCAGAAGTTTAATGTTACTGTATAGAAAAGATTGCATTATTGATAGAGCATTAGATTTAAAACTTGATAGAAAAGACTAATTTTAATAAAGGATTTAAATGGCACATGGAAGAAACTCAAAGCTGAACCTTGTGGACAGCGGAATCTGGATGTAGGAATTTGAAGGATTCATGCCGCCATTCTCAATTTTTAAACGTTAAAAAAATTTATTTTCAGTTTTTTCTTAATTTTATTTTTTCACTTCTTACCTGTTCATCTCTAGGCTTATTTACGATGGTGGAAAAGGTATTTAAAAGAGGAATGATTTTGATTATATGCCCAGTAATGCAAGAAACTGTTTCTCCTCCTGTCCCTAGTGTTAAAAGACCTTAAGGCTTCGTAGTTAGTTATGCATATTGTGGAATCAAACTCACCACCATCTGTTAAAAATTAAGGACGTAAGTTTTTAAAACAGCATTTTTCTTCACTCCTTATGTTGTAATTAAGAGAAAGATATAGGCCAGGGGCGGTGGCTCACGCCTGTAATCCCAGCACTTTAGGAGGCCTATGCAGGTGGATTGCCTGAGGTCAGGAGTTCGAGACCAGTCTGGCCAACATGATGAAACTTTGTCTCAACTAAAAATGCAACAAAATTAGCCGGGGGCGAGGTGGTGCATGCCGGTAATCCCAGCTACTTAGGAGGCTGAGGTAGGGGAATTGCTTGAACCAGGGAGGTGGAGGTTGCAGTGAATTGAGATTCTGCCACTCCACTCCAGCCTGGGTGACAGAGGGAGACTCTGAAAAAAAGAAAAAGATACATAGGAGAGGTTCTTTTTTTTTTTTTTTTTTTGGAGACAAGGTCTTGCTCTATGGCCCAGACTGGAGTGCAGTAGCTGGATCTCAGCCTCCCTCATTCAAGTGATTCTCCTGTTTCAGTCTCCCAAGTAGCTGGGATTACAGTCGTGCACCACCTCTCCCGGCTGATTTTTGCATTTCTAGTAGAGATGGAGTTTCACCGTGTTGGCCAGGCTGGTCTCAAACTCCTGACCTCAGGTGATGCACCTGCGTTGGCCTACTACAAAGTGCTGGGATTACAGGTGTGAGCCACTGCTTACATTTCTATTGAGGGGAGAAATAGCACTGCATATACTGTGAGATACTTGTATAAGAATCTTAATAGTTTCAACTATTTATAAAACTTTTAAATTTTGGATTATATTATCTGTACTTTGCTTTACTGGGCCCAGGGGGAGTTAAGCTTTTCCTTTTTATTACAGCTAAGTGGTCCATCATGCATGTTGGACCACTTCAGCCCCCAGGGAGCATGTGCATGTCTAAAGAGGGCAACTCTTGTTTATGATGTTTTGGTTGGATTTCTAATATTTGGTGTGATGAAAGCAGAAACGCATTTCTAGCCACTGCTGGTTACAGACGTACTGCACTCTGATGGGTATTGCTTAGCAACTTAGTGCAGTAGACCCACTTAAAAGAAATGGATGTGTTCCATATTGACATTTTGAGCTCACATTCTTGTGGGTAATACAAAATTGCTTAACCTGCTAATATTGCAGCTAAATCTAGTATTTATGGCCCAAGTTAAATGAGTATTGCCAATTTTAGAAGTAATCACCTCCTTGATTAGGGAACTGACAGTTGCAAAGGTGGATAGCCAGAAAGCTTACATCTTAGGTCTCTTCTTAACCTGCCTCTGTGGTGCCAAATAGTAAGTTTCTAATTGAAATGGACACATTGCAGGCGTGTAGCTTCTTATTATTTTGAGACACGCTTCTTATTATTTTGAGACAGAGTTTTCGCTCTTGTCACCCGGACTGGGTGCAATGGTGAGATCTCAGCTCACTGCAACCTTTGCTTCCCAGGTTCAAGTGATTCTCTTGCCTCAGCCTCCCAAGTAGCTGGGATTACAGGTGCCTGCCACCCTGCCCAGCTAATTTTTGTATTTTTAGTAGAAACAGGGTTTCTCCACGTTGGCCAGGCTGGTCTCGAATTCCTGACCTTAGGTGATCTACCAGACTCAGCCTCTCAAAGTGCTGGGATTACAGGTGTGAGCCACTGTGGCTGGCCAGGTGCGTAGCTTTAAATTGTGGCTGATTAACCTGGTTTCTAAACAAATTAGAACCTTCTGTGTATCTCACCTAGTTCTGTATGCCTCACTGGTCCCTGCAGAGCTTTATTTCTGAAAGGAAATATGGGAAAACTATGGATATTTGAACTTAAAAAAAAAAAAAAAAGAAGTCCATCCCAAAATGATTTGTTGTAAATATGTTCATTTAAAGCAATTATATTTTTCATGTCTGATCAAGCAAAAGCAGTATATAAAAGCAAAAAAAAAGTTACCCCTACTCAAAGAACATGTTATAAACTGATTTTAAAGGTAATAATAGCATAATTGTTGTTCTCATATATTGAGTGTTAATCTGAATGTTCTTTGAATATGCAGTGAGAGATTCACAGTATACAATGATTGGCAAGTGTCTGAACGAACCACATGTTAATTAGGCAAATAGATTTGCAAAACTTTGGACCTTTTTGGATTTAAAAAATATGATGGTTTACACCTGTAAACCCAGCACTTTGGAAGGCCGATGTGGGCAGATCAGGAGGTCAGGAGATTGAGATCGTCCTGGCCAACATGGTGCAATCTCATCTCTACTAAATATACAAAAATTAGCTGTGTATGGTCGGGTGCACCTGTAGTCTCAGCTACTTGGGAGGCTGAGGTAGGAGAATCGCTTGAACCTGGAAGGTGAAGGTTGCAGTGAGCTGAAATGGCGACACTGCACTGCAGCCTGGGGACAGAGTGAGACACTGTGTCAAAGAAAAAAATATATTCTAGCCTCATTCTTAAAGCCTGGTCTATAATTTTTATAAGGCCTTAAAATAGTTGAAAATGAGTACTCTTTTATGGTGAAGAATGCTTTATGGTGACTGAGAAATAATGCTTATTCTTCCAATTTTAGTATTGTGCTGCTGAAGCAAGCACGATAATGCTTATTTTTTACTTTGGAATTTTTTTTTTTTTTTTTTTTTTGAGACGGAGTCTCGAGCTGTTGTGCAGGCTATAGTGTAGTAATGAGATCTCGGTCACTGCAATCACTGCCTTCTGGGTTCAAGCAATTCTCCTGCCTCAGCCTCCTGAGTAGCTGGGACTACAGGCATGCACCGCCACACCCAGCTAATTTTTTTTGTAGTTTTGGTAGAGATGGGGTTTCACCACCAAGTTTGGCCTGGATGGTCTTAATCTCCTGACCTCGTAATCCTTTCGCCTTGGCCTCCCGAAGTGCTGGGATTACAGGCATGAGCCACCGTGCCTGGCCAAAAATCATCTTTTTTTTTTTTGAGGAGGAGTTTCGCTCTTGTTACCCAGGCTGGAGTGCAATGGCACGATCTCGGCTCACCGCAACCTCCGCCTCCTGGGTTCAGGCAATTCTCCTGCCTCAGCCTCCTGAGTAGCTGGGATTACAGGCACACACCACCATGCCCAGCTAATTTTTTGTATTTTTAGTAGAGACGGGGTTTCACCATGTTGACCAGGATGGTCTCGATCTCTTGACCTTGTGATCCACCCACCTCGGCCTCCCAAAGTGCTGGGATTACAGGCTTGAGCCACTGCGCCCGGCCCAAAAATCATCTTTTAAAAAAATTTCTTCCAGCTGTTCCTCAGTTTTGAGTACCCCTTATACTTTATGCCTTATCTGGGAACTAATTTAGTCTTTATGTGAGCTTCTTTCTTTTAACTTTTCAGACTAAGATTTCCTTTCTCTTGGAAATCAGACATTTACTTGGTCCTGCAGCTGTCTCTGTGGACCAATCCTTTTCTTTTTGTTGCCAGATACTCGATACCTCTACTGTTTACCCATTTCCTTTATAATTTTGAAAAGTAGCTCCTGCTTCTGCTTTCCTTCTTGATTACTATTTTCCTGAAAGTGATTCCTTCTGGCAAAACATAGTGGTCTTTGCTCAATTGTAACGCCACTGTGATGTTCCATTACTCTCCCCCCACAAACCAATCTCTTCCAGTTCCCAAGGCACAGTACTTTTCCACTGAATTGGAGTTCCCTAGTGGGGGGTCTTAGTTTGGTTCTCTTATTCACTGCCTTTGTCCCTATCCTAGCCATTAGCTTTCCTATGGATCCTAGATTTCCTCATTTGTTGAAAAAGAAATGGCTAGAAAATCTTTTAGATTATTTCAAGTTTAAATATTTGATGATACTAATATTTTAACAGCATGTCTCTCTGACACAACACTATTGGGAGTTGACCCCACTTAATTTACCAGACTATTTCCCATTATGCCTCTGCATGCACCTATGTTCCAGGCAGGTCACCTCAGTCTCTTCTGTATATATCATACCTATTCCCACTTCTTATCTTTGTTTCTACCAGTCCCTGTCTGAATGCTTTAATTCCTCCTTTGTGCTTTTCTAATTCCTGTCCATCCTTCAATGTTCAGCTCAAACTTCATTTTTTTTTTTTTTTATAAGGTTGTTTCAGACTAAACTCTGCTATCTTCTTGGTGTATTTGTCACCTGGGGTTTTACAGAACTGCACAGCAAGGTTTCTTCCTTTAGGAGGGTTGATTGAACACAACTTGGGTTTGTTTTTTTTTCCTTGTCTTTTTATCAAATGGAGTGTATACTTTCTGAAAAGCAAAGAACTTCATTAGAATTCTCTTCTAGTCACCTCAGTACCCAGCACAGTCTTAAGCACACAGAACATTGATGGAATGTTTTTCATATGATTCCTAGTTGAAGGGTAGACTGGCTAAATAAGAAAGTACTATTGGCTTTGTTTTACTGAATTTTAGTTCTGTGTTTGTAATAGTCTAGGTTTGATAAGTGATATTTTAACTAGTAATGTGTAAAAAAAAATAGCTTAAAGAAGGAATTTATACATATTTATATTACCTCCCATAGAGCAAGCATGTTTTTTGAGTCGGGTCAGATCTGATCAACTACTTTTGTAATCTTGGATTTGTCACTTACTGTTAGGACATTTTGCAATGATCTGATAGGATATGAATGTGAAACACTTTGAAAAGTCTAATATTTTTCTAATGCAAGATTTATATGTTTTCTTTATAGCTTATTACTTTTTTTTTTTTTTTTTTTTTTTTTTGACAGGGTCTTACTCTGTCGCCCAGGCAGTGCAGCTTATTACTGACTGTTGTGTTTTCACCAAATAAGAGAGTAGGCTGGGTGCGGTAGCTTAAGCTTACAATCCCTGCACTTTGGGAGGCCCAGGTGGGAGGATTGCTTGAGGCCTTGAGTTCAAGACCAGCCTGGGCACCGTAGTGACATGCTGTCTCTAAAAGTATTCACTGGGTGTAGTGGCATGTGCCTGTAGTCTCAGCTACTCAGAAGGCTGAGCCAGGAAGATCACTTGAACCCAGGAGTTCAAGGATACAGTGAGCCAAGATTGTACCACTGTACTCCAGCTTGGGTGACATGGTGAGACCCTGTCTTGCAAAAAAAAAAAAAAAAAAAAAAATGCCGGGGGCAGTGTGACTAGTCTCTGGATATTCCTTTGTATATACCTTGGCCGATATATACCTTTAGTATCGATTGACAAGTTCTCTTTCTTCTTCTTCTTCTTTTTTGTTTGTTTGTTTGTTTGAGATGCAGTCTCACTATATTGCCCAGGTTGGAGTACAGTGGCACAATCTCAGCTCACTGCAAACTCCACCTTATGGGTTCAAGTAATTCTTGTGCCTTAGCCTCCTGAGTAGCTGGCATTATAGGTGTGCACAACCATACCTGGCTGATTTTTGTATTTTTAGTAGAGACAAGGTCTCACCATGTTGGCTGGTCTTAAACTCTTGGCTTTAGGCAATCCACCTGCCTCAGCCTCCTAAAGTGCTGGGATTATAGGCATAAACTATGGTGCTGGGCTAATATTGTTACATTGTATTTTAAATGTTTCTGTTTTTTGCCCTACTCTTTTTATTTGACTTTTTAACCATTAAGAAATTAGATTCTTTTCTTAAATCTGCCTATTTATTTATTTATTTATTTTGTTTTGAGACAGGGTCTTGCTTTGTTGTCCAGGCTGGAGTGTAGTGGCACAATCTTGGCTCACTGCAACCTCCACCTACCAGGTTCAAGCGATTTTCCTGCCTCAAGTCTCCCAAGTAGCTGGGATAACAGGTGTGTGCCACCACCACGGTTAATTTTTTTGTATTTTTAGTGGAGGCAGGGTTTCACCATGTTTTGGCCAGGCTGGTCTTGAACTCCTGACCTGAGGTGATCTGCTCGTTTTGGCCTCCCAAAGTGCTGGGATTACAGGCGTGAGCCACTCCATCTCTAGTAAAAACACAAAAATACTTTACACCACAAAGTATTTTTGTGTTTTTTTTTTTTTTTTTTTTTTTTTTGAGACAGAGTTTTGCCCTTGTTACCCAGGCTGGAGTGCAATGGCGCGATCTCGGCTCACCACAACCTCCGCCTCCTGGGTTCAGGCAATTCTCCTGCCTCAGCCTCCTGAGTAGCTGGGATTACAGGCACGCGCCACCACGCCCAGCTAATTTTTTTGTATTTTTAGTAGAGACGGGGTTTCACCTTGTTGACCAGGATGGTCTCGATCTCTCAACCTCGTGATCCACCCGCCTCAGCCTCCCAAAGTGCTGGGATTACAGGCTTGAGCCACTGTGCCCGGCTATATTTTTGTGTTTTTACTAGAGACGGGGTTTTGCCTTGTTGGTCAGGCTAGTCTCAAACACCTGCCTCTGCCTTGCAAAGTGCTGGGATTACAGGTGTGAGCCACCCTGCCCGGCCTTAAAAGTACTTTAAAAAATTGTTTTGACTGGGTGCAGTGACTGATGCCTATATTTCAAGCTTTTTGAGAAGCTGAGGTAGGAGGATCACTTGAGCCTCAGAGTTTGAGAGCAGCCTGGGCAACAGAGTGAGACCCCATCTATACAAAAAGTTAAAAAAAAAAAAAAAATCAGCCAGTGTGCATTGGTTAAAAGTAAAGTAACGAAAAAAACAAATAGAAATTAGCCAGGTGTGGTAGTATATGCCTGTAGTTCTAGCTACTTGGGAGGCTGAGGCAGGATTGCTTTTGAGCCCAGGAAATTAAGGTTGCAGTGAGCCGTGCTCGCGCCACTGCACTCTGGCCTGGGTGAGGCCCTGTTTTAAAAAAATTTTTTTAACATGGAAAAAGTATTTTTGTTTTTGGTTTTTTATTTGAGTACAGGCCACTCCACCCAACCAAAAATTTTGTCCTTAAACGAAATTTTAAGTCATACAATACAGTAGTAAGGAAACCTTATTTTTGTATCTTTGTTCTTTAAATTACTCAGACTGTTATACGGCATTTCTGTTGTAGCCTTTAAATTTGTTGTTCTGGGGTTCTATGCAGACTCTGTATTGTTGCATTCTAACAACATATTTTTAAGGATAAGCAGTGTATTAATTAAAAAATGTGTTTTCCACATGTGTTCCCTAGGTCTCTGTCTATTTTGGAGGTGTGTGTGTATGTAAGTCAAGAGACAGGAGGTATAGGAAGGCTCTAAAGAAACTTTAAGGAGGAGAACGTTCTATGGAAGTTGAAGGGGAAATTTGTGGTCAGTTTAAACTGTTCAAAGGCTTGGGATCAATATTGAAGCAGAGTATGGGCATCTTAAGCTGTTTGTCTGCAAAGGATTGACTTGTGTTTATAAAAGCATTGGCTTGTTTCATCTGACATTTTTAAGAATACCCCATTTTCTTGGGTGTGGGAAGGGAAAGATGAGACCGTTTGTTTTGATCTTGAAGAATAGAAAAGTGGTTTTATATCGTAGTGACTGTGAATTAAGTTTAAGGTTTCATCAACTTGTAAATTTCTGTGTCATACTACATGGTAGAACCTTCAGTAAACAGAGAACTCTCAGGTGTTCAGTGCTATATGATATGAATTATAACTGATATTTATAGTACCCTCACTAAAGTCTCCTAAAGACTATCCATTTGACTACTTCAGCTATTACATACCTGTGATATGTAGTTATCTTCTCCACATATAACTGCTTTTTAAAAATTGTTTATTCATTTATTTTAGAAAGGTCTCTTTTTGTTGCCCAGGCTAGAGTGCAGTGGTGTGATCATAGCTCACCATAGCCTTGAACTACTGAGCTCAAGTGATCTCTCACCTCCCGAATATCTAGGACTATGGGCATGCGACACCATACTTGGCTATTATTTTAAAATTTTTTGGTTGAGATGGTGTCTTGTTATGTTGCCTAGGCTGTCTCAAACTCTTGGCCTCAAGCAGTCTTCTCCCCTTGGCTTCCCAAAGCACTGGAATTACAGGCATGAACTACTGTGCTAGGTCCTGAGTGGCTTTTGAGCCATTGATTATATCGTCAAAAAAAGCTTCTGTTAAGGCAAAGCCCCAAGCTAATGTGGAGTTCATCCTACTAAAATGAAGAATTGGCATTACTTTCTAAAATTTTACATACTCCTACCATAAATGGTACTAATTACTTTGCAGTAGCAGTTACTTGAGGTGCAAACTTCCAGATTGCATATTTTCTTTAAACCATAGTCTGGCACTCTTGGTTTGGCTTAGGGTTGCCACTGCAGTCCGCAAGCTGTTGCCTGCCCTTATTCATATTTTATAGCTTTGAATGTCTTATTCCATTGAATTTCAGATAACTTAACTTTTTCTGATGAAATCCTTTCCTGCTTCACCTCACTCCCGCCAGTACTCACACCTCACTCCCCACCCCAACTGGCGGATTGGTATATCTACCACAAGAACCATGAAGTTAATTTTGTAAATAGCAGGACTTCTAGAAACTTTTAAGGATTTTATTTAACTTATTTTTAATCAAAATATTATACTCAGATATTGATCTTTTGGGAATTTATGACTCTTAACGATCTCAAGTGGTGGCTCTTTTTTGTTGACACAGTTCTCATAGTAATTTGGGCATGAGAAAACAACTTTACCACTTCAGACTTGTGAGGACAGCCTACTATGTAGTAAAAGAAAAATGTCTTGACTGCAACTTGCTGTGTGGTCTTGGACAAGTCGCTTAATCTCTCTGAACATCAGTTTTCTATGTTTTCATATGTGAAATGGGCATGATACTTAGCCTGTTCACATCATGGGCTTGTTTAATGACTTAGGTATGAAGCTTACATGAAAGGAAGCTGTAAGTAGTCATAAAAATGTATTAGTATCTGTGCAGTATTAAGTTTTCTTTTCTTTTTTTTTTTTTTTTGAGACGGAGTTTCGCTCTTGTTACCCAGGCTGGAGTGCAATGGCGCGATCTCGGCTCACCGCAACCTCCGCCTCCTGGGTTCAGGCAATTCTCCTGCCTCAGCCTCTGGAGTAGCTGGGATTACAGGCACGTGCCACCATGCCCAGCTAATTTTTTGTATTTTTAGTAGAGACGGGGTTTCACCATGTTGACCAGGTTGGTCTCGATCTCTTGACCTCGTGATCCACCCGCCTCGGCCTCCCAAAGTGCTGGGATTACAGGCTTGAGCCACCGCGCCCGGCCAGTATTAAGTTTTCTATCCATTTTTTATAATTTGGTGATTATTATTTCTACTCTACATCAGAAAAAAGTTAGGCAAAACAATATGTTCACAATCATATGATATATAATTGAGTTAAACTAGAGTATGGATGTCTTAATCCTTAGATCACTAACTTTTTAGTAGTTTTAACAAGTCTAAATTTTATGGATAGGACAAATATACATAGTAAGGAATGTATGATTGCCTCTTCACTCAAAGATGATACGTTTTACCTTTTATGTTCATGTTAGAGTAGCTGAGTCTTTTAAAATTGGTTATATGTTAGAAATAGACATAAGTTCTAAACATTATATCCTTGATTTCATTATGTGTTATTCTCCTGGTCACTTTATCAGAGCTTCTCCAGCTGTTAGAAGTTGTAACATTGTTTCCCTTTTATTTAGGTATATAATATTATACTCTATAATAATTCTTAGGTGAGAGAATAGAATTTGTGAGAATAGCAAATTTTTGTAAAATTGGTTTTTATATTCTAAGAACATTTTACTTAGAGTTTGATTATATTTGGGGGCAACCTTTTAAACTTTGGTAGTATTTGAATGAAGATTCCTGAATGTGTGTGTGTGTGTTTTTTAATTGTTACATCTACTTTTTCAGTTTTTCTTTTTCACCATAACAGCTCTCAAATCCTTATTCTTGTCTTTTGGAGTATTTTTTTCTGCTCTCCTGTCTTTATCAATCCCTTCTATTTCTGTCCCACCTTGGGTCTGGGAAAATGTGCCTTGATATGCTCCATGGGAGTCTTCTTCCTTTTGGGTAATTGAATGAGGAGGAAGAAAAGGAAACATTTGTATTCCTGTTATGTTTCAGTTTTTGGCCTCTGTTAAGTGAATCTGCAGTAAGGAATGAGAGTGATAGTAGGTTTTGTTTTGGTCAAATATTGGCAGCAAAGATCAACAAAGACCTGAAGTTGTTTCTCTCATGACCCAAACTGACTTTGTGGCTCAGAATTCAGAAAATTAAAACATTTCCATATAAGGTCAAATTTTGTAATTCTTAAAATGGATTTTTTTTTTCTTTTTTATTGAGACAGCCCTTTGGCTGAAAAAATAATTGCAGTCATTGATTGACTAGTCACAGATTGTAAGGAATCCGAGATTAAGTCCTACTTGTACAGTATCCCTGACAGTTGATTGTCTAATCTCTGTGTGGACATTAAAAATAAAAAAAGTAGTAATTAATATCCTAGTGGTATGGGAAATACAGCAAAATCACAACAAGTAAATATCGTTACTAATAAATAGCACGGCTCAGAACCACTGTTAAGGTTTTGGTGCATGTTATTAAACGTGCTGATTTTGAAATCAGACTGCTTGGATTTGACTCTTTGCCTTCCGCCACTGCTTTAAGCTCATGGACAAGTTACTTCTTCAAACCTCACTTTATTCACTTGTAAAATAGAGTTAATAGCACCTATTTCACAGAGGTGGATGTGAGATTTGATAAGGAAATATATGTAAAGCATGTAACAGTTTCTGGCACATAGGAGCTCAATAAATGTCAGTATTGTTTGTTGTTGGAATTGAATGACTTACATTGTTTTATAATCTGTTCTTTTAATATAAACACTTTTCATATGGTGACATTTTCTTTTATATTGCTTTAAATTTTAAGGGATTGCATATAATGTTTTTTCTTTTTATTTTTTTCCTCAAGTGATCTGACCACCTTGGCCTCCCAAAAGTGCTGTGATTATAGGTGTGAGTCACCACATCTGGCCTTTTTTTTTTTTTTTGAGACAGGGTCTTGCTTTGTCACCTAGGCTGGAGTGCAGTGCTATGAACACGGCTCACTTCAGCCTCGACCTCCTGGGCTCAAGTGATCCTTCCACCTCAGCCTCTGGAGTAGCTAGGACTACAAGTGTGTACCACAACACCCAGCTAGTTTTTGTACTTTTTTGGTAGAGACAGGGTTTTACCATGTTGCCTGGCTGGTCTTGAACTCCTGGGCTCAAATGATCTGCTCACCTTGGCTTCCCAAAGTGCTGGGATTCCAGACATGAGCCACCTCACCCAGCTGAGAACTTGTTACTTTACCTTTAACCCTGTTTAGGTGAGAGGAAACTGTAAGGTGCTCCATGAGAGCAGTCTGCTTGATGGGTCTTTGGGTTTTAGAGTTTTCAAGGATGGTTAAATGGTTGTGCCACACAAAATTTAACCAGTTCCATTAAAAGACGTCAGGGCAGATCCTTCTTTTTTTTTCTTGTGCTGTTCTAAATACTATGATAGGCAGTCTTATTTTGCCCTGTGGGTGACCAGGTATACTATAACTCAAGGTAACTCATTCCATTTGTAGACTTGTAATTGTTATAAGCTCATCCATTAAATTGAGTCTCATCCATCTCATCTGATCAGCCAACATTTAAGTGCCTTCTATTTGTGATAGATGCTGGAACATTGTGGTAAATGCTAGTGAAATAATAATAAGATGTGGCTCTTGGTTTCCAGAGATCCTAAAGCCTAGTATGGGAGAAATAAAGTAAAATCATAGTGAATCTTATGATAGAGGCATAGAGTACAATGGGAATATGTAAGAGGAGCATTTGATTGAGACTGGGCAGTTTGAGAGCTTGTTAGAGAAAGTGATACCTGAATTGAGTTGTGAATCTCAGAGGTTCTTCTGTGCCATACTAAGATGTTCACATTCTTTTGTGAAGGCTTTGGGCATTCATTGAATGGCTTATCCTTTAGTGAGAGAAGTTGACAAGTATAAACAAGGGAAATGATGGAATAAAGAACCATAGAACATTGAAGAATACAGGGATCCAAATTAAGGTGAAATTAGAGACTGAAGTGGTAGAGAAGGAAGGAATGAGTTTGATTCATAATAGCTTTGGGGGAAATGAGAGAGTGGTCTAAAAACACTTAACGATATTGGACAGTATTAAGAACTCAGCTGAATTTGCAGACCGTTTCTTTGTTAAAGTCATAGTCATTGGAATTGAGGAGATTAAGGAAAACTGAGGACCAGAGGTTGGATAAGTGACATCGAAGTCACCTAGATTAGGGTTGTCATATTTGGCAAGCAGAAATATAGGATGCTCCATTAAATTTGAATTTCAGATAAACAATGAATAAGTATTTCCCAAATATGGCATGGGGCATGCTTAAAAAAAATTATTCATGTTCATCTGAATTTCAAATTTAACTGGAAGTCTTGTATTTTATCAGGCAACACTAACCTGGGTGCTATCTAGATGGTGGTGTATGTGAGGTAGAGGAGAAACTGAGCCAAGAACCAATTTCTTTTGATGAAGGGAAAATAGCTAGAAAATTGGTAGGTAACTATTTGGTAGGTTTGGTAGTGAGTAGTATATGAGTCATAAGCCTTAAAGAAGAATGGGTTTTTATAAAAGTAGAAAAGTTTGGAATTTGGAGTCTTTTATCCATTGTTTCTAATTCCACCCTCTATAACTTGATAGAATAAATTTGTCCCTTTACTCTTCAACAAATTTGAGTTGGGCATGGTGGCTCACACCTGTAGTCCCAGTGCTTTGTGAGTCAAGGTGGGATGATCACTGGAGGCCAGGAGTTTGAGACTGGGCTGGGCAATATATTGAGATCCTCTCTCTACAAAAAAAAAAAAAAAAATTTTTTTGAGATGGAGTTTCACTTTCTTTGCCCAGGCTGGAGTGCAATGGTGTGATCTCAGCTCACCACAGCCTCTGTCTTCTGGGTTCAAGGGATTCTCCTGTCTCAGCCTCCCGAGTAGCTGGGATTACAGGCATGTGCCACCACGACTGTCTAATTTTGTATTTTATTTTAGTAGAGACGGTTTCTCCATGTTGGTCAGGCTGATCTTGAACTCCTGACCTCAGGTGATCCGCCTGCCTCAGCCTCCCGGAGTGCTGGGGTTATAGGTGTGAGCCATGACACCTGGCTGAAAAAGTTTTTTAAAAATTAGCTGGGCCTTGTGGCACACGCCTGTTGTGTCAACCACTTGGTAGGAGTTCCAGGCTGTAGTGAGCCATGATCATGCCACTTCAGCCTGGGTGACAGAATGAAACTTTCTGAATTTTTTTTTTTTTTTTTTTGAGACAAGGTCTTGCTTTCACCCAGGGTGGAGTTCAGTAGCACAAATACGGCTCCCTGTGGCTTCGACCTCCCCAGCTCAAGCCACCCTCCCACCTCAACCTCTTAGGTAGCCGGGACCACAGATGCATTGCCACCATGCCTGGCTAGTTTTTAAATTTTTTGTAGAGACGAGGTTTCACCATCTTGCTCAGGCTGGTCTCAAATTCCTGGACTCAAGCGAGCCTCCCACCTGGACCCCCACAAAGTGCTGGGATTACAGGCCCCTGCCCAACCAAGACTCTGTCTCTAAAAACTAAATAAATAAAATAAAGACATCTTAAGTACACCCTAGATTCCTACTCCCACCAAAAATAATCTCATTAATTCTTCAGCCATCTCTCAAAGGACCTGTTTTGAAGACACTGCACTATCCTGTTTTCCTTTTGGTGCAGTGTGGTTAATACTCAGACATACCATTTTTCATCTTTCCTCTCAATGTTCTATGAGAGTACTTTATATGAAACTTAAATGGCTTTAAAAATGCTGAGCTTGCTGGACATGGTAGTTTACACCTGTATTCCCAGCACTTTTGAGATGTGGAGGAGGGAGTATTGCATGAGATCAGCCTCATAGTTAGACCTTGTATTTACAAAAAAAAATCAAAAAGAAGCTGGGCATGGTGGTGCATGCCTATAGTCCCAGGTACTTGGGAGGCTGAGGTGGGAGGATGGCTTGAGCCCAGGAGTCTGAGCCAGCAGTGAGCGGCGTTTGTGCCACTGCCCTCCAGCATGGGTGACAGAGTGAGACTCTGTTTCAAAAAAACTGAGTTTCAGGTACACTATATTTTTGGTATGCATTTGATTACTAATGCAGTACATCTATCAAAAATGTTAATTTGTATGTTTTAAAGTTCTATTATAAAAAGTTTCAGACATAAAAGTAGAAAGATGATTTTATTTCTTATTTTTTTTGAGACAGTGTCTCACTCTGTTACCCAGGTGGGAGTGCAGTGGCATGATCTCAGCTCACTGCAACCTCTGCTTTCCAGACTCAAGCGATCCTCCTGTCTCAGCCTCCCGAGTAGCTGGGACCACAGGTACACACCACCACTCCTGGCTTTTGTATTTTTTGTAGAGACAAGGTTTCATGTTGTGCAGGCTGATCTCGAACTCCTGAACTCAAGTGCTCCACCCACCTCAGCTTCCCAAAATGCTGGGATTACAGGTGTGAGCCACTGCACATGGCCTGGAAAGATGATTATAAATTAATCGTTTTGTATCCATTACTCAGTTTCTCCCCAGTCTTATTTCATCCATATTCCTACCCATTTCCTGCTCACCACCTCTTCATTATTTTAAAGGAATCCTTTATATCATTTCATTGTGACTTATTCCTGTGCTGACTTTAAGAGCTGTGTAATATAAAAACAATTAGGAATCAGAGGACTTGGCTTTAAGTCTTAACTTTCTACTGGAGTGAGTTAACAGCGGGGCAAGCTAAGCTGTGTTAGGCCTAAATTCCTAATATGTTGAAGTGAGTAACAGGTGGTGGAGGGGACATAATGTTGCCTGCCCCTTTTCACAGGGCTCCATGAGCATCAAAGATAGGAGGTGAGGTAATACGAATCAAAGTATTCTGTCAACTCTAAACTCGAAAGCAAAAGTGCTTTACAAAGGTAAGATTTTATTGTTAGTAAATGCTGCTTACCTGTATAAGTGCTGACAACTTGTGTACAATCAGTCTTAGAATTAAATGAATGTTGATATTAATTTAAGCCCATAGTATGAAAATCACCCTTTCACCTTTACCCACTCTTGCATTTTGACAATTGCAGCAACATTTTCTCATTCCCAGTCCGGCTCCTGTCTACTTTTCTTGACTTCTGCAAGTTCACTGACACCATTTCTCTTATAATATTTCTAGATTTTCATCTGTACCTTGGATTAATTCATGTAGACTTAAGTTGAGGTAAAGCAGGAAGGTGGGCTCTTCATGCTTTATGTATCTAAGAGTTCTGACGACTCTCAACGATGCTCTTTTTCAAATTTGAAGATCATTTTCTGTTTTTTTTTTTTTTTTTTTTTTTGAGACAGTCTCTGTCATTCAGGCTGGAGTGCAGTGATATGATCTTGGCTCACTGCAACTTCTGCCTCCTGAATTCAAGTGATTCTCGTGCCTCAGCCTTCTGAGTAGCTGGGATTATAGGCGCTTGCCACCACGCCAAGCTAACTTTGGTATTTTTAATAGAAATGGGGTTTTACAGTGTTGTCCAGGCTGGTCTCGAACTCCTAACCTCGGGTGATCCTCCTGTCTCATGCCTTCCAATGGCATGGGATTACAGGCATGAGTCACCATGCCTGGCCTCATTTTATTTTCATCTAGAACAATTAGAAATAAAAATTGAGTTGAATAGTTCTGCATTTAGTGACCTATTGGTACTGTATTGTAGACTCTGGTGATTCTTGTTCTTCTTTCCTCATCTTTTTGATCCTAATCTGTTTTTAAAAGCCTTTACATATTTTTATCTTTAAAGTATCTAGATATTCTGAAAGTTTGTTTTAACTCTTTCATCCATTGTGTGTAGTGTGTATTTTTTCCTTAATGCCCTTATAAATACTGAGCTGTAGGGGAGGGGAGAGGAGGAGCAACTGGTGCAGGCACACATTTCTTTAGGAAAGTCCACTTTGCCAGGACACTTAAGACTTATTAAAAGTATGGATTTCCTGGCTCTACTAAGTGTCTTATGATTTCTAGAGGTCCCAGGTCATTTTAATATAAAGCTGAGTTTGTAAACCACTGCTGTATAATATACAGGGAGAATTTAATTTCTGGGTGGTATTTAATAGGTCACAGTACAGTCATATATATAACTGCAACAAGTTAAAAAGAAAGACCACAAGTGGACGAACTTTAAAAATCATTATTTAGGCCAGGCCTGGTGGCTCATGCCTGTAATCCCAGTACTTTGGGAGACCGAGGTGGGTGGATTACAAAGTCAGGAGATGGAGACCATCCTGACCAACATGGTGAAACCCTGCCTGTACTTTAAAAAAAAAAAAAAAAAAAAAAAAGCTAGGCGTGGTGCACTACTATAGTCACAGCTACTCAGGAGGCTGAGGCAGGAGAATTGCTTGAACCCAGGAGGCATAGATTGCAATGAGCCGAGATCACGCCACTGTAATACAGCCTGAGTGACAGTGCAAGACTCTGTCTCAAAAAAAAACAAAAAACCATTATTTAAAAAAAATATTGGAGAACTATGGAAGTAATGAGGACTAGATGAATTAGAATTCCAGAGATAGAAGAGACCTTTCCCTTATAGGTGAGCAGAGGATTGCTGACATTTGCTGATTCTGGACATACACTGAAGGAAAAAGAAACCAGAGAGGAAGTGCATTTTACTAAAACTACAACATGGGCCCAGTTCAATTCCTGATTGGATTGAGGTGACCAGCCTCTCTCATCCCTTTTGCCTAATAGAGGAAATAGACAGCTCTTACTGGGAGGATATGTTCTGGGGTACCTATAGTTCTTTCATTTGTAATAGTAGCATGCTATTAACAATTTCTAGAGATGTGAAAGGGTGGAAAAATTCAAGAAAAAAAACTGTAGAAGACTTAGAAAATTAAAGTTATCAGTCAAGGACTTTAAAATAACTATAGTATACTTAAAAAAATAAAGGAAACTATGAACAAAATGGATGAAAATTTTCATAGAGAATTGGAATCCATAGAAGGAAACCAAATGGACATTCTAGGAATCAAAAACCCAACATTGGTTGCTTAAGGTTTTTATTTGTAGTTTAATTAGAAACTTTGTTGCAGGACTCTAGGACCTCACTCCACCTCTTTCCCTATTCTTTATTATTCTTTAGAAAGAAAGAAAAAAAAAACAGGTAAATCGAATATATACTATTTAAGTTCCACAAGAGAAGAGTCTCTGTCTGTTTTGTTTGTTGCTCTACTCCCAGGGCTTAGTTAAGTGCATGCCACGTTAAAAAACAAAACAAGACAGAGCAAAATCTTGCCTTTTACACAGCAAAAGGCAAGACTAGAGAACTTGTGGACAGATCAATATAAAATATCTAGATAAAAGCAGAGGAATGAATAAGACTAGAAAGAGTACAACAGAGCCTAAGACACATGTGGGACACCTGTAAAATGTCTAATGTGTAATTGGAGACCCAAAAGTAGAGAGATTAGCATGGAAGCAAATACTTGAAGAGGTAATGGTAAAATATTTTCCCAAACTGATGAAATGTATCAGCCTATAAATTCAAATATCAGCTAGTGCTCGACTTACGACCACGATTGGTTCTGACAGACGGTCGTAACATGATTTGATCTTAAGTTGAGTTTGCTGTACCGAGTCTTGGATAACAGTTGAAATGGTGCACGTGGAGATGGTAGTGCTGCCGGAAGCTGGTCCTCACTGTCGTATGCCCAGCTGGGCAACATTTGTGCTGCCAGACACGGAGCAGTCGTGGCTAGCGATTGTGGTCGTAAAGTCGAATGGTCGTAAGTTGCATAGGTCGTAAGTAGATCAATACGTGTAGTTTAGCAAACCCCAGGCAGGATGAACACAAAACTATACTTATCATATCTTAATGGAACTGTTGAAAACTAGAAACAGAGAAACTCTTAAAAGCAGCCAGAAAAGGGGGAAAAAAGGCACTGTGTTCAAAGGAACAATATAACTGATGGCTGACTTTTTAACACACCTGTGAAAACTAGGAAATAAAAGACACTTTTTTAAGTGTTGGCAAAAAAACCTGCCAAGCTAGAAGTTTACTTCCAGCAGATATATCCTTCAGACAAGAAGGTGAAATAAATACATTTTTAGACAATCAATAGCTGACAATTTATGACCAGCAGACCTGCACTGTAAGATTACTGAAGAAAGTTTTTTAGGCAGAAGGCAAATATCTCAAGTGGAAGTACAAAACTGGGAAATAATGAAGAGTACATACCCGGGTAAGTGTATGAGTAAACAGACAAGACCTATTGCCTCTTGTTTTTGTTGCTGTTTTTAGGAACTTTATTGCTTTTTGCTATTCTAGAATAATAGAATTTCTACAATTGTTAAGCCAAGTCTGACCAGCAGACTCTGTCTGAGCAATGAATGACAGAAGTACATAGACACAGATGTTTTGCCTGTGCAGGTGTGGCTAGGGGACTGCATGGCTCACAGATCCTAAAGAGGGAGTCCAGCTGTGAAGCCCATTATGCTGGAGATGCTCCACATTTATTTAATACAGATTAAATGACAAAGGTCTCGAGTAAACACTATTAGTGGGTGATTAACATTGCCTACCCCCGAGTAAAGAGCAGTTCTGCTCATGGATGATCAAAGGTTGGTTTTAGGACAACATGAGTAAACAAGCTATTTAGATAAACTGCCTTGCATACCTTTGTACCGACTCCTTGCCTAATTTTCTCTGGGTAAGGACAGCCACCTTTGGCTGGTTCTTTCCAAAAGTTTTGCAAAACTTCTCAGCCTTCCAAGATGATTTGCATCTTTCTTATAATTTTTCCTGTCACCCTGAGCGATCTCCTGTGTCTCCCCTTTTTCTGTTTTTTGCATCAGGTTTTTTTGTTTGTAGAGTACAGATGTGTGCTGCAATGGGTTTGTTAGGTGCAGCAGTTAAGTCATATTCTGGCTTTGCATCCTAGAATTAGTAAATAACATAAGACAAACAAGAATATAATCACTATCATTATTTTCCAGTCAAGCAGTGACCCCCAGGAATGGGGGTCAATCCAGGAGAGATGTTTTCACATATCCTTCCATATGACTGTTTGTTGGGTGTGTAGATATATGGCATTTAGGGATTCCAGAATTTTAGTTTTTTTTTTTTTTTTTTTTTTTTGAGATGGAGTTTCGCTCTTGTTACTCAGGCTGGAGTGCAATGGCGCGATCTCGGCTCACCGCAACCTCCGCCTCCTGGGTTCAGGCAATTCTCCTGCCTCAGCCTCCTGAGTAGCTGGGATTACAGGCACACGCCACCACGCCCAGCTAGTTTTTTGTATTTTTAGTAGAGACGGGGTTTCACCATGTTGACCAGGACGGTCTCAATCTCTTGACCTCGTGATCCACCCGCCTTGGCCTCCCAAAGTGCTGGGATTACAGGCTTGAACCACCGCGCCCGGCCAGAATTTTAGTTTTAAGTTGCTTTATGCCTGCCATTAAATTATCATGTAAGTTTCCCCAGAAGTGTTGTTTCACTTCATCCCAACTATGTATTGATTGATTCCAAGGTACAGAGGTGACACATGTGCTTATGTTCCCAGTCACAGTTTAATTGCTGATGGAATGCCAGTGCATCTTGCTGCCACTAACCTACATATTCCAAGGCCGCCTTGAGGGCTTGCAAGGGTGCAAGAATTTTTTGATCTATGCCCTGCTGTAAGAGCAGTTCATTAGACACGTTTCTGGCCAAGTTATCTACAAAAGTAGCTGTTTGCACTGATTCAGTAGTAGATGCTACAGCCACACTAGCAGTTGCTAGGATGACTATGGCTGAGACTATAAAGGCTATAAGTATGTTAATCTTTTGTGTTTGACTTGGGACAGGGCACATTCTAAGGTGGCAAGAACAGAGGAACCTTACCAGTTGCATGTCAAATTGAGTAGTAGGAAAGCTTCAGATTGTCTTTTTAAAACCATGATGCTAGTAATAGTTAAATCAGCTATATTATAATTAGCAATGCATGAGGTAAACCAAGCCTGTCCCTACACTTGGGTCACAAATGTGGAGTATTGGGGTGTAATAGAAATATTGGTTCCTGTAAGGAAAACATATGGATAGGTAGTGCAAATTAGGCAGTGATCTGTGTGATTATGAATAAAATCATAGTGTAATTGTTACTGGAATTAAGTTATGTCCCATGCCAGGTGTTAAGAGAGGTGCTAAGATGTCCCGGGTGCCATAATTTGTCTTGGTGTGGCATGGACTTGACTTGGGGTCAATACCCCTTCCCCACTGGCCCAAATCATAGGGGAATGGGATATGACTATGAAACTATTATTGATGCCATGATTGATGCAGACATCATTACAATTGCCCTGAAAATGACTGTGGGGGCTCCAGTCTAAGATGTTATAATTGTCTAACTGGAGGCTACAGGCTTGTCCCCTGTGACAGGCTTCCCAGCCAAGGTGGAATCCATTACTTTCCCAGCTTGGTTCTTTAGCACAGGGAGGAATGTTGGGGAAAGTAGCATTGGTTACGTAGCCCGGTTTGAGGCTATCAGCAAGCAAGAATAATAAGGCATTTCCTTTGCCATGGTGTAGCCACACTTGTGTTTGGGCAGGTACACAGTAAGGGTTAGAACTTTTTATAACTTACACACAGTGGAAGGATAGTGGAGTGATATGAAGTGTTATCTGGCACCTTAGTCCAATGTATGCCATTAATGAGGGACCCCACTGGGGGTATGTAAATTCCGCCCAGCCAAGCAGTCACGTTGTTAAAGGCTAGGAAGGGAGTGTCTGCCTAAGTAACAGGTGGAAAAAAGGCAGATTTAGAAGATGGGCTTAACAGAGTGTAGCAGGTACAGGTAACAGAGACTAACAAAGTTAAAAATCATCTGGAGTGAATGGTGTTTATGTTTGGAGCAAGATTTGTTCAGCCTCCTGAGTTGTTTTCTTCAGCATTCCCTAGGTAATGTCTGGGGCTTGTGTCGTTGGAGGAAGCTGCATCATCTAGGGCTGTGGGTCCTGCAGGGTCATTTTCTTCATCTCTGGTACCAGGTTGGATGCTAGCCATGCCATGATACGGTTTGATGCATTGTGCTGGAATCCAAAGAGGACCTGACGGGGTGTAAACACAAGCATATCCTCTTCCCTGTGTTAGCAAATCATTTGGACCACATCATACATTACTATTTACATCCTTCCATAAAACTGTGGGTTTTATGTCTAGAGAGCTTTTAGCAAAGTGCTTTTCTATAGCTTATTGAACCTTGTCATCTAAATTTTAAAAAATTAAGGGTAAATAAGTCTTGTGCTAGTAGTGTTGCAGGGTCCTTACTCATACTCCTCCTCTTTGTTTTCTGAGCCTATTTTTTTCAAGTAATAAACATATTTAACTAGTGTAAAATGTGATCTGCTTTCCAACCAGTGAAAGAAAAACTTCAAAAAAAAAAATATGGAACGTTTCACGAATTTACGTGTCATCCTTGTGCAGGGGCCATGCTAATCTTTTCTGTATCGTTCCAGTTTTAGTAAATGTGCTGCTGAAGTGAGCACTTCTGAGCCTATTTTTAAGGGTGGAGTGGGCACGTTCTGCTGTGGCCTGTCCTTGGGGGTTATACGGAATGTCTGTGGAATGTTGGATATTTCATGTGTGGCAAAATTGTTGAAATTGTGAGCTGGCATAAGCTGGACCATTATCAGTGTTAATTTTTGTGGGCCATCCTATAAATGCAAAAAGTTAAAAGAAGATGTTTAATGACATATGTAGTGGACTCTTCAGGCAGTGCATGTGAGCTAATTAGATGAGAATTGATATCGACAGATACATGTACATATCTTAGTTTTCCAAATTCAGGGACGTCTGTAACATCTGTTTACCATAAATGATTAGGTTCTAGTCCTTAGGGTTAACACTGGTAGGAGCAGGGGATGTACCTGTGAGCTGACAGTCTGGGCATTGCAGGATAATTTGTTTAGCTAGTCTTTGGGTAAGTTGAAATTGTTTAAGATTCTCCAATTTTGGTGGAAAAATTGATGTGATTGGGCGATTCGGTCAAGCAGTGATGTCATAACTTGTAGGTCTGCTTAATCATTGCCATAAGCCAGTATGTCACAGTGTGCTGTGGGCTCAAATAACTGTGATTAAAAATAGGGTTTGTACGTTGATCCAGCAATTGCTGAAGTCGAGCAAAAAGGGCACACAGGGTGGGCTCGAGAGTAGACTTGATGAGGGGCTGTCTCAAGGTTCTACAATAAATAGAGTGAGCAGAGTCACTAACAATATTGATGGGCTGAGCAGAAAATGTCTCCAGGGCCAATATTAGGGCTCTAACCTCAGCTCTCTGAGTGCTAGTAAATCTAGATCAAGTGAGGGAATTACGCAGTTTCACCAGACAGCAGCTTTTCCATTCTAACCAGAGTCATCAGTAAACAGCATTAAAGTGTTAGGTATGGAGGAGTGAACTACTTTTGTAGGTATAATTGCAGGAGTATGAGATAAAAACTGAAGCAGTTTGTCAGCAGAAAGGGTATGTTCAAATTGGCCTGCATAATCAGAGAGTGCAATCTGAAGATCTAGAGATGGGGGCAATACTGCTTTGAATTGCATTTTACTCAAAGGAATTCTTATGACATCAGGGTCATAACCTAGCAACTGATGGCATCGTCTATGGCCTGTATAGATGACTTTATTAACTAGCCTGGTATAGGAAGATAGTGTTTTAGTCCTGGTATGTGTGCAAAAAACCCATTCTAGGAAGTGCAGTCCTGGGGCCATTTGTTTTATTAATCTTGTTGGGGAATTAAGTTAGTGGGAAAAATAAACAGTTGAACTGAATATCCTGGATCTATGTGATCTAGTTGCCTCTGAGAAATAGTTTGTTCTAGTTCTTCAATTTCCCTTTTTGCTGCAGGGGTTAACTACTTGGGAGAATCCAGGGCAGCACTGCCTTTTAAGATAGAAAAGAGATTTTGCAGCCGGGCGTGGTGGCTCAAGCCTGTAATCCCAGCACTTTGGGAGGCCGAGGCGGGTGGATCACGAGGTCAAGAGATCGAGACCATCCTGGTC
Organism: Saimiri boliviensis; assembly: GCF_048565385.1. NCBI lineage: Eukaryota > Metazoa > Chordata > Mammalia > Primates > Cebidae > Saimiri > Saimiri boliviensis. The sequence goes on along the minus strand of NC_133465.1, from coordinate 28,591,514 downwards.
AACATGGTGAAACCCCGTCTCTACTAGGAATACAAAAAAGTAGCTGGGCATGGTGGTGCGTGCCTGTGGTCCCAGCTACTCAGGAGGCTGAGGCAGGAGAATTGCCTGAACCCAGGAGGCGGAGGTTGTGGTGAGCCGAGATCGCGCCATTGCACTCCAGCCTGGGCAACAAAAGCGAAACTCCGTCTCAAAAAAAAAAAAAAAAGAAAAGAAAAGAGATTTTGCAACTTATCAGTAGATATGCCCAACATGGGGCGAAGCCACTTAATATTGCCCAGTAATTTTTGATAATCATTTAAGGTATGTAAGTTGCTAGTATTTAATTTGGCCTTTTGAGGTCTTACTGATCGGGAAGTTAGTATGTATCCAAGATATTTCCAAGAAGAGGACATTTGTACTTTTTCAGATGCTATGATTAAACCTCTTAACTGTGTATTCCTTATGACAAAGGCAATATAAACTTAAAAGTATGGGCTCCACTTGAGCTTCCAGTAATATATCATCCATAAAATGAATAATCTTTCAATTAGGAAATTGTTTTCTAGTTTTCTACTGGGGAGCAAAGCCTGATTTACATGATACTGACACATGGTAGGACTGTTCAGCATTCCTTGTGGAAGCACTTTCCAATGAAATCAGCAAACTGGCTTTTCATTATTGGTAGCTGGTATTGTAAATGCAAATTTTCTCTGTCCTGTTCTGCAAAGGGAATAGTATAAAAGCAGTCTTTTAAGTCAATAACGATTATAGGCCAATCTTGAGGGATTGCTGCAGGGGAGGGAGCCTCTGCTGAAGAGGCCCCATAGGCTGCAAATTAGCATTAATAGCTCATAAGTCATGCAAAAGTCTCCATTTGCCAGACTTTTTGGGAATGATGAAAATGGACGAATTCCAAAGGCTATTTGATGGTTCTATACGGCCAGCTTTTAATTGCTTCTCAACTAATTCATGGGCCTGCTGCAGTTTCTCTCCCTTTAAAGGTCACTGTTCTACCCAAATAGGATCTTGAGAGAGCCATGTCAGGGGTAGGGGAGGAATAACAGTGGCCATTATTAGAAAAGGGTTTGCTGTTCACATAATTCATCTAATTCTGCCCTCCAGAGGTGGTATTGACTGGTGTCTAAAGTTGTTTTAGCTAGTACTGACCAGTCCCATGGGCTCATATGGAAGTTGTCTGCTATGCCCTCAATTAATCCTTTCGTAAATGGGCTAGTGGCTCCATTTTCTCTAATGCTTTTTCTTATCTTTTTATAAGCATAAACCTGATTGCCTTGTTGATTTTGCATCACTGGGCAGGTCAAGTGCTCCCCTTCTAATACCACTTGCCTAAGACTGGGCCCTATAGCTGTAGCGTATCCCTTGTCTTTTTTCCAATTTATTGAAAGACGGGACTCGGAGAATTTCTGTCTCCTCTGTGGCAGTTTTACTCAGTAACAGTGGGGCTGAGGGGAATGGAGAAGGCGGTAAGGTAGGTGATGTTTCCTTCTCCCTTCCCTTTTTAGGGTCTTCTGTGTATAGCAGGGCCAGAGCAGCCCTAACTAAGGCCCATAACATTACAGTTGTTACTGGGACCCTTTGCCCTTGTATATGATGCTGTTTAAGATTTCTCCCTACTTGTTCACAGAGCTCTGAGTCTAGCATGCCTTCTCTTGGAGGCATGAACCATGGATTATGGGAAACAACAGTTTGCATTAGGCGCCTTAATAGAGCCTGCAAAACCAAGACTCCACTAGCTTTAATACTTGTGTTTCAATACTTGTATATACTGTTGCTGTTGAGCTGGTAGCTGTTGTCCCATGATGAAACCCTAGTCTGGACAATTCCCCTGAAGAAATCTCGAGTGGGCACCAATGACTTACTGACTGTATAGTCAGTCTCTTCACCTTCGTTTTCAAGGGCCCCATTGCTATTGGTGATATGTTGCAGCATTCCTCATGCAGGGGCACCAGCTGCCAAGTCTAACTGACTAGTGACAGAACTATGCAGACACAAATGTTTTGCCTGTGTGAGCACAGCCAGGGGACTGCACAGCTCACAGATCCCAAAGAGGGAGTCCAGCTGTGAAGCCCCAATATGCTGGAGGTGCTCTGCATTTATTTAGTACAGATTAAATGACAAAGGTCTTGAGTAAACACCATTAGTGGGTAATTAACATTTCTGTGTGTTTCCCCACCCCCCACCCCCAACACAGTAGAGAGCAGTTCTGCTCTTGGATGATCAAAGTTTCCTCTTAGGACAACATGAGTAAACAAGCCATTTAGATAAAACTCCCTTACATTCCTTTGTATCTACTCCTACCCTAATTGCCTCCAGGTAAGGACAGCCACCTTTGGCTCCTTCTTTCCCGAAGCTTTACAAAACCTCTTGGCCTTCCAAGAAGGTTTGTATCTTTTTAATAATTTTTCCCACCACCATGAGTGATCTACACTTTTAGGTTAAGGTAAAATTGCCATCCAGTCATTAAACTGCACATATTTAAAATGTTTAATTTGATGAGTTTTGATATACACATAAATCATTGATGCTAAAAACGACAATCAAGATGATGAGTATACATTACCAGCAAAAGTTTTCTCCAGTTTCCTTGTAATCCATTCCTACCTTCATCCCATCCCTAGGGATCCCTTGAGCTGTTTTTGTCTTAGTGGATATATTGTAAGTTATTTATTCATTTGCTTGTTGATGGATAACTGAAGACAACGCAAATTTTCACCATTATGAATAAAGTTGTTTTGAAGATTCATATACATGACTTTCATTTCTCTTTAGTAAATACAAAGGACTAGAAATGGGTGTATCATATAGTGGGTGTATATAATAATGTTATATTATGGGATATTATATCTTGTAATTTTTTAAGAGGCTGCCAAGCTGTTCTTAAAGTGATTGTACCATCTTAGAGCAGTATATGGGAGTTCCAGTTGTTCCACATCTTTGCCAGCACTTATTTAGCATTTTCTTTTAAATTATGGACATTCTAGTAGGTATGAAGTGATATCTTATTGTGGTTTTGATTTGCCTTTCCCAAATAACTAATGATACGGAACATCTTTTTATGTGCTTATTTACCATCTGAGTATTTTCTTTGGTGAGCTGTTAATCTCTCTTGCCCGTTTCTAAAAAAATCTGGTTTTATTAGACTTTTGAGAATTCATGATATATGCTGAATACAAGTTATTTATCAGATAAATGATTTGCAGATCTTTTCTCCTACTTTTGCTTGTTTTTTGTTCTCCAGTTCTTTCAAAGCAGATATTCTTAATTTTCATGAAGTCCAGTTTATCTTTTTATTTTATTTTATTTTTATTTTTTTTATTTTTTATTTTTTATTTTTTTTTTAGAAAGAAAAAAAGAATAAAAAGAATAAAGAAGAGGAAGAAAGAGAAAGAGGAAGAGGGAGAGAGAATGGGGGTATTGCTTTATTGCCCGGGCTAGAATGCAGTCTAACTATGGGTATGCCTATAATTGTCCTTAATAATGGAGACATAAAAGAAAATGAGGGAAGAGAATAACAAACAAGGAGCCAACCAACATTTCGTTTAAACTTCTAAGTTGATATGATGTGGTACTGATAAGAGTGTATATTTTGTATATTTAAAGTGGAGAGTTCTATAAATGTTAATTACGTTTACTTGTTCCAGATCTGAGTTCAAGTCCTGGATATCGTTGTTAATTTTCTGTCTCATTGATCTGTCTAATATTAATGTTGAAGTCTCCGACTATTATTGTGTGGGAGTCTAAGTCTCTTTATTAGTCTTATATGTCTGGGTATTCCTGTATTGGGTGCATACATATTTAGGATCTTTAGCTCTTCTTGTTGTTGCATTGATCCTTTTATCATTATATGATGTCCTTTGCTTCTTTTGATCTTTGTTGCTTTAACAACTATTTTATCAGAGGCAAAAATTGTAACTTCTGCTTTTTATTTATTTATTTTAGCTCTCTGTTTGGTTGGTAAATCTTTCTCCATCCGTTGTTTTGAGTCTTTGTGTATCCTTGAATGTGAGATGGGTCTGGATGCAGCATACTGATGGGTTTTAGTTTTTTATCTAAATTGTCTGTCTGTCTTTGGATTGGGGGATTTAGTCAATTTAAATTTAGAATTAACAATGATATATGTGAGTTTAATATTGCCATTTAATATTAGCTGGCTATTTTGTCCATTAGTTGATGTAAATTCTTCATTATATTGATGCTCTTTTTGGTATTTTTTAGAAAGGCTGATACTGTTTATTCCTTTCTATGTGTAGTGGTTCTTTCAGAAGCTCTTGTAAAGCAGGCCTGGTGGTGATGAAATCTCTGAGTGCTTGCTTGTTCACAAAAAACTTTACTTTTCCTTCACTTATGAAGCTTAGCTTGGCTGGATGTGAAATTCTGGGTTGAAAGTTCTTTTCTTTAAGGATGTTGAATATTGGTCCCCACTCTCTTCTGACTTGTAGGGTTTCTGCTGAGAGATCTGCTGCAAGTCTGATAGGCTTCCCTTTGTGGGTAACCTGACCTTTCTCTTTGGCTGCCCTTAATATTTTCTCCTTCATTTCAACCCGGGTAAATCTGATGATTATGTGCCTTGGAGTTGCTCTTCTTGAGGAATATCTTTGTGGTGTTCTCTGTACCTGGAGTTGAATATTATCTTGCCTTACTAGGTTGGGAAAATTTTCCTGAATAATATCCTGAAGCGTATTTTCCAGCTTGGATTCATTCTCTTCATCACATTCAGGTACACCTATCAAGCGTAGATTAGGTCTTTTCACATAGTCCCGTATTTCTTGGAGACTTTGCTTGTTCCTTTTTATCCTTTTTTCTCTAATCTTGTCTTCTTGTTTTATTTCATTGAGTTGGTCTTCGACCTCTGATATCCTTTCTTCTGCTTGATCAATTCGGCTGTTAAAACTTGTGCATACTTCACATAGTTCTTGTATTGTGTTTTTCAACTCCATCAATTCACTTACATTCCTCTCTAAATTGTGTATTCTTGTTAACATTTCGTCAAACCTTTTTTCAAAGTTCTTAGTTTCTTTGGATTGGGTTAGAATAAGTTCTTTTAATTCACAGAAGTTTCTTATTATCCACATTTTGAAGCCTGCTTCTGTAATTGGAACACACTCGTTCTCCATCAAGCCTTGTTTCGTTGCTGATGAGGAACTGGGATCCCCTGCTGAGGAAGAGGCGCTCTGATCTTGGGTATTCTCAGCCTTTTTTGGCTGTTTTCTTCCCTTCGTTGTAGATCCATCCATGTGGTCTTTATAATTACCGTCTTTGTAATTGGGTTTCTGAGTGGACATCCAACTTATTGATTCTCAGCACCGAAATCTGAGCAACCCACTGCGCCGACTAAATCAGCGGCGTTAAGATTGATGGTGCTTTTTTGACTCTGCACCAAGAACCAACGTTCCCAGGTGCCGGCAAAACCGCCTCACCGGTCACAAGAGTCGCGCTGGCGACCCGTGGGGCTCCTCCGCTGGGAATCTCCTGGTGCGTGCGCAACAAGAATTCATGTGAAGGTGTGGCGTCCTCTCCTTCTTTGCGCTTTCACTGGGAGCTACAATCCTGAGCTGCTAGTGATCAGCCATCTTGGATCTCTCTCTCCCAGTTTATCAATTAAAAAGTAGATCATGTTATTGGTATATCTAAGATACCTTTGTCTAATATAAGGTCACAAATTTTTCTCCTGTGTTTCCTATAGAAATTTTATTTAGGATTTACACTAAGGTTTGCGGCTTATCTTTAGTTAATTTTTGTTCTTGTGCTGTAATTAATTAGGAGACAACTTCCATACATAAGATAGGATCATTTAAGGATTGAGACCTGAACAATAAAAACTGGCTTATTTATACAAACATAACTTAATCCTAACCCTTTTTAAGCTTCTTATTGTGCTCTTTTACTTGATGGGACTTGGTCTGGCAGCATCCTTGGTGTTAAGAGGTTCTATTTTGAGAAAAAAATTTTTTTTCCTTTGTGATTGTGCCTGTTGTTATGCCAATACCACCCTATATAATAAAATATAAAGTCAGGTAGTATAAGTCCTCCAGCTTTCTTTCTTAGAATTGTTTTTGACTAATCTAGATATTCTGTATATCCTTGTATGGTTTAGGATTGATGTGTCAATTTCTATTAAAAAGTCTGTTTTGGCCGGGTGTGGTGGCTCACGCCTGTAATCCAAGCACTTTGGAGGCCAAGGTGGGCAGATCACCTGAGGTTGGGAGTTAAAAGTCTGTTTTGATAGGGATTGTGCGATTGTGCTGAGTCCATAGATCAATTTTGGGAAGATTGCCATTTTAACAGGTATTGTTTTTTAGTTTCAATTTTTGATTTTTGCTAATATATAGAAATATATGGATGTTTATTGATCTTGTTTGTTTTTATTTAGGATATATATATATATATATATATATATATATTTTTTTTTTTTTGAGATGCAGTCTTGCTCTGTTGTGTTGCCAGGCTGGAGTTCAGTGGCATGATCTCAGCTCACTGCAACCTGTACCTCCCAGGTTCAAGCAGTTCTCATGTCTCAGCCTCCTGAGTAGCTGGGCTTACAGGCATGCACCACAATGCTGGGCTAATTTTTTTTTATTTTTAGTAGAGACAGGGATTCACCATATTGGCCAGGCTGGTCTCACAACTCCTTACCATAGGTGATCCTCCTGCCTTGGCCTTCCAACGTGATTGACCACTCAGCCTTTATACAAATATTTTATCTAATTTACAAGAGAAAACCTCTAAGCTCTTGCCTAAAAAGATGAAAATGTTCTTTGTAAAAATGAGAATACTGGCTGGATGCGGTAGCTCACGCCTGTAATCTAGCACTTTGGGAGGCTCAGGTGGGCAGATCATGAGGTCAGGAGTTCGAGAACAACCTGACCAACATGGTGACACCCCATCTCTACTAAAAGTACAGAAATTAGCTGGGCGTGGTGGCGTGTGCCTTTAATCTCAGATACTTGGGAGGCTGAGGCAGGAGAATCCCTTGAACCCAGGAGGTGGAGGTTGTGGTTGGCCAAAATCATGCTACTGCACTGCAGCCTGGGCAATGAGCGAGACTCTATCTTAAAAGAAAAAAAAAATGAGAGTGTCCTTACTCTCTTCCCAGAATGAGGAGCAAAGTCTCATTATTATTGTATCAATTTCTGGGTGACATTTATACTATCCATTTCTTGGTTGTGTTAATTATGCCTCTAATTAATAGTCCCTTCTGAATATCCTGTTACATAGGGATTAAATTATAAAGTTAAGCTTTAATAAAATTTGTATAACATAGAGAAGAAAAGAGAAGGAATTGATTCATAAACTCACCTGACTCCCTGTAATAAGTAAGGAAGAAAATATAGTTGCTGTAGACCTTGCTTCTGTAACTGGTGGAGAGATTGTAGTTCATATTTATAACTACTACTGCTGTACGTTCCATGTTTCCTTTGTTCTCATTCAGGACCTCAGCTGGTGGGGTAACCCAAATCTTCATTAATGAGGAATATGGCTTTGGGAGGCCAAGGTGGGCAGATCACGATGTCGGGAGATTGAGGCCATCCTGGCTAACATGGTAAAACCCTGTCTCTACTAAAAATACAAAAAATTAGTGGGGCATGGTGGCACGTGCCTCTAGTCCCAGCTACTTGGGAGACTGAGGCCGGAGAAATGCTTGAATCCAGAAGGTGGAGGTTGTAGTGAGCCGAGGTTGTGCCACTGCACTCCAGCCTGGGCAACAGATCAAGACTTTGTCTTTTATTTAAAAAAAAAAAAACAAAAAAAAACACAACAGAATATGGGCCGGACATAGTGGCTCATGCCTATAATCCCAACACTGTGGAGGCTGAAGTGGGTGGGTCACGAGGTCAGGAGCTCAAGACTAGCCTTGCCAACATAGTGAAACCCGATCTCTGTAAAATTACAAATATTAGCTAGGTGTGGTGGTGGGTGCCTGTAATCCCAGCTACTTGGGAAGCTGAGGCACAAGAATCACTTGACCCTGGGAGGTGGAGGTTGCACTGAGTGGGATCACACCACTGTACTCCAGCCTCAGCGACAGAGTGAGACTCCAGCTCAAAAAAATAAAAAAATAAAAAAAGAATACAAATCCTCAGTGGTCCTGCGTCATGTGTTTGCATGCCTGTGGCTGTAGTTTTCCATTAACTTTTGCTCTTATATATGTAGGCTTAGAAAAATATTTCAGGGAATCCTCGAGGTTCCAGACATAGTCCTCTTTGACCCTGTTATGTAACAACAGTCTACTATCTCCTTAGTAATAGGGCTGAATTACCTGAATTACATCAGCTAATAGAATAACCTCCTCCTTTGACTGTTGATATAGTGTGGTGGTTCTTAACTTAGGACAATTTTGCCCCCCAGATCTGGAGACATTTTTAATTCTTACAACTTTGGCGGGGTAGGGGAATGCTACTGGCATCTAGTGGGTTAGAGTTCAGGATTGCTGCAAAGCATCTTGAAATGCTCAGGACAGTCCCCCAAGTAGAGACTGATCCAGTCCAAACTGTCAGTAGTGCCAAGATTGAGAAATTCTGATTTAGTGGTATGGAGGGCAGTGGTTATGAGGTAGTTGTTACTTCTAATTCAGTGGAACCTGGTGGAATCATTCCTTCTGGGAACCAGGGCCTCCAAACCAGCAGATAAAAAAGTCATAGGTACTTGAAGCCAAACTTCTGCTAATGGAGTTTTTAGGAATACTAGAGGAACTGCTACTTCTACTTCTACCCCTTGATTCTGAGGCCTATGTATTCTAGCTATGGGGAAAACAACATTTTATATTTCTCATTGATTCAAAGCAGTTAGTGCATGTTTTAAGACAGAACCCTCATTCTTGAGGATTTGATCTCCCAGCTAGCACTGTTTAACTGAGTGAATCTTCAGCAGGCCATTGTGTTAGATCAGCTGCTTCTAGGTGATGGAGTATGTGGTAAGACCAGTGATTTCCACGTTTTATAACCCATTCCTGCAGTTCTTTTTCTGTGAAATGAGTTCCTTGAACAGTATACCTTGATAATGAACAAGGGGTTGCCCATGACCTTGATGGTGATGCTGGCAGAAGCACTGCAGGCAGGGAAGGCACATTCATATCCAGAATATGTTGGTTCCAGTGAGGACAAATTCCTATCCCCTCCATGTATATAGAGTTTTTGTTTTGTTTTCTTTTTTTAAGGTATGCTGCTATCTACTATCATTAATACTTAGTGAACATTTTATTTTCACATTAAAAAAGATCAAAATAGGTAATAATTATCTGACCAAGAAATGTTTTAAGTAAATTGTAGACTTTTGACAGTTATATCATCTATTTAAAAACCTTGGAGTAATTGTAAAGTAGTGAATTTTGAATTGTAGACTTTACTCATGCAGATACTTAACTAATTTTGTTGAAATCTACCAGATAGAAACCCATTGTTACGGGTTACATGATTGAAAACTTAGGCTATCATTTGTTTCAAGATACATTGACTTGGTATACTTTTAACGCTTCTCATAGTTTACCAAATTTAGGTAAAACTAATTTCATTGAAAGTTTTAGGGAAAATACCTAAGTATTAATGGAGATAGGATGAATTAAATTACTTACCCTTTAAAAAATTGCCAGGGATGAATAGGATGAATTAAATTACTTACCCTTTAAAAAATTTTTATGTGTGGAGTGGTGTATATGTTTCAGAGGAATAATATAAATGTTCAGATAAAAGCATACCTAATCTAACTAGGACCTATCTAACCTGCCTGCTTAAAGATGGAGGAAGTCTTGAGAAACTTGAAATTGAAGAACTTAAAATTGTAAGTCTTCCCTTTCAGGGCCCTATCAAAATATCATGACCTCAGGACTCATTACTTAATATAGTTAGAAAATTTTATTTTTAGAACTCCAAATTCATTTTATTATTATTTTTTGAGATGGAGTCTTACGCCCAGACTGGAGTGCAGTGGTGCTGTTTTGGCTCACTATAACCGCCACTTCAGGATTCAAGCAGTTCTCTTGCCTCAGCCTTCCAAGTAGCTGGGACTACAGGCGTACCACCACGCCTGGCAATTTTTTTGTATTTTTAGTAGAGACAGGGTTTCACAATGTTGGCCAGGCAGATCTTGAACTCCTGACCTTAGGTGATCATCAGCCTTGGCCTCCCAAAGTGCTGGGATTGTAGGTATGAGCTACCATGCCTGGCCTCCAAAACCATTTTTATCATTATATTCTCTATTAAGTATATGTTTGATTAAGATAAGCATTTTTCCTTTTTTTCACTGTTACAGTCTTTGTATTTAGAATAGTAATTTGCACATAGAAGGGACTCAATAAATATTTGTTGAATAAATGAATATATGAAATAAAATCTTCCATGCTCTTGCAGAGAAGTATTTGTTATATGGCTGGTCTTATCATATGGCTGAATGTCCCTTGTTTACCATTCTTATTCCATTCTAACCAAATCATGATATGTATTTTTAGGTATTCTTTGGCATTTCTTTTTGAATTCATGGAAAAATGCTAAAATATAGTTTAAACCTCAATGTTTGTGAATTAGGGGTTAGGTGCAACCTGACTTAAGTGATAAGGGTTGAATTATAGAGAAATTGAATTACACTTTCAAATATGGTATGCATATGAAACTAATACATGTTTGCTTTTTTTTAAACTAGGTTAAATGAGGTAAATGCACTCTTTTCAGTGTTTTATTAAATTCTGCTTTATGTTGTGTTATAAGCATAAAGGTTTCTGAAAGAATTTTGGGGCCTAGAAATTGTGAGAATTGTTACTTTAACTTTTGATTTGAAACAATCACAAATTACACCGCATTCTTAACAATGTCATAGGATCTTTATGGATCTCAACTGCAGTCCAGATGCTGAATTTTTTTGGGGGGGAAGAATTTACTTTGACTTTTTCATTCTACAAAAATTATTCTGGGTCTGAAGGATACAAATGTTTTAATGGTGTCCCATTAATATCCCCAGGCCTAGCACAGTTCTTGCTTGGTCATAATAGGCAATTAACTGTTGAATGAATGAAAGAATTTTTACTTTATTCTATGGGTTACAGGGAGCCATTGAAGGGTTTTAAGCAAGTGAGTGGGATGCTCACATGTTTTAAAGAGTAATTCCTGGTAGTGATATAGAGAATGGATTTGAGGGGACAGTAAAAGCAAGAAGAATAATTAAGAAATTGTTTTAATAGGGATGATGCCCTAAACCAGGGTACTGATGGTAGGAAATCATTGGTGACCTGGACTTGAGATCTGTTTAGGAGGTGAAATTGGAAGGCTTCAGATGAACAATAGGGATAAGGAGGAAAGGAAGAGATTGAAGTAAGAGTTAAGGAGAGGGAGGAGTTTTGAATTGTTTTAAATAAAGGGAAAAATTGTTTTCAGTTATTCATAAAAGACTTAAAAATGGGCTTTCAACCCAAAAGTTGTTTTGAAGTTATTTCCTGCTTTATCTTTGGAGACGCTTCCTCCCACCCCTACATCAAAGCAAATCCCCCAACTGCTTTAGAGGCAGTCTTGCATTGAAATAGATATCACATTGTTTTATTTTGCTTGAATGGATATTATTTGTGTAAACATCTAATTACATCTGCTTTGTCTTCCCTTAATTGTTGTCTACTTAAGGGCCAAAAGAGCATTTCTGCTTTTATAATTTCATTTGCATATTGGTTTCCAGATTAATTGAAGATTAATTATATAAAGTATGTGGTTTGTAGTATCAATTGAAGGTGAGTTTTTTGTTTTCCTGGTTGAATATAATGGAATCATTTTGGTATGGAGAAGAAATGGTTAAAAATAGACTAGTGGGTCTGGGTGCAGTGGCTCCTGCCTGTAATTCCAGCACTTTGGGAGGCTGAGGTGGGCGAATTATGAGGTCAGGAGATCAAGACCATCCTGGCCAACATTGTGAAACACCTTCTCTACTAAAAATACAAGAAAAATTAGTTGGGCATGGTGGCATACACTTGAAGTACCAGCTACTTGGTAGGCTGAGGCAGAATTGCTTGAACTCAGGAGGCGGAGATCGAAGCGAGCCAAGATTGTACCACTGCACTACAGCCTGGGCAACAGTGTGAGACTCTGTTTCAAAAAAAAAGAAAAGAAAATTAGGCTAGTGGGTCATCTCAATGTGAAGTCAAGAGGACTTCCAGGCTTAAGCCTGGTAGCTAAATTTCTATTGGCTCTGTTCTGTTCATGATGAGTGCAAATTTATTTTGATCTTCATCTTTCTTTTTTTCTTAATGAATAAACTCTCCTTCATTTAGTCTGATAAGTAACCTGCTATTAGTACATGACTAAATAGCTCAAGCTTCTGGTTTGAATTAAGTTATAAACCTAACACAGTGGCCGGTGCTTGAACATTATAAATGCCATGTCAAAACTAGCACATAGAATCTTTGCCAATCAAAAACTGTTTTCTCAATCCCATGTAGGAGATAAAGCCTACATGGGAATCTTCACTGACTGTGCTGACTTCTATAATTTTTAGTTAATTACATGTATAGCTTGTGAATTGTGGTAGGATATTTTGTTAATATGTTCTTAAAAATTCAAATCCCAACCGGGCGCGGTGGCTAAAGCCTGTAATCCCAGCACTTTGGGAGGCCGAGGCGGGTGGATCACGAGGTCAAGAGATCGAGACCATTCTGGTCAACATGGTGAAACCCCGTCTCTACTAAAAATACAAAAAATTAGCTGGGCATGGTGGCGCATGCCTGTAATCCCAGCTACACAGGAGACTGAGGCAGGAGAATTGCCTGAACCCAGGAGGCGGAGGTTGCAGTGAGCCGAGATGGCGCCATTGCACTCCAGACTGGGTAACAAGAGCGAAACTCTGTCTCAAAAAAAAAAAAAATTCAAATCCCAGCCCAGCGTGGTGGCTCATGCCTCTAATCCCAGCACTTTGGGAGGCCAAGGTGGGTGGATCATGAGATCAGGAGATTGAGACCATCTTCGCCAACATTATGAAACCCCATCTCTACTAAAAATACAAAAATTAGCTGGGTGTGGCGGCGCATGCCTAGCAGTCCCAGGTACTCAGGAGGCTGAGGCAGGAGAATCTCTTGAACCTGGGAGCAGAGGTTGTAGTGAGCCGAGATTGCACCACTACATTCCAGCCTGGGCAGCAGAGTATGACTCCATCTTACAAAAAAAAAAAAAAAAACCTCAGATCCCAGGGGTAAACATCAAATATTTAATTGTGTCTATTTGACTTTATGGGAGAGTTAACAATCACGTATGTCTGTGTGTGTGTGTGTGTGTGTGTGTATGTGAGAGAGAGAGATTGTTATATGTGTGTGTGTGTGTGTGTGTATATGGTTAAATTTGTATAATTGTTATATGTGTGTATATATATATATATATATGTATGTTTAAATTTGTATGATCTTCATTCTCAGTCTTTCAGAATCCTTATCTTTCATTTTTAACATCAGCTGCATTATTTCTTCATATAACTAGGAAAAGGGATTCAAAAATTTGGTTGATGGCTTTTTATTCTGTAGAGACAGTGTCTCTCTGTTACTCAGGCTAGGCTCAAACTCGTGGTCTCAAGTGATCCTTCCACCTAGGCCTTCCTAGTGTTGGGATTACAGGCATGAGCCACCTCATTGACCAGATGGCATTTTAAAGAATAGTATTAGGAAAATAATAAATTTTTGCAAGTAAAGAGAGTTGAAATGTTAGCTAAAATGAGGACCTAGAGGCAGCTTGTTTTGGTAAATGTCTTAGTCAGTTTAGGCTGCTGTAGCAAAATACCATATACTTGGTAGCTTATAAGCAATAGAAACTTAGTTCTCATAATTCTGAAGGCTGGGAAATCCAAGAATAAAATTCCGTTAAGCAAGGTTGAATGTAGCGGCTTGGAAGATAGTGGCAAGTAGCTTCCTATTCCATTGTTCACTACATTTGTTCTAGACAATATTTTTTCTCTTTTCTATTATTTTTCTCTCTTTGTGTGTTTATGTGTTAGGGAGAGATGGAGAGAGAATATTTTTATATTTTTCTTTTGGGGGAATATTTTTGTTTTTTAATTATAAATACTTCTAATTTGCAAGTGATCGCAGATAAAGTTGAAGCTCTCTTTAAATCCCTCTCTGATCCTGTTCTCTCCTCTGTTAACTACTGTTCTGAAGTTGATTTGAACTCTGTCCATTTTTATCCTTTTATTACATATGCTTGTGTTCATAAAACAATAATTATAGTTAACATTTTACATAAAAAATATACTTGAAAATATTCTGCAATTTGCTTTTTTAAAATTTTATTTTTTATTTTTATTTTTGTAGAGCCAGGGCCTTGCCTTGTTACATAGGCTGGTCTCAGAATCCTGGCCTCAAGTAATCTTCCTACCATGGCCTCCCGGAGTGCTGGGATTACAGGTGTGAGCTACCACTCCTGGCTTTGCAGCTTGCTTTTTAAACCTGTTCTAAGACTTGATCCCTATTTATACATGTGTATTGAGTTAATTCGTTTTAACTGCACATATAATATTCTATTATCGGTATGTCCGTTTATCCATTTCTGGCATAGAAGAACACTTAATTTGTTTTCAGGGTTTATTGTTTTGCTTGTGTTTTTGTTTTATAATGCTTCAGGAAGCATGCATTTGTATTCCTGAGTTTTTTATTTGACTTAAAACGTATTGTGAAACTTTTAAGAATATATGAATCATGTTTGTACAGTTTATACTTAAAAAAAAAAAACATACTGTGAACTCTTAAACCACAGAGGAAGAAATAGAACACTCCCAATGCTGTGGAAACACCTCTATGTCCCAAATCACACTTCTTTTCTTACTGTTCCGCCTACCACTATCTTGAATTGTATTTAAAAATTTCCTTGCTTTTGTTTATGTGTCAATTAACAAGATATTGCTTTGTTTACTTATTTTGATCTTCATGTAATGAAATAATAATGTAAATATCTGATTTCTTTTGTAAGCATCATTTTTATTTTGAGTGTCATCTATGGCATTGTATGCTGTTCATTCAATTTTACTGCTATATAGTATTTCATTATTTGTATATATCACTATCTGGGCTATTGATGCACATTTGGATTGTTTTTAGTTTTTTTGCTATTACTAACAATGCTGTTTATGAACTTTCTTATTCATGTCTTTCATGCACATGCAGGTATTTAGAGTATATATCTGGGAGCAGAATTTTTCATTTTATGGGCTATGGGCTTGTTTAGCTTTACTAAGTAATGTCAAATTATTTTTAATTTTTAAAAACTTTTAATTAATTTTTTTTTTTTGAGATGGAGTTTTGTTCTTGTCCCCCAGGTTGGAGTGCAGTGGCACTATCTGGGCTCACTGCCACCTTTGCCTTCTGGGTTCAAGCAATTCTCCTGCCTCAGCCTCCTGAGAGGATTACAGGCATGCTCACCATGCCCAGCTAATTTTTACACAGCAGGGATTACAGGCATGCTCACCATGCCCAGCAAATTTTTGTATTTTTAGTAGATGGGGTTTCACCATCTTGGCCAGGCTGGTCTTGAACTGCTGACCTCAAGTAATCTGCCCACCTTGGCCTCCTCAAGTTCTAGGATTACAGGTGTGAGCCACTGCACCTGCCCACCAAATTATTTTTTAAAGTGATTAAATCAGTTGACACTCCCAGCAGCAATGTATAAGTATTCCTGTTGCTCTGTGTTCTTGCCAATGCCTGGAATTTTCTGTTTAAAAATTTTTATGGGGCCGGGCGTGGTGGCTCACACCTGTTTGAGACTAACCTGGCCACTGTGGTGAAACACGGTCTCTACTAAAAAATACAAAAAAATTAGTTGGATGTGGTGGCATGCACCTGTAGTTCTAGCTACTCGGGAGGCTGAGGCAGGAGAGTTGCTTGAACCTGGGAGGTGGAGGTTGCTTTGAGCTGACATTGCACAACTGCACTTCAGCCTGGGCAACAAGAGCGAGACTCCCATCTCAAAAAAAAAAAAAAAAAAAAAAATGTATTTGGTGGGTAAGAAATATTGTTTCATTGTAATTTGAATCTGTATTTCCTTGACTACCAATGAGGTTTAGTTTCTTTTAAGATATTCATAGACCATTTGTGTTTCTTATTCTGTAAAATGTATTTGTGTTTCTTATTCTGTGAATTGTCTATATTTACTTTTTGCCCATTTTTCTTTTTGGATTGTTTAATTTTCCTGATTGAGTCATAGCAATTTTTATGTGGTTTTAGATTTAATTCTCTTTTTTGTTGAGATAGGGTCTGGCTCTGTCACCTAGGCTAGAGTGCAGTGGTGTGATCTTGGCTCACTGCAACCTTGGCTGGACTCAAGCTGTCCTCCCACCTCAGCCTCCTGATTAGCTGGGTCTGCAGGTATGCACTGTGCTTGGCTAATTTTTGTAATTTTTGTGGAGATGGGGTTTTGCCATGTTCCCCAGGTTGGTCTTGAATTCGTGAGCTCAAGTGATCCAGGCACCTCTTCCTCCCAAGGTGTTAGGATTATAAGTTTGAGTCACAGTGCCTGGCCTAGATCTAATTCTTTTTTTTTCTTTTTTTTTGAGGCAGAGTTTCACTCGTTACCCAGGCTGGAGTGCAATGGCGCGATCTTGGCTCACCACAACCTCCGCCTCCTGGGTTCAGGCAATTCTCCTCCCTCAACCTCCTGAGTAGCTCGGATTACAGGCATGCACCACCATGCCCAGCTAAATTTTTGTATTTTTAGTAGAAAGGGGGTTTCACCATGTTGACCGGGATGGTCTCGATCTCTTGACCTCGTGATCCACTCCCCTCGGCCTCCCAAAGTGCTGGGATTACAGGCTTGAGCCACCGCGCCTGGCCTAGGTCTAATTCTTGATATTTATATGTGTTGCAAATATCTCTTCCAATGTATGATTGGATTAAAAAACCTTTATCTTTTAATGATTGAAGTTCTTGATTTTACTGCAGCTGAATTTATGAGTCTTTTGTGATTTGTATTTTAAAATTTTCTGTGTCATATCTTAATTATGATTAAGATAGTCTCTATTTTCTAAAAGTTGTTTGCTTTTTACTCTTACATTTAAGTCACTAATCCACATGGAAAGACTTTTGTGTTAGGATCCACTTTTTTTTTCCCCCATATGATAACAGATAACTGATTGTTCCAGCCTATTTGAGTAGTCCATTTTTGAGTCTCCTGTGATCTCAGTGGTTGCTTGGGTGAATATTAAGTATCCATATATGCACAGACTAAGTTTCTGGGCTCTCAATTCTGCTGTCTCCTCTGGTGCCAGTAATCCACTTGATTATTTGTCCTGATTATGATCGTCGTATAAGAATTCTTAGTATAAAGTATTTCAAGTACCCTGACCTTTTTTTTTTTTTTTTTTTTTTTCAGGAAAACTCATAATCATGGCTTTCTATATTGGTTTTAGAGTCAGTTCATTGATTTCCACAATAAATGATACTAGGATTTTGAGTGGTATTGCATTGAGTCTTTGGATGAAGTTGGGAAGAATCGATTGACATTGTTAGGATATTGAGGCTTCCTATTTAAGAACATAATAGGCTTTGTATTTATTTTATGTTTTAAAAAATCATTCCAGTTAAGTTTTATTATTTTCTCCTTATATAAAGAACTTGTAAATCAAATGTCAGCGTTTTTTCTAGAATATTTTTATTATTTATACATGATATTTTTTAAAAACTGTATTTTCTGATTATATATAGAAATGAAACTAACTTATATTTTGGTTCTGAACTTTTTTTTTAAGAGAAGGGGTTTTGTTGTGTTGCCCAGGCAAACTCCTGGCCTCAAGTGATTCTCTGGTCTCTGCCTCTTAAAGTGCTAGGATTACAGGTGTAAGCCGCCACATCTGGGCTAGTTTTTGTGCTTTTATTGACTTACATCTAGAGTCTTTGGGGTTATCTATGTAGACAGTGGATAATCTACAAATAGTTGTAGCTTTATCTTTAATCTTTTTTTTTTCCTCTTTGCATCTGTTGAGGGTTTTTAATGTTGAATAAGGGAGAAGGCATTGGGAGGTTATGTCTTGTTTTTTATATTTGGTACATTGATCTCTTCTGTACCTTGCACTTCTTTTTTGTTTGTTTATTTGTTTGTTTGTTTTTGTTTTTGGAATGCAGTAGCACAATCACAGCTCACTGCAGTCTCGATCTCCTAGGCTCAAGCCATCATCCCACCTCAGTATCCCGAGTAGCTGGGACTACAGGTGTGTGCCACCATGCCTGGCTAATTTTTGTATTTTTATTATTATTATTATTATTATTATTATTTAGAGATAGGGTTTCATTCTCTTGCCCAGGCTGGTCTCGAATTTCTGAGCTCAAGTAATCCACCTTCCTTAACCTCCCGAAGTGTTAGGAATATAGGCATGAGCCCCTGCACTCAGCCCCAGGGTTATTGTTTCTTTATTCAGCTTGTCATTCAGTGCCTTTTAACTGGGACATTTAGCTCGTTTACATTCAAGGTTAGTATTGCTATGTGTGGATCTGATTCTGTCATTGTGTTAGCTGGTTATTATGCTGACTAGTTTGTGTGGTTGCTTTGTAGTGTCACTGGTCTGTGTACTTAAGCGTGAATTTTTTTTTTTTAGTGACTGTTAATGATCTTTCCTTTTTGTATTTAGGAAATATGGTGCTGCTTTCAGGAGCTCTTGTAAGACAGGTCTGGTAGTAACAAATTCCCTCAGCATTTGCTTATCTGAAAAGGATCTTATTTATCCTTTGCTTATGAAGCTTAGTTTGGCCACATATGAAATTCTGGGTTGGAATTTCTTCTCTTTAATAATGTTGAATATAGGTCCCCAATCTCTTATGGCTTGTATAGTTTCTGCTGAGAGGTCTACTGTTAGTCTGATGGGCTTCCCTTTGTAGATGACATGTCCTTTCTCTCTAGCCACCTTTAACATTTTTTTTCTTTCATTTTGACCTTGAAGAATCTGATGATTATGTTTCTTGGAGATGATATTCTTGTGGAGTATTTTGTGGGGATTCTCTTTATTTTCTGAATTGGAATGTTGACTTCTCTAGCTAGGTTGGGGAAGTTCTCATGAATGATATCCTGAAATATGTTTTCCAAGTTGCTGCCTTTCTCCCCCTAGTTTTCAGGGATACCAGTGAGTAGTAGATTTGGTCTCTTTATAATCCCATCTTTCTTGGGATTTTGTTTGTTCTTTTTCATTCTTTTGTCTTTATTCTTATCTGTCTTCTTTCAGAAAGGCAGTCTTTAAGCTCTGAGATTCTTTTCTAAGTTTGGTCTGTTCTGCTGTTAACACTTAGGATTGCATTATGAAATTGTTATGGAGTGGGATGGGCATGGTGGCTCCCGCCTGTAATACCAGCACTTTGGGAGGCCGAGGTGGGCGGATCACAAGGTCAGGAGTTCAAGACTAGCCTGGCCAATATGGTGAAACCCTGTCTCTAATAAAAATACAAAAATTAGCCGGCGTCGTGGCATGTGCCTGTAGTCTGAGCTACTTGGGAGGCTGAGGCAGGAGAATTGCTTGAACCCAGGAGGCAGTGGTTGCAGTGAGCTGGCATTGCACAGTTGTGCTCCAGCCTGGGTAACAGAGGGAGACGCTTTCTCAAAAAAAAAAAAAAAAAAGAAAAAAAAGAAATAGAGTGTTTTTCAGCTCTATCAGGTCATTTATATTCTTTTCTGTACTGGCTATTTTGTCTGTCAGATCTGTAGATAGGGTTTCAACATTCTCCTGAATCTCAATGATTTTCATTCCTATCCATATTTTGAATTTCATGTCTGTCATTTTAACTATATCATTCCGGTTAAGAATCCTTGCTGGAGAACTAGTGCAGTCGTTTGTTTTAGAGGAAAGAAGATGCTCTGGCTTTTTGAGTCATCAGAGTTCTTTTGCTGGTGCTTTGTCATCTTTGTGGGCTGATGTTCCTTCAGTTTTTGAAGTTACTATTTTGTTTTCTTTTTCTTTTATCCTATTTGATGACCTTGGATGTTTGTGGTACAAGATAGCTTCAGTCAACTGACTTCATTACTGGAAAGGCCAGGGCTCAACTGAGGACTCTGGAAGTATGTACGTCTGGTATTGGTGCAATTGGTATTGGCCACCAGCTTTGCTGTTTGGTTCTACAAGGTTAGGGACTTGCTGCACTGGAGGGGCCAAAGTGCTCCTGGACCTTTGGTCACAATACACCATGGGTTGTGCAAGCCAAAGTGTAGGGGGGTGGCAGTAGAATCCATTCTTGTTCGTATGTGCCAGCAGCAGCTGTAGCAAGGGGGGTGCTAATGGGTGCTAGAGTACTGGCCTCCATGAGGGCATTGGCAGCAGCAGTGGCAGTAAGGCTGGGGTAGGGGGCTGCGGGTACACATGTGCACTGGTGGTGGTGGTAGCATAGGAGTAGGGTGCTGGTGGGTATAGGACTGGGCATGCCCTCTGTGCATGTTCATGCTGGTGGCAATGGCCGCTAAGGGGTGGTGGTGGGTCCTCTGTTTTCTCTGCCTAGTTTCATGTTGGTGCAGGGGCTGGGTGTTGGTGGGGATGGTACTGGTGGGCTCTGTACCTGCCAGTGCTCTCTTGACAATGGCGGTGAGGGGATAGGCAGGGTGTACTTAGGCTGGCAGCGGCACCCATGGGAGGGTGCCTGTGCACATGTGTGCTGACGGGGAAGGGAAAACAAGGTCCACCTGTGTATACGTGTGGGCAAAGCATTTGTGGGGTGGCTGTGGGCAAGTGCCTGCAGGTAAAGCAGAGTGGGGCAGCCTTCAGAGGGAGGAGGGTATTGGCAGGCTGGTGCTTTTCCACAGGAATCACTCTGGTGGAGCACTCTGCCTGTCAGCACCTCACCAATGCAGGAGCTGGTATATGGCCCCCCGGAGGTACCTGGGGGCAGCACTGCAAGCATCCAGGCCAGGCTGGGGCCCTATGAGAGACCAGTAGACTGAGGGGTGCTCATTTTGCACTGCCCCCATCTTATGGGCAAGACTGCCTTGCACAGTTCAGGTCTGAGAGTTCCTCTGTGGGTAAAGTCTCTTATGGGATGGAGCAAGTCGAGCCTTGTGGTATGGGCATCCCTGGCCCTGTTCCATTACAGATACTCCAGCAGCAAACCCTCTGAGCTCTGCCCTGGCTGGAGTTCTGCCCCTATCACTTCTCTCAGCAGCTTTCCCTGCCAACTCAAATGTCTTTGGTGGTTGAGAGGTCTCTTTGTGGTGGAGGAGTCTCCTCCTTCAGGGATCCCAGACTCCCATGGTAAGAGTGAGCTGCTCCTTCTCTGTTAACTCAACTGCCTCTTCAGGAGTCACTGGGGTCCAGGAAAAAGTCCTGGTACACAGTAGCCCTGTGCAGGGTTCATCACTTCTTCCCTCTTCAGTCCAGCATCTGTGTCTTCCCTCCGTCAGCACTCAGTGCCTTCCCTCTGAAGATCTGCTAGGAGTGTGCCAGTCGTTCTGGTTCTTTCAGAGATGTTCCTACAGGCTGCAGTTAGTTGGCCATTCTTGGAGCCCCCTGCCTTGGCTTTTCATGATTTCTAATAATTACGTTGATGTTACATTCTGTGGGCTGTTCTTATTGAAATGTATAGTTTTAACAAATCGATTGTTGGAGTAAACTTAGTGATATTTTGTTTAGGATGTTTACATATATGTTTGAGTAAGATTGGTTTGTAATTTTCTTATATAGCCATTGTCTGAATTTCATATCAGGGTGGTTCTAGCCTTATAAAATCAATTGAGGAGTTTATATAATCTGTTTAATCTCTGTGGGAACTAAAGTTGTATCTTTATTTTTCACTTCTAATGTTTATTTTTTCTATTTTTTTTTCCAATTGTGTATTTCATTTTATTTTTATATTTTTGAGACAGGGTCTTACTCTGTCATCCAGGCTGGAGTGCAGTGGCATGATCACTGTTTACTGCAGCCTTAACCTCTTGGGCTCAAGCAATCCTCCCACCTTAGCCTTTCAAGTAGCTGGGACTCCAGGCATGTGCCACCACCACTAGCTAATTTTTAATTTTTTTCAAGTGATTTTCCTGCCTCAGCCACCCAAGTAGCTGGGATTACAAGTTCTTGCCACCATGCCCGGCTAATTTTTGTATTTTTAGTAGAGATGGGATTTCACCATGTTGGTCAGGCTGGTCTCAAACTCCTGATCTCAGGTGATCCACCTGCCTTGGCCTCCTAAAGTGCTGGGATTACAGGCATGAGCCACTGTGCCTGGCCTTAATCTTATTTTTATGTGTGATAAAATGTACATAACGTAAAATTTACAGTCTTAACTGTTTCTAAGTGTAAGTTCAATAGTGTTAAGTACATTCACATTGTTGTGTAACCAATCTGCAGAACTCCCTTCATCTTAGAAAACTGAAACCCTTTTATCTCAGAATTTCATTCCTTTTAAAGGCTGAATAATATTCTATTATTTGTATAAACCACATTTTCTTTATCCATTCATTTATTAATAGACCTTTGGGTTACTTCTACCTTTTCATTATTGTAAATATGGGCATGCAGATATCACTTCAAGACCCTGCTTTCAGTTCTTTTGCACATGTATCTAGAAGTAGGAAATGCTGAATCATACAGTAATTCTATTTGTAATATGTTGAGGAACTGTTTTCCATTGTAGATCCACTATTTTACTTTCCCATCAATACAGTAGTGCACAAAGCTTCCAGTTTCTCCTTATTCTCATTCACATTTGTTATTTGATGTCCTTTCTTTCTTTCCTTCTTCCTTTCTTTCCTTTCTTTTTTGAGATGGAGTTTTGCTCTTGTTACCCAGGCTGGAGTGCAATGGCGCGGCCTCGGCTCACTGCAACCTCTGCCTCCTGGTTTCAGGCAGTTCTCCTGCCTCAGCCTCCTGAGTAGCTGGGATTACAGGCATGCGCCACCATGCCCAGCTAATTTTTTGTATTTTTAGTAGAGACAGGGTTTCACCATGTTGACCAGGGTGGTCTCACTCTTTTGACCTCATGATCCACCAGCCTCAGCCTCCCAAAGTGCTGGGATTACAGGTGTGAGCCACTGAGCCTGACCTAGTTATTTATTTATTTATTTTTTTGAGACAGAGTCTTGTTCTGTTGCCCAAACTGGAATGCAGTGGTGTGATCTGGGCTCACTGCAACCTCTGCCTCCCAGGTTCAAGCAACTCTGTTGTGTTGGCCTTTTGAGAGGCTGGGACTACTGGCACCCACCACCACACCTGGCTAATTTTTGTGTTTAGTAGAGATGGTGTTCTGCCATGTTGGCCAGACTGGTCTTGAACTTCTGACCTTAAGTGATCTGCCTGCCTCAGCTTCCCAAAATGTTGGGATTACAGGCGTGAGCTACCACATCTAACCTTATTTCATGTCTTTTTTGATAGTAGCCATCCTAATGAGTGTTAGGTGGTTTTATGACTTCTTTAAAAAAAAAAAAGGGTCTTGCTGTGTCACCCAGGCTGGAGTACAGTATCATGAACATAGCTCACTGCAGCTTCAAACTCTTGGACTCAAGCAGTCTTCCTGCCTTAGCCTCCCCAACGTGCTGGGATTATAAATGGAAGCCACTGTACCTACCCCATTTTCTGGCTTTTAAAGTTAAATTTAAAGCTCATCAATTTTGAATATTTCATTTGATTGTAAATACTAAAAGTTATATATTTATTAAATGCTGCTCTAATTGTATCCTACAGGTTTCAATAATGGGCTTTTTATTATTTTTCAGTTCTGTAATTATTTACATAAAATGTTTTCAATTATGTATGCTTCCTCCTTTGACCTTGATTGTTTCATATGAATATGAAACATACTATGACTTACACATTACCAGTAATTTCAAATTTGAAATTAGCTTTATGAAGTTGAGCATATGTACTATTTATTGTTAGTCTATAAATTATTCCAAAATGTAGCAGTTTTGTACAACAAACATTTATTATCACATAAAGTTTCTGTGCATCTGAAATCCATTAGTGGCTTAACTGAGTTTTTCTGGCTCAGAGTCTTTCATGAAGTTGCAATGACAGTCTTGGTTGGGTCTGTAGTAATCTGAAGGCTTGACTGGGGCTAGAGCATTTGCTTCCATGTGAATTCACTTACACAACTTTTGGCAGAAGGCCTCAGTTCTTTGCTGGCTATTTGTAGGAGGTCTCAGTTCCTTTCTGCTTGTGCTTCTCCATAGGGCTGCTTATAATGTGGCAGCTGATGTCTCCCAGAGTGAGTGATCTGTGAGAATCAAAAGCCACATTGTTTCCTGATCTTTAGAAGTTACATACCTTCCCATTTGCCATATAATATTGGTCATGCAGAACAACCCTGACACCAAATGAGAGAGGATGAAGCAAGGGTGTGGATATCAGAATGTAGGAATAATTGCAGACCATCTTGGGGTCTGGCTACCATAAGCATACAGTCCATTTTTATAAAGGTTTCATTTATTCTTGATGTATAGTCCCTAATTCTTGAATGTGATTTTTATATAGGAGTTTGGTGTAGTTTATTAAGCAGTTAAACTCTTCTACCTTCTGATTCTTTTCTGTCTGCTAGATCTTACTACTGAGAGAGGTAAGTTAGGAAATCTTTCACTGAATTAGTATGTTTATACTTTGTTTTTTTTTTGCAGATGTGTCAGTTTCGTGTGTGTGTGTGTGTGTTAGGTGCATAGAAGTTTACAATGTCTTACAGTGGATATGAGTCCTGTATCATCATGTAATATCCCTCTTAATCTCTAGTGCTTTTTGTCTTAGTCCACTCCAGTTTTCTCGTTTCTGCTTGCCTGATAGACCTTTTTCCATGTCTTAACTATCAATACTTCTGTGCCTGTATGTTTTATGTTTGTCTCTTATAAACAGTACATGTGAAACCAGTTTGATGTTTTTTTCTTCTAACTAGAGAGTTTAGTTCATTTACATTAATTTTGATTACTGATATATTTGGATTGATTTCTGCTGTTTTCTTTTTAAAATTTAATCTAATTATTATTATTTTCTTGAAACAGGGTCTTTCTCTGTTGCCCAAACCTGAGTGCAGTGGTGTGATCATGGCTCACTGCAGCCTCTGTCTCTGGGCTCAAGTGATACTCCCAGCTCAGCCTCCTAAGCAGCTGGGACTACAGGCATGTGCCATCTTGTCCAGATAATTTAAAAAACATTTTCTTTTTTTTGTAGGGGCGGGGTCTTGCTGTGTTGCCCAGTGGCTAGTCTTGAACTCCTGAGCTCAAGCGATCTGCCTGCCGCAGCATCCCAAAATGTTGTGATTACAGGTGTGAACCGCTACACTCACCTCTGCCATTTTCTTATGTGCCTTTTATTCAGCTGTTTCATTTTTTCCCCTGTGAGTCTCAGAATTTACTTCTGGGTTCATTTTTCTTCTGCTTGAAGCATATTCTTTAGAATTTCTTTTGATGAGGGTCTATTGCAGTAATTGCTCTTACTTTCCTTTCTTTGAAAATACGGTAGTTTTCCCTTCCCCCCACTTATCAGCAGTTTTGCTTTCCATGGTTTGTTGCCCACAGACAGCTTCAGTCTGAAAATGTTAAATGGAAGATTCCAGAAATAAACAATTCATAAGTTTATAATTGCGTGCTGTTTTGAGTAATGTGATGAAATCTCACACAGTCCTGCTTCATCTTACTTGGGATGCGAATGATCCCTTTGTCTAGCATATCCATGCTATATATGGTACCTGCCTTTTTTTTAGTCACTTAGTAGCCATCTCATTTATCAGATTGACTGCCATGATATTGCAGTGCTTGTGTTCAGGTAACCCTTATTTTGCTTGGTAATGGCTCCAGGGAGCAAGTGTAGTGACGCTGGCTTATTGTTATAATTGTTCTTTTTAAAAATTAGTTATTGTTGATCTCTTACTGTGCCTTATAAATGAAACTTTTTCATAGGCATGTATGTGTAGGAAAAAACGTAGTATGTATAGGTTTTGGTATTGTCCTTGGATTCAGACATCCACTGGGGATCTTGGAACTTGTGCCCCATGGATAAGGGAAGACTTCTGTATCCTTATTTCCCCCTTATTCTTGAAAATTTTGCTGGATATACAGAATTCTGGACAGTTACGTTTCCCTCAGTATGTTAAAGATATGGTTTCACTATCTTTCTGCTATCATAGCTGTTGAGAATTCAGTTGACATTACAATTATCTTTATTTTGTAGGTGATATTTTCTCTCTGGTTGTTTTCTTAGGTTTCCTCTTCTTTGTTCTGTAGTTTCACCAAAATACTTGTAGGTATATGGATCTCTGTTTATTCTGCTTTGTGTTTTTGGACTTCTTGGGACTGACAATTGTTGTTAACAGTTCTAAAAATATAGTCATTACCTTTTCAAATATTGTCTCTTTTGTGTATTTCTATTTGTCTCTTTCTGGGACTACAATTAGATGTATGTAATATTGTTTGAGGCTGAGTCAAGTAGTGTGCTGTGATTAAGTTTACTTTCTTGTACTGTTTTTTGTGTCTCCTGAATTTAATAAGTCTTATTTTTTTCATTTGCTTCAGTTTGTATGTACCTATTGTTACTCTTTACGTCGTTAACATGTTTTCAGTACAGTTTTTCACACAGGGTCAAACCTGTTAATCTGTCCAGTGCGATCGTTTTCTTTGAGGATTTCCTCCCATTCTCCTTTTAACAATTGGCTGCTTGCTGTGCCATGTGTGCAGCTGTCATCCTGGGTTCTCCCTTCAGCATCATTTTGGAAATTTCCATTGCTTGTCTCCTGTGTTGATTTCCTTGTTTTGTGGATCCCATTCATTTACAGCACACCTTTCACTAGCTTGCTGGGAAAAAAAAGTACAAAGGAGATAAATTTTGAGACCTTGAATGTTTGAGAATGTATTTATTCTACGTTTTTTTTTTTGGAAAAAAAAATTATTTGATAATTACGGTATTAAGTTCTAGTATGAAAATATTTTTTTCTCAGAATTTGGAAAGGATTTCTCGATTGCCTTTTAGTTATAACTGAGATAGCTAACTCCAGTGCCATTCTCAATTCTGTTACATTGTCAGCAATCTGTTTATTTTTTCTTTTCTACAATCCTTGGGATTTTTTTCCTTTTTCCTTGCTATTCTGCAGTTCAATAATAACATACTGGAATACCAAATGGGTCTGATTTAGTTTAGAGACTCTTCAAGTCTGGAAAACTTCTTGTATTATTCTTTGGTAATGTGTTCCTATCTTATTATTTTTTCTTTCCTTTTTTTTTTTACATGCTAGAATTGATCACTCGTAATTTTTTGCATTTTTTTCTTTCATAGTCTTTTTTCTTCTTTTTTCTAGAAAACATCTTGACTTTATCTCCCAGCTCTTTAATGTTTTCTTTTATATGTCTGTGCACAGTTAACATAGCAGGCTTTAAGACTATTATCTTTAGAAAGGTGTGCTCCACGTTGCTTGAACCCGGGAGGCGGAGGTTGCAGTGAGCCCAGCTCACACCACTGCACTCCAGCCTGGCGACAGAGCAAGACTCTGTCTCAAAAAAAAAAAAAAAAAAAAAAAGAAAGGTGTGTTCCAAAGCTTGGTGGTGGCTGATATCTGGGAGCTTGGACTTTGAAAGGGTTCCTACCATTCCCCGGTAAGAATGGCTGATTGTACTTAAAACTGTATATATAATGTGATTTATGCTGAATGACCGTTTTTCTTCTGGGTGCCTGGAATTTTGGTAGGCAGAGGATGCCTGTGATGAAAATCCTGAGCACTAAGTATATAATGAACTTACCTTGCAGGCAATATTTCTCATGTATTGTGACAATTCATTTTTAGAAGCATTTAGCATGTTCGGTGTGGTCCCACTGGGAGATGACTCTTGGAAGCTTGCACTTGGTTTCTTCTGGACCTTCTCCCATTTTCAGCTTTTCATTTTGCTGATTTTGCTTAGTATTATTTTGCTGTGATAAATCATAGCTAGGAAAATGACTGTATGCTGAGTCCTGAGTCCTTCTAGAGAACATGGAACCTGTGGATAATCTTGGGGATTCCCAACATACTGTCCTGTTATATTTAACATTCTGAATGGTCTCGTTTGTTCTTATGCTTTCTTAATTTTAATTTATTTAATTTGTTTATTTTAAGATGGAATCTCACTCTGTCACCCAAGCTGGAGTGCAGTGGTGCCATTTCAGCTCTCTGCAACCTCCGCCTCCCAGGTTCAAGCTATTCTCCTGCCTCACCTTCCTGAGTAGCTGGGATTACAGGTGGCCGCCACCATGCCTGGCTAATTTTTGTATTTTTAGTAGAGATGAAGTTTTATTACATTGGCCAGGCTGGTCTCGAATTCCTAACCTCAGGTGATCCACCTGCCTGGGCTTCTTAAAGGGCTGAGATTACAGGTATAAGGCACCGTGCCCGACCTGCTCTCTTTATTTTAAAAATAACATTCTTTAAATTTTAAAATATTTTTTAGATGTTAATAATTTACTGTTTTTTTGAAGTTTTTTTCTCATTCCCCATTGTCTTTTTTTCTCAAAATTGTGTTTACTGCGTTCTTTTTCTTTCATGTTAACAGAGTTTCCTTATACCTGGTGATTCTGAGCTATTTTCACTTTTAAATATCTACTCTTAGTTTTGTTTGTTTGTTTGTTTGTTGAGACAGAGTCTCATTCTGTCACCCAGGGTAGAGATCTCGGCTCACTGCAACCTCCTGGTTCAAGAGATTCTTGTGCCTCAGCCTCCCTAGTAGCTGGGATTATGGGCATGTCCCACCATGCCTGGCTAAATTTTGTATTTTCAGTAGAGATTGAGTTTCATCATGTTGGCCAGGCTGGTCTCAAACTCCTGCGCTCAAGTGATCCGCCTGCCTTGGCCTCTCAAAGTGCTGGGGTTACAGCATGAGTCATTGTGCCTGGCCTACTCTTAGATCTTAAGTGTTTTACACACACACACACACACACACGCGCGTACGTTTAACTGTGATGATGAATGTGTCGATTGTGGTAATTATTTCAGAATGTATACATTAAATCATCATGTACACCTTAAATTATATAATTTTTGTCAATTATACCTCAAACTAGAAAAAAAATGTAAATCTACTAAATGTGAGATAATTGGAAGCTCATGTATGTGGGCTAAGGTAAGTTGGTGGAGAGTTAACTTTATTGTTGGAGGCTTTCTAAATGTAAGTCTTTTCTTTGAATATCCAGTTTGTTCAGGAAGATATTGCATGGTTGGTTGCCTGGGAAGATATATGTCTGATTATCGGACTTGGAAGCAAGTAGAGGCTGCTGGTTTATGGTATAAAGATTTCACTCATTAAGGAAGTAATGAAGCAAGGTAGGATTATTATAGAAATATTATTTTACAGTTCAAGTTTGTGAAACACAGGTGAAGGTAATCATTGATTGGTCTCTTCCTCTGAGATTGCCAAGTTATCAGTAAACTGGTTGGTAGACTGGTGGAGACCACTTGTTCTTGGACAACAGTTAGAAGCATACTGCCCAAGGCAATAAAAAGGTGGTTGTTGAGGGCAGCAAGAGGCGGTGTAACACACCAGTTCATTTTTCTTTCCTTAGCAAGCATTTACTGATTGCTTTTTAAAACTCTTGACCATATGGAATAAAATGGTTGCAAGAAAGGTACCTTCCCTGCTCCCATGGAATTTAGGTTCTAGCACAACTGTGGATATTAAACAACTTATCATCCGTTTCTGTAATTACAGTTGTTGTAAGAACTATGTAGGAGAAGTCAAGGAAGCTTACTACAGCATGTGTGGGAGACCTGCTGTGGGGTTCAGGATGGCCTCTCTGAAAGTATGAATAAGGAAAGTGGTGGGAAAATAAAAGGAGAGTGTCGGAGACTCATTCTGAGAGATTAAACGGGATTATGACAACTGTGGGATTCAGTCAGGTGTATAATGTGTTTAGTGCCTGGTACTTGTGCTCAGTAAGTGCTAATTAGTAATTGTTTCTGGCAATACTGTTATCTTGGATGATCAAATAGAAGATCCCTAGCAAGTAATTTTAAAGACAAAAATTTTGTGTCAACCGTATAATAAAACAATATGTGGAGAAGATTTCACGATTCCAAACAAGGTGCTGAGTTTGTTTCTGTGGGACTGATAGGGCACTGAAATTAGGCCCAGGGAAAGAGTCGCAGGGTGAGACCCGCAAGATGGGGGGCGGGGCGTGTCCCCACCTGAAAGTGCAGCGGGCTGGGAGGGTCAGGCTACTTAACCCCCTTGGTGCTCTCTTTCGGATCCTGTGCTTACCTCATCCTTCCTGCAACCCACACGGTCCATAAGAGCCCAGCCAGATGGTGGGGTGCCGTGGGTAGTTGATGCAAATCTGAGCAGCGGCTACCACTGGGCGTGGCAAGTTGTCTCAGGGACCTGGGTGGGAGTTTGGACTAATGCCAGCAGGGACAGACTGTCCCACAGAGGGAAGCAGAGTAGAAAGCAGGGAAACAGACCATGAGGCCTGGCAGGTCCCACCTCCACAGAACTCAAACTGAAGCCCTCACTAGGGAGTTTGGCAGCAGATACACTAGCTTGACCCCAGCCAGGAAGATCCACCTAGGGAAGGAGAGACCATGCACCAGAGGTACCCAGCTAAGCTACTCCTATCCTCCTGACCCATAGAAACCGTGGGATAATAAATATTTGTTTTAAAATGCTAAGTTTTGAAGTACTGTGTTTTGCAGCAATAGATAACTAATACCCTGTGAGTCTAACTGCTGGAAAGTTAGAAAGCACCAATTACCCAAAAGGAAAGAAAAATAAGACTTTATACCAGCAGATTCCTGCTGGCTACCGAAAGGATAGTATTTAAATTCTAACTAAAAAGCCATCAATAATGTCCCTGAAACAGCACCAATACCAACACTGTAGTAAAAAGAAAAGGAAGATTAGAGAAAAAAGTGAAAAAAAATGAACAAAGCCTTTCCAAGAACTATGGGATTATGTGAAAAAACCTAATCTAATCTCTTGAGGTTGCAGTTAAGCTGTTGGATGGGGCTATATCTGAAAGTTTTACTGGGGCGGGGGATGATGTGCTTCCAAGTTCATTCCCCTGGGTGTTGGGAGGAGGTCTTAGTTTTGTGCCTTGTGGGCATCTTTCTGGTTTATGTTTGTTACCTCGTGTCTAGAGTGGTGTTCTGGGCACTTTCCCCCTAGCGTGATTGTTTTCTTTGTTTTTTCTGTCATTTAGATGAAAACTTACGTGAATTTTAATGTAAACCCCACCCGCATCGTGGTCTCAGGGGCCTTTTAGAAAATGAGTAGAATGTACACAGAGGCAAAAATTTTAGCCTGTGACCTTTTGAAGAATTTTCTGAGTGAAACTAGAAACAAATTAACCATTGTTTAGAGTGCTTTGCTTCATGTTATGCCTTCTTTTGCTAAATCTCTTGTTTGTTGAAATCTTTTATCTTAAGTTGCTGATAGTTTGTTACTAGAGATCATAATTAAAAGGTGATTATATTTCTTCATGCAGTTTTGCTTTACATTTCATCCATTATACCCAAAGACATCTATAATGTAGCATGAAATTTTTAAAAAAGGGTTTTTTTCTTCTCAATTGTGTGAAAGTAGTGTATCTAATTGAAAAGAAGAGAAACTTGTAAACATTTTTAAAAATTTTACTCTTACCTCTCAAATACAGTGACTTCATATTTTTAATTTTGCTCAAGGTTTTTTCCTCCTCATTCTAGGCATAATTATTATATGTGTTCCAATATTACTTTCTTGTGAAAAAATGTAGTTACAAATGTGGTCTAATTTCATTTTGCACTTTAAACACTATTAATGAGATGATCATATTTTTATATATTTACTGATCACTTTGAATTGCCCCTTATTTCTTGAACAGTTTTTCTAATAAATATTCTTATTAAAAGATAAAACAACCTTATCTAGTTATGAAACCTTTTTGGTACCAAATTGTGTGTACATTCTTTTACCCTGTTTGTTTCTTTACTAGCACTGTCTGTTACAGAATTTATACATTTTCTTGAGGGCAAATATTAGTGTTTTTATTATAGGTGCTGTGTGTTTGTCTTGCTTAGGAAAGCCTTTCTCACTTCAGTGTGATGAAA
The DNA here is from genome assembly GCF_048565385.1 of Saimiri boliviensis. Classification (NCBI taxonomy): domain Eukaryota; kingdom Metazoa; phylum Chordata; class Mammalia; order Primates; family Cebidae; genus Saimiri; species Saimiri boliviensis. Next base: position 28,559,593 of record NC_133465.1, on the reverse strand, counting down.
TGATTCTTTAGTATTTGTCCTGATAGTTTTATGGCTTTTTTTCTTAATCACACACACACACTCACTCACTCACTCTTTCTCAACACACATATGCAGATTCTCTCTTTCTCTCTCTCTCTCTCTCTCTCTCTCTCTCTCTCTCTCGCTGTCTTTGAGACTGGTCTCATTCTATCACCCAGGCTAGAGTGCTGTGGTGTGATCATGGCTCACTGCAGCCTCGACCTTTCAGGCTCAAGAGATTCTCTCACCTCAGCCTTCCAGGTAGTTGGGACTACAGGTGTATGCCACCACTCCAGCTAATTTAAACTTTTTTTTTTTTTTTTTTTTGTAGAAACAGGATCTCACTTTGTTGCCTTGGCTGATGTCAAACTTCTGGGCTCAAGTGATCCTCTTGCCTCAGACTCCCAAAGTGCTGGTTTTACAGGCATGAGCCATCACATCTGGCAACACCTATATATTTTAAAATATGGTACGAATTAGTCTTCTTTTTGATGTGGCATAATTGTATTGACTAATCCATTTTTTACCATTGATTTGAAATACCACCTTTATTTTAGTAAATTTCTGTGTAAATATGAGTATCTTTTCTGTGACCACAATTAATTTATACTTATACAGCTTTTGTTATGAGAGCTTAACATTATGTTTCAGTACTTGGTCATGTCTCTTGTTCTTGTTTATCAAAAATTTCTTTGGTATTCTCACAAGTTTATTCTTCCATATTAACTTCAGGGTCAACTTACCATTTTAAATAAGCACTCCCCTTCTAAATCTATTATAACATCTCACTACTTTCTCCTCTGTTCTTATTAGCTTAATTTAAGCTACCATCCTCTCTTGACTAGGACTCTTTTCTAACATGCAGGAACAAGAGGGTTCTTTTTAAAACATAATTCAAATCATCTCATTCCTTTGCTTAAATTCCTTCGATGCCTTCTTCTGCTGTCTTTTGGCTGTCTGTTGCTGTATAACCAACTCCAAAGCACTGTAGCCAGAAAAACAACCATTTTATTGTGCTCACAATTTTGGGGGGTCAGGAATTCATGACAGGTTCAGCTGGGCAGCTCTTCTGTTCCATGTGTAGTTGAGGCTGGAGAATCCCTTCCATTATGGCTTCTTCAGTTACGTGTCTGGCACCTCAGTGCTTCTTGGCCTCTGTTTCCACAATGGCATCTCATTCTTCAGAATCTCTGAATGTGGTCTTGGCTTCTCACAGCATGCTGGTCTCAGAGTAATCCCATTTTTCACATGGCAGCTTGCTTCCAGGAAGAGGGCAATAAAAACTGTCAGACCAATTAAGGGCTATGGCCTGGAGCTACACAGTTTGCCTTTAGCCATATTTTATTGGTCACAATAATCATTGGACTTGCTAGATGAAAGGAGATGGAAGAATTAATTTCTCTTCCGAATGGGGGAGTGGCAAAATCTTACTGCAGGAAAGTATGTGGGATGAGAGATATTTGACAGTTGAAAAATATAATCTGTGCCATCATCAAATTCAAAATAAATTCAAAGCTCTTAAAATGGCCTATAAGGCTTTTCATGATCTGACTTCTGCTTCTCAGATCTCTGCCCTCATCCCCTAGATTTTCTTCCTTTGTTTCCTTTGGGTTAACCACATTGGCCTTCTTGCTAGGCTTTGAACATGTGACCCCCAATATCAGATCCATTTTACTTAAAACTACTGCCTTGAATGCTCTTTAGATCTTTGCATGGATGTCTGTCTGTCTGTCTCTCTCTCTCTCTCCCTCTCTCTCTCTCCCCACCTTCCTTTCTTTTCTTTGCTTTCTGTTTTTCTATTTTGAGACAGGTTATATTTGCCCAGGCTGGAGTGCAGTGGCATGATCTCGGCTCACTGCAATGTCTGCTATCCAGGTTCAGGCAGTTCTCCTGCCTCAGCCTCCTGAGTAGCTGGGACTACAGGCATGTACCACCATGACTGGCTAATTTACGTATTTTTTGGTTTACCGAGGTTTTACCACGTTGGCCATGCTGGTCTTAAACTCCTGATGTCAAGTGATCCGCCCTCCTTGGCCTCCCAGAGAGCTGGGATTAGAGTTGTGAACCATAGCCAGTCTTCTATTCTTTTACTTCATTTAGGTCTCTGCTCAAATGTCACATCTTCAGAGAGCTTCCCCTGACCACCTTATCTGATAAATTCTTGGTTACTGAGAACTCCTTAATCTTGATTTACTTTTCTTTTTCATAGAATTTGGTGCTGTTTGTAGTAGTCTGTGGGGCCTGAGTACCACTATTTTTTCTTCCCTGCCTGGCTTCTGAGCAAGTTGAGAAATAAGGGTAAAGGGAGGCCAAAATATATTAAATTCCCCTGACTAAAGGGAGATGAAGCAAAGGGAATAAAGGAAGTATCAAGAAGATTTTCAGATGTTGGACATGGGAAACTGGGTAGATTGTGGTACTATTTACTAAGATAAGAAACATGGTAGGAAGATTGGATTAAGCTTTGGAAATGTTGAGTTTGAAGTGCCTACAAGTTATCCACATAGAGAAACCAAATGGATGTTTGGATAACACATCTGAAGCTCAGGAGAGAAGTTTACATTACAGATGCAGGTTTGGTAGTCGTTTTAGTTTTCTATTGCTTTGTAACAAACCACCACAAACAGTAGCCTAAAACACACAAAATTACTATCTTACAGTTTCTGTCAATTAGGAGTCAGGGCATTGCTTAGCTGGGTTCTCTGCTCAGGTTCTCATCAGGCTGAAATCAAGTTTTTGGTTTTGGGGTCTCAATCTTATCTGATGATTGGGGTTCTCTTCCAGGCTCACTGGTTGTTAGCAGAAGCTTCAGGACTCTGGGGAGACATGATTTTTCAGAGTACCAACCCAGGTGTTGCCATTCCATGTGTCAGAGTCTTTTTCTTTCCCAGCCAGGACTCTGATCTGGGCATAGCAGACCTGCTGCCTCTGGGAGTTCAGTCTTTGAAGCCCAACACATATAGACATATTAGATATCTAATCTGTCTGTTCATCTAATCTATATATATCTTGAGATATATATGTATAAATGAATGAGTGATAATTAAGTGATGGTTCTCTGGTCCATAGGTTTCTCTGCCTTCCTGCTGCAGGAGAGGAGAGTCTTTTTGTGTTTTTAGGAGGTTCTCTAGCTTTCAAACTTAGTTTTCAGTTGGAAGTTAATCAGCTTTTTGTTGTTGTTGTTACATTTTTTCCCAGAGCTCAGAGTTTAGCAATCAATACTCTTTTTCTTTTTTTTTTGAGACCGAGTCTCACTCTATCACCTAGGCTGGAGTGCAGGGGCATGATCTTGGCCCACTGCAACCTCCTCCTCCCAGGTTCAAGTGATTCTTGTGCCTCAGCCTCCTGAGTAGCTTGGATTATAGGCACGCACCTCACCTGGCTAATTTTTTTTTTTATATATAGTTTTAGTAGAGATGGTGTTTTGCCATGTTGTCCAGGCTGGTCTTGAACTCCTGGCCTCAGGTGATCAGTCTGCCTCAGCCTCCCAAAGTGCTGATAATACAGGCGTGAGCCACTGCGCCCGGCCTATATTCTTGATTCATTGTTTTGTAGTTACTACTACTTCTTCATTGCCAACTGTAAAATCCTAGTACCTGCTGCTGCCCTGGAAGCCTAGTGCAGGATGTTTATTAAGGTGTTTTTTTTTTTTTTTTTTTTTTTTTTTTTTTTTTTTTTTTTTGAAATCAACACCTAGGAGTGAGGATCACTGGACAAATGCAGTGCAGGCCCAGCCCCAGCTTTGGCCAACCCCCATGGGGAGCCTGGAGTGAGAATGGGAGCCTGGGGCAAGAATGGCTCTTCTGAGTTGCCCAGAATTGCAGCTGAAGTGTCCAGGCCTTTATATTGCTGTATCAGTTAGTCATTGGATGTGGGTTACCTTGGAAAGGGTATGACCTTGAACAGGGTTGTTCCCTGTAGGTGAGACAATCCCTGAAGGGGCTGACTGACAGCACTCCCAGCATTTAAGGCAATTCTTATTTTGAAGGAGGAGCTGGGTAGCACCTCAGTATCTACAGCGATTTCTCTGTATCCACCAAATGGCCAATTTGTTTTTGTTTTTTATTATCATTATGCATTCATGGATTAAAGCATATATTTGGCAAACTTTCTGTTAAATTATGTGTATAGAAAAGTGCACAAGTTGTAAATACACAGCTCAGTAAATGTTTACAAAGTAAACACACCAGTGTAACCAGTATCCAGATCAAGAAATAAAACAATACTGTGACTCTAGAAGTTCTCCTTGTGTTTCCTTTCAGTGACTGTCTTCGAAGGTTCTATGCTGACTTCTAAAATCATGGGATGAATTTAGCATGGTTTTGAAATTTATGTAACATCATATAGTATATCTTATTCTGACTTCTGTAAGTATCATATTTGTGAAATTAAGCTCACAGTTGTAAGTTATTCCTTGCTGTATATTTTTTCATGGTATGACTATAAATGAATGAGCGATAATTAAGTGCTTTGAAAAACCATTTCTGGTGAGGATCCAAGATGGCCGAAAAGGAACAGCTCTGGAGTGCAGTTCCCAACAAGAACAATGCAGAGGGTGAGTGCTCACCGCATTTTCAAACAAGTTTTCACTGCCCACGGACCAGGAGATTCCTGGGTCAAAAAGCACCTCAAGTTTTCAGCATGGCTGGTGCCACGGGTTGACGCACAGAAACTCACACAAATCTGGGTGGCCTTTTCAACTGGTGCCTGGAACACCTGGGAGACAGAGCCACCCATTCAACTGAAAGGGAGTGGGCTGAGACAGGGAGCCAGGCATTCTAGCTCAGTGGGAAGATTGCTTCAAAACAAGCAATCTGAAATGCTCTGGATTGAGAGTTTCGCAGCAAGCGCAGCTGGACCCAGGACAGTCCAGCTCAGTGGGGAGAAGGGCATCTACCACTAACGAGGCAGTCTGCCAATACCGAGGCCTTTGACACAGCAGCTGGGCAGAGCCTGTGGCAGCTCAGCAACACCTCTGCTGGCAGACTGTGACTAGACTACTCCGTGTGGGGCAGGACATCTCTGAAAAAAGGCAGCAGCATGTTAGGAACTTATAAATAAAGCCGATCTTCCTAGGTCAGAGCACCTGGGAAAAGAGGTGGTTATGAGTTCCACTGCAGCAGACTTAAAAGTACCTGCCTAGCAGCTCTGCATAGAACAACAGAGCTCCCAGCACAGCACTTGAGCTCCTATAAGGGACAGATTGTCTCCTCAAGCAGCTCCCTGACCCCTGTATACCCAAAGAGACACCTCATAAAGGAGAGCTCAGGCCGACACCTGCAGGTACCCTCCTGGGACGAAGATTAAAAAGAAGAAACTGGCAGCAACCCTTACTGTTCTGCAGTCCCCGTGGGTGAGCCCCAGGCAAGCAGAGTCTGGAGTGGACCTCCGGCAGTCCTGCAGCAGAGGGGCCTATTAGAAGGAAAACTAAGAAACAGAAAGAAATAGCTTAAGCATCAACAAAAAGGATATCTACTCAGAGATCCCATCCGAAAGTCACTAACTACAAAGACCACAGGTAGATAAAGCCACTAAGTTGGGAAGAAACCAGCGCAAAAAGGATGAAAACACCAAAAACCAGAACACCTCTCCTCCTCCAAGGGATTATAACTCCTCACCAGCTAGGGATCACAGATGGATGGAGAATGAATCTGTTAAACTGACAGAAACAGACTTGAGAAGGTGGGTAGTAACAAACTTCTCAGAGCTATAGGGAACATGTGGATGTTAACCCAATGCAGAAAAACTAAGAACCTAGAAAAAAGGTTAGATGAGATGCTAACTAGAATAAACAGCTTAGAGGAAAATATAAACGACTTGATGGAGCTGCAAAATACAGCACAAGAACTTCGAGAAGCATACACAAGTTTCAGTAGCTGAATTGTCCAAGCAAAAGAAGGGATATCAGAGATTGAAGATCAACTCAATGAAATAAAATGAGAAGGCAAGAGTAGAGGAAAAAAGAGTAAGAAGAAATGAACAAAGCCTCCAAGAAATATGGGATTATGTGAAAAGACCTAATCTGCTTTTGATACATGTAACTGAATGTGACAGAGAATGAATCCAAGCTGGAAAACACTCTTCAGGATATTATCCAGGAGAACTTCCCCAACCTAAAAGGCAGACCACTGTTCAAGTCCAGGAAATACAGAGAACACCACAAAGATATTCCTCAAGAAGAGCAACCCCAAGGCACATAATTGTCAGATTCACTGGGGTTGAAATGAAGGAAAAAATCCTAAGGGCAGCCAGAGAGAAAGAAAATGCGTCAACTAATGGGCAGAACATACAGCTAGCAGCAAAATGGCAGGCTTGTAGTCATATATAAAATTATTAACCTTAAATGTAAATGGGCTAAATGCCCCAATCAAAAGCCACAGACTGGCAAATTGAGTAAAAAGTCAAGACCCATCAGTGTGCTGTATTCAGGAAACCCATCTCACATGCAAGACATCCATAGGCTAAAAATAAAGGGATGGAGGAAGATTTACCAAGCAAATGAAGAGCAAAAAAAAAAGCAGGAGTTGCAATCCTAGTCACTGATAAAATGGACTTTAAACCAGCAAAGATCAAAAGAGACAAAGAAGGGCATTAAATAATGGTAAAAGGATCAGTGCATCAAGAAGAGCTAAGGAACCTAAATATATACGCAGCCAATACAGGAGCAACCAGGTACGTAAAGCAAGTTCTTAATGACCTACAAAGAGACTTAGATTCCCGCTCAATAATAGTAGGAGACTTTAACACTCCACTGTCAATATTAGACAGATCAGCAAGACAGAAAATTAACAAGGATATCCAGGACTTGAACTCAGATCTGGACGAAGTGGACTTAATAGACATCTACAGAAATTTGTACCCCAAATCCACAGAATATACATTCTTCTCAGCACTGCATTGCATCTACTCTAAAATTGACCACATAATTGGAAGTGAATCACTCCTCAGCAAATGCAAAAGAATGGAAGTCATAACAAACAGTCTCTCAGACTACAGGGCAATCAAATTAGAACTCAGAATTAAGAAACTAACTCAGAACCACACAACTTCATGGAAACTGAAAAACCTGCTCCTGAATGTCGACTGGATACACAATGAAATGAAGGCAGAAATAAAGATGTTTTTTGAAACCACTGAGAACAAAGACAAAATGTACCAGAATCTCTGGGACACATTTAAAGCAGTGTCTAGAGGGAAATTTATAGCAATAAATGCCCATCAGAGAAGCGAGGAAAGATGTAAAATCGACGCCCTATAGTCAAAATTGAAAAAGGTAGAGGAGCAAGATTAAAAAAACCCTCAAAGCTAGCAGAAGACAGGTAACCAAGATCAGAGCAGACCTGAAGGAGATACAGACACAAAAAACCCTTTAAAAAAATCAGTAAATTCAGGAGCTGATTTTTTGAAAAGATCAGCAAAACAGACTGCTAGCCAGATTAATAAAAAAAAAGGGAGAAGAATCAAATAGATACAAGACAAAATGAAAAAGGGGATATCACCACCGATTCCACAATAATACAGACTACCATAAGAGATTAGTACAAACAACTCTATGCACATAAACCAGTAAATCTGGAAGAAATGGATAAATTCCTGGACACTTAAACCCTCCCAAGACTAAGCCAAGAAGAGGTTGAAATGCTGAATAGACCAATAACAAGGGCTGAAGTTGAGGCAGCAATTAATAGCCTACTGACCAAAAAAAGTCCAGGTCCAGACGGGTTCACAGCTGAATTCTACCAGACATACAAAGGAGCTGGTACGATTCCTGTTGAAACTGTTCGAAACAATACAAAAAGAAGGAATCCTCCCTAACTCTTTCTGTGAGACCAACATCATCCTGATACCAAAACCCAGCAGAGACTCAACAAGAAAAGAAAACTTCAGGCCAATATCCATGATGAACATAGATGAAAAAATCTTGAATAAAATACTGGTGAACTCATTGTAGCAGCACATCAAAAACCGTATCCATCACAATCAAGTAGGCTTCATCCTGGGAATGCAAGGCTGGTTCAACATACGCAAGTCTATAAATGTATTCCACCATACAAACAGAATGAAAGACAAAAACCACATGATTGTCTCAATAGATGCAGAGAAGGCCTTCAACAAAATTCAACAGCTCTTAATGCTAAAAACTCAATAAATTAGATATTGCAGGAACATATCTCAAAACAATAAAAGCTATTTACGACAAACCTACAACCAGTATCATACTGAATGGGCAAAAACTGGAAGCATTCCCATTGAAATCGGGCAGTAGACAAAGATGCCCTCTCTCATCACTCCTATTCGATGTAATATTGGAAGTTCTAGCCAGAGCAATTAGGCAAGAAAAAAACAAAAATAAAAATAAAAAAGTATTAAATTAGGGAAGGAGGAAGTCAAAATGTCTCTGTTTGCAGATGACATGATTGTATATTTAGAAGACCCTATCATCTCAGCCCAAAATCTCCTTAAACTGATAAGCAACTTCAGCAGAGTCTCAGGATACAAAATCTATGTGCAGAAATCACAAGCATTTCCATACACCAATAACAGACTAACAGAGAGCCAAATCATGAGCAAACTCCCATTCATAATTGCTACAAAGAGAATAAAATACCTAGGAATACAACTAACAAAGGATGTAAAGGACCTCTTCAAGGAGAACTACAAACCACCGCTCAAGGAAATAAGAGAGGACACAAACAGATGGAGAAACATTCCATGCTCATGGTTAGGAAGAATCAGTATCGTGAAAATGGCCATACTGCCCAAAGTAATTTATAGATTCAACGTTATCCCCATCAAGCTACCAATGAACCTTCTTCAAAGAGCGGGAAAAAAACACCTTAAACTTCATATGGAACCAAAAGAGAGCCGTCATAGCCAAGACAATTCTAAGCAAAAAGAACAAAGCCAGAGGCATGACACTACCTGACTTCAAAGTATACTACAAGGCTACAGTAATCAAAACAGCACGGTACTGGTACCAAAACAGAGAGACCAATGGAACAGAATGGAGGCCCTGTAGGCAATGCCGCAATGGGGAAAGGATTCCCTGTTTAATAAATGGTGTTGGGAAAACTGGCTAGCCATATGCAGGAAACAGAAACTGGACCCCTTCCTGACACCTTACACTAAAAGTAACTCCAGACAGATTAAAGACTTAAGCATAAGACCTAACACCATAAAAACCCTAGAAAAAAACCTAGGTAAAACCATTCAGGACATAGGCATAGGCAAGGACTTCATGACTAAAACACCAAAAGCATTGGCAACAAAAGCCAAAATAGACAAATGGGACATAAACTCCAGAGCTTTGGTACAGCAAAAGAAACAATCATTAGAGTGAACCAACAACCAACATAATGGGAAAAAAGTTTTGCAATCTACCCATCTGACAAAGGACTAATATCCAGAATCTGCAAAGAACTAAAACATTTACAAGAAAAAGCAAATCCATCGAAAAGTGGGCAAAGGATATGAACAGACACTTTTCAAAAGAAGACATATATAAGGCCAATAAACATATGAAAAAATGCTCATCATCACTGATTAGAGAAATGCAAATCAAAATCACATTGAGATACCACCTCATGCCACTTAGGATGCCTATCATTAAAAAATCTGGAGTCAACAGATGCTAGAGAGGATGTGGAGAAACAGGAACACTTTTACACTGTTGGTGGGAGTGTAAACTAGTTCAACCATTGTGGAAGACAATGCGGTGCTTCCCCAAGGACCTAGGAATAGAAATGCCATTTGATCCAGCAGTCCCATTCCTGGGTATATACCCAAAGGATTATAAATCATTCTATTATAAAGATACATGCACATGTATGTTCATAGTGGCTCTGTTTACGATAGCAAAGACCTGGAACCAACCCAAATGCCCATTGACGATAGACTGGACAAGGAAAATGTGGCACATACACACCATAAACTACTATGCAGCCATAAAAAAATGAGTTTGTGTCCTTTGTAGGGACATGGATGAACGTGGAAACCATCATTCTCAGCAAACTGACACAAGAACAGAAAATCAAACACCGCATGTTTTCACTCATAGTCGAGTGTTGAGCAATGAGAACACAGAGACACAGGAAGGGAAGCATCACACACTGGGGTCTGTTGGGGAAGCCAAGGGAGGGACAATTGGGGGGGTGGGGAGGTTAGGGAGGGATAACATGGGGAGAAATGCCAGATGTAGGTGACAGGAGGGATGGAGGCAGCAAACCACATTGCCATGTGTGTACTTATGCAACGATCCTGCATGATCTGCACATGTACCCCAGAGCCTAAAGTACAATTTAAAAAAAAGAAACAGGACAAACAAAAAAAACCAATTCTGTTATTGACATTTGGATTGTTCCAGTTGTTGGAAGTTATAAAACATGCTGCTATAAAACATTATTGTACATATCTTTTGGTGAATATATATACATTTCTATTGGGTATATATGTAGTGAAATTGCTGAGTATGTGTGTGTTCAGTTTTAACAGATAGTGCCAGTTTCCAAGGTAAGTACTGAGTTACACTTTTCCTAGTAGCTTACAAGGATTCCAGTTGCTGTAATTTGATCCTGTTTGTAGAAGACATAGCCTTCCAGGGCTTATCACTGAGAACTATATTTGCTAAGTTCTCCACTAGCAGGTTCTGAACTCTTTTGTCTTCTTGAACCTGAAGGTTTTCAAATTCTGCTTTTCAGAAGTTTTTGGTTTTGCTTTTTTACCCTTTCCACTCACTGAGGCATTTGAGATTCCCTAGGTCTTCAGTTTTGCCAATCTAGCCTGCAGTGAACACCAGAATCTCTGATGGTTTCTTCTTCCAGTAGAGGTACATTGCCTGGGAAAAGAAAGCTTTATTTTTTAATCTCTTTTTCTGACCGGAATCTGCAAATGCCCCAGGGGAAAAGCAGCTGCAGAAGATCCCCTTACCTCACTATAGCTCACTCTTTTTTGGGTATTAGACTTACCAATCCTTACTGTTTTAGTAGCTCTGTGAATCCTTAAAACAGATGATTTTTATATTTCATCTTTTGTTAGAAATTAAGTTTATGATGGGAGCTATTGTTTTGCTGTAAATTATTCTGTCCTATGTGGAAACAGCAGTAGGGATTTAAGTATATTTAATACATTTAAATAAATTGCCATCCTTAACAATGTTCAAATTGTTACACTTTTGGCCAGTGGGGGCCTTTTGAAAATTCATTTCTAACTATTTTTGACTTGACCCTTATTAGTCAGTGTTGCTATCTGATATGACAAGATGTTCCAGGGTCATTATGTTTTTTTTTTTTTTTTTTTTAAATCTCCATACATTGATGCAGCCGTTTCCTAAATGTGTCCTGATTCCTTTTACTGAGAATTGGTAAGTCAAGATTACATTTGGGTGAGGATTACTAGGGGATTGGTCATTAGTCATTACTGTTGTATTGGTCATTGTTTCTAGGCAGTTTCAGTGGACAGAAGTAGAAATAAATTTTTTAATAAAAAATAAAATATCTTGACTTAATATAGATACTTGTATTTCAAATTCAAGGCTACGGGTTCTTTGCCATTACTTTTATCTCCCATGCTGAAAGTCTTGGCTTTTTAGAGCCACTAGGAGTGATAGAATTAAAATACCACAGAATTATTTGTTTCCTTGATTCTGCAATACATAACAGGATCAAGATTTATCTTTTTGTCACTAGAGTATATTAGGAGTATACAGTCAATATAATTCGAAATCACATAGATTAGTTCCTCTCTTTATGATTATACCATTAAAGAATTAGATACAGATTTGAGTTCATTTATTTTTGATTTCTAGACTTCTTCAAATTTTAATTTCATGTTTATGTAGGTTACGTAGTTCTAAAATGAAATCTGCAGAAACAAGGAATATGGATTCTATCCTTGTCACTTCTGCTTATATTTTTTCATTTCCTAAAGGTAACCACTAATTTTTTTTAGCATTTCATTCTCCTGTTTTGTTTCCTTTTTTTTTTTTTTTTTTTTTGAGACGGAGTTTTGCTCTTGTTACCCAGGCTGGAGTGCAATGGCGCGATCTCACTGCAACCTCTGCCTCCTGGGTTCAGGCAATTCTCCTGCCTCAGCCTCCTGAGTAGCTGGGATTACAGGCACGCGCCACCACTCCCAGCTAATTTTTTGTATTTTTTTTTAGTAGAGACGGGGTTTCACCATGTTGACCAGGATGGTCTTGATCTCTTGACGTCATGATCCATCCGCCTCGGCCTCCCAAAGTGCTGGGATTACAGGCTTAAGCCACCTTGCCCAGCCTTCTTAATGTGAGAAACATATATTTCTATCTTTTCCCTCTTCTTATATGAATGGAGCATACTGTGTATATTTTCTCCATCTCATTTTTTTGTTTTTTTTGACTTAAAATATATCCTGGAGATTATTCCATTGTTTAATGAATTTGGATTCATTTATTTGTTTGATGTTACATTTAATTTTATACATGTCTTATATTTAAGTTTCATTGTGTTGTCCATGTTATTTGCTCACACACACTTGTTTTTCTTTGAGGCAGAGTCTTCCTCTGTTGCCCAGGCTAGAGGGCAGTGGAGCTTAGCTCACTGCAACTTCTGCCTCCTGGGTTGAAGCCACTCTCATTCCTTGGCCTCCCAAGTAGCTGGGATATAGGAATGTGCAACCATACACAGCTAATTATTTGTATTTTAGTAGAGACAGAGTTCCACCATGTTGGCCAAGCTGGTCTCGATTGCTTGTCTTGGCCTTCCAAAGTGCTGGGATTACAGGTGTGAACCATTGCACCCAGCCTCAGCATGTATTTTTGTATTTAGAACGATTTATCAGTTAGGATTCGCACCAGCATTCAGACTGTTTAACGATAAGGAATTTATTGTAGAAATTAGATTGTATATAATTTTGAGGGGACTTAAGTGAGGTGAGTTTTCAGGAAAGGGGAATTGAAGGATCAGAGGAGTCCACTAACCAGATCGTCTAAATCAATGACCATGGGTAGACAAGTTGGAGCTGTTTGGGAAATCTGAGAAGCGAAGTATATCCAGCCATGAAGAGATTATGGAGGAAGAACTTGAGGAGGACACTGTGAGAAGCTCTTGCCATGTAAGCTTTGTCTTACAATGCTCTGTAGGTTTGTACCGAAGCATCTGGTGGTGGATTTGGGCTACTGTTGGTCAGCAAAGTGACCACTGTCCCAAAGAAAGAGCTGGACATAGAGTGAAAGAGAGAGTAAAAGCTGGAACTTTCTGGGTACTTCTGTATATGTCTGTCATTGTATCTTTTCTGTGAAAACCTTCAGAATAATAGCTGCTGCTTCACTTCCACATTTCAAAAAATTTTATATAGGTTGAGTATCCCTAATCTGAAATGACTTGGGACTAGGAGTGTTTTGGATTTCAGATATTTTTGGGTTCTGGAATATTTGCATTTTACTTACCATTATCATCCCTGATATGAAATTTTGAAATGCTCCAATGAGCATTTCCTTTGAGAGTCATGTTGTTGATCAACAAGTTTGGATTGTGGAATGTTGTGGATTTCAGATTTTTGGATGAGGGATATACAGCCTATACAAATTACCCTTTAGACCAACTCTAACCCAGAGCCGCACAGTGAATGGGATTCTGGGAAAGTAGTTCCCAGCTTAACAGTTAACACCACACACACCACTAATACAATTTGTGTTTTGTTCTGTTGGTTACCATTATATTAATACCTTTATATGGTATTCTAATTTCCTTCTCTTTTGGGGTGGAAGAATATTAACAAGTTGGTTTTTTTACTCTGAGCAGTATTGAAATGAGCTAGTAACCTCCTCTCCTCATCTCCTGTTTCCCTAGTGTTTTACTCTCAGTTAATAACAAGACATTCAGGAAACATATTATTCTACTATTTATATGCTCTCACCACCCTCTTCTCAATTTTGATAATTGTATCTATATTATCAAGTATATAAAGCAGTCACATAATATACTTTCTCCCTTATTACCACCATTCTCAGTTCTTTTAAAAAATAGTGATGCTCCATCCACGTAATGACATTTTGGTTAATGATAGACTGCATATGTAAATGGGAGTTCTGTAATACAATATCCTTACCTTTTCTATGTTTAGATACACAAAAACTGTGTTAAAGTTGCCAAGAGTATTCAGTACAGTAACATGCTGTACAGGTTTGTACCCTTTATACCCTATAGACTAGGGGTATGGCAGGCTATACTATCTAGGTTTTTATAAGTACACTCTGTGATATTCACATGACAGGGAAATCATGTAAGGACACATTTCTGAGAGCATACCCTGTCATTGAGTGACACATGACTATATTTAATGATTCCTGTTAACGTGGATGTCTCTCCAGTTATTTTGGTCATCTGAAGCATACTCTCTAGTATATCCTCCAGGAAATGGTAGAGAACAAAATTTCCTGGGTTCTTGCAATTTAGAACAGTTTGTCATTGCTATAAAATTGTCTGTCAGTATCTGTGGGACATTGGTTCCAGGACCTCCCATGGACAGTGAAATCTGCAGATGCTCAAGTCCCTGATATGAAATGATATGGTATTTGCATATAGTCTATGCATATCCTCCTGTACACCTTAAATCACCCCTTGATTACTTATAATAATACAATGTAAATACTATGTAAATAGTTGTTGTACACTATTATTTAAGGACAAGTCTGTATATGTTCAGTACAGACACATTAAAAAAAATTTTTTTTTGATTTGCAGTTTGTTGAATGCATAAATGCAGAGCCCATGGATACAGAGGACTGACTGTATTTGAATTCAGTTTGGCTAGATATGAAATCCTTGCTTTATGTTTTCTTTAAATATCTTAAATTTATGTTACTTCATTGTTTTCTGACATAAAATTTTGTCAAAGTCTGGTGAAAGTCTAATTTTTGTTTTTTTGTGTAAGTAATTTCCTCTTTCTGCCTGTAAGTTCAAAGAATTTTTTTTCTTGTGTGGGTAACACCCCGCCATGAGCACCGAGGAAGGAGGACTGTGCAGACCCCAGGCACAGTTAGTGCCTGAAGCATAATTCACTGATTATTATCTAGCTTATATATATATGTAATCATACCTAGTCCCATATAATCTTTCTGTATAATTATATAGGTATTGTAGTCTGAGCTTTGCTGACAAATTTAGTGCTGATTTATAGAATCCTTCTATATAACCATTTAGTAGTTTGTAGTAGGAGGAATGCCTAGAGCGGTCACAGAACAGAAGTAGTACATGGGAAAACAGCCAGACCAGGACAAGAACCAAAGTCTCAGGTGTTGGTTCTGCCTGAAAGGGCATACGCTATATGGCAGGCTTGGAGGAAGAGCCTCTCCTGAAAAAGAAGTTGTAGTACCTTGCATCCAGTTCCTGTGGAAAGTAGGCCTCAGGCCTGAAATGCTGGAAATAACTGAGGGAGAAGAACCCCTCTGGTGTGACCAGTCACTGCGGTTGTGCACCTTGTCAGTCTTTTCTCACTTCTGTGCTAGCTCGAATCACCCTCCCATAAATATCGTAAGAGAAGAGCACAAGTCTGTCAGCTCCTACTGCATTGGCTTACAGTATCTTTCTATTAGAAATCCTTTGAAGTCTCCAAACCCCAGATAAGAATCTTTGCACACGACACCTGTTGCACACAGCCCACCTTCTTGCCTTGATGACGTAATGGAGGTGTACCCCTTTTCTGTACACTACACTCTACTGGGCACATCACAGCCCCCTACTGTGCACACCCTACCTGTTTGCCCAGGTGACATAAAGGGGTGGCTCCCTTGCTTGTTACTGGTGATTATGTATGCCCTATTACTAAGCCTGTAGATGATCACCTCGATTATGACCTTTCCCCCTGCCTGTACCTAATAAATACAGATGCTTCTGCGCGTTCGGGCCTCTCCTGTCTCTGCTCATAGATGACATGGTGCTCCAAGTCCAGATGCTCTTCACCAGTTCTTCAGTCTCCTATCTCTTTACTTCTGGAATCCTGCACCTCAGCACAGCATAAGGGACACCCCATAACCCTGTGGGACCCAACAACCCTACATCTTGTTCAGAGAAGTTCAAAATACCTTCAGGTGTTGGTCATTCTGGGTCACTTTTTTCAAGTGTGTGGTATGCACATTAAAGATACAGTTTCAGCGAAGAGATCCAAGATGGCCATTTAGGAACAGCTCAGGAGTGCAGCTCCCAGTGAAAGTGCAGAGGGTGAGTGGACAGTGCATTTCCAGACAGATTTTTATTGCCCACAGACCAGGAGATTCTCAGGCAGAGGAGCCCCATGGGTCACCAGCGCAGGTGTTTTGGCTGGCATGACTGTTTTGGTCGGTGTGGCTGTTTTGGCTGGTGCAGCTGCTTTGCCGGTGCCCCGGCACGGCAGTTCTCCGTACAAAATACGCTGGTCTGGGTGCCATTTTAGCTGACAACTGGAGCCCCGGGAAGGCACAGTCGCCCATTCATCTGGATAAAAAGGGGACTGAAACAGGGAGCCAGGCCAGAAGATTCCTGGGCAAAGAAAAGCCCATGAATGTTCAGCGCCACTGTTTTAGTCAGCGCAGTGAGTCGCCACACGGGAAGTCACACAGATCCCAGTGCCTCTTCAGCAGGCGACTGGAACACCTGGGAGAGAGACTACCGTTCGACTAAAAAAAAAAAAAAAAAAAAAAATGGCGCAGAGGCAGGGAGCCAGGTGATCAGGCTCGGCTGGTCCCACCCCCACAAAAAAGAAAAAACAAAACAAAAAACAGCAATTGGAAACACTCTGGGTAGAGAGTTTCACAGCAAGCACAGCTGAACCTGGGATGGTCCAGCTCTGTGGGAGAGGGGCGTCCACCATTATCAAGGCACTCCACCACTACGGAGGTAGTCCGCCATTGCTGAGGCAGCCTGTGGTTGCCAATTCAAGTTGCCATTACAGAGAGAGTCCACCATTACAGAGGTGAGCCACCATTGCCGAGGCAGTTCTAACTACACCAATATAAACAGAACTGCAGGCAAGTTGACACGGCAGCTGGGCGGAGCCAACAGCAGCTCAGCAAAGCTTCTCACAGGCAAACAGCGACTAGGCTTCCTCCTTGCTGGGCAGGGCAGCCCTGAAAAAAAGCAGCACAATGGAAACTCATAAAGCCCTGATTCCCTGGGACAGAGCACCTGGGGGGAAAAAAGGTGTATATGGGTTCTGCTGCAGGAGACCTAAATGTACCTGCCCAGCAGCTCTGAATGAACAACAGAGCTCACAGCTCAGCACTGGAGCTCCTGCAAAGGACAGACTGTCTCCTCAAGCGGCTCCCTGACCCCCGTATATCCAAAGAGTCACCTTACAAAGGAGAGATCAGACTTACATTTGGCAAGTATCCTTCTGGGACAAAGATAGCAGAAGAAACTGGTAGCAACCCTTACTGTTCTGCAGCTGCTGCAGGTGATCCTCAGGCAAGCAGGGACTGGAGTGGACCTCAGCAGTTCTACAGCAGAGGGACCAGACTGTTAGAAGAAAAACTAAGAAACAGAAATAACTTCATTGTCAACAAACTGGGTATCCACTCAGAGACCCAATCTGAAAGTCAGCAACTGCAAAGACAACAGGTGAATAAATCCACAAAGATGGGAAGAAACCAGTGCAAAAAGAATGAAAACACCAAAAACCAGAACACCTCTCCTCCTACAAGGGATCACAACTCCTCACCAGCAAGGAAACAAGGCTGGATGGAGAATGAGTGTGATGAAATGACAGAATCAGGCTTCAGAAGGTGGGTAGTAAGAAACTTCTGTGAGCTAAAAGAACATGTTCTAACCCAATACAAAGAAACTGAAAACCTTGAAAAAAGATTTGATGAAATGCTAACAAGAGTGGACAACTTAGAGAGGAATATAAGTGAATTGATGGAGCTGAAAAGCACAACACGAGAACTTCGCAAAGCATGCACAAGTTTCAACAGCCAAATTAACCAAGCAGAACAAAGGATATCAGAGATCAAAGATCAACTCAATGAAATAAAACGAGAAGGCAAGATTAGAGAAAAAATAGTAAAAAGGAATGAACAAAGTCTTCAGGAAATGTGGGACTATGTGAAAAGATGTAATCTACGTTTGATAGGCGTACCTGAATGTGACGAAGAGAATGAATCCAAGCTGGAAAATACTGTTCAGGATATTATCCAGGAAAACTTCCCCAACCTAGCAAGGCAGGCCAATATTCAATTGCAGGAAATACAGAGAACACCACAAAGATATTCCTCAAGAAGAGCAACCCCAAGGCACATAATCATCCAATTCATCAGGGTTGAAATGAAGGAGAAAATACTAAGGGCAGCCAGAGAGAAAGGTTGGGTTACCCACAAAGGGAAGCCCATCAGACTCACAGCAGATCTCTCAGCAGAAACCCTACAAGCCAGAAGAGAGTGGGGGCCAATATTCAACATCCTTAAAGAAAAGAACTTTCAACCCAGAATTTCTTATCCAGCCAAACTAAGCTTCATAAGTGAAGGAAAAGTAAAATCCTTTGCAAACAAGCAAGTACTCAGAGATTTCATCACCACGAGGCCTGCTTTACAAGAGCTCCTGAAAGAGGCTCTACACATAGAAAGGAACAACCAGTACCAGCCACTCCAAAAACACACCAAATGGTAAAGAGCATCAACACAATGAAGAATCTGTGTCAACTAACGGGCAAAACATACAGCTAGTATCAAAATGGCAGTATCAAATTCACACATAACAATATTAATCCTAAATGTAAATGGACTAAATGCTGGCAATCAAAAGACACAGACTGTCAAACTGGATAAAAAGGCAAAACCCATCAGTGTGCTGTATCCAGGAAACCCATCTCACATGCAGGGATACACAAAGGCTCAAAATAAAGGGATGGAGGAAGATTTACCAAGCAAATGGAAAGCAAAAACAAAAAACAAACAAACAAAAAAAAAAAACAGGAGTTGCAATTCTTGTCTCTGATGGAATAGACATTAAAGCAACAAAGATCAAAAGAGACAAAGAAGGACATTACATAATGGTAAAAGGATCAATGCAACATGAAGAGCTAATGATCCTAAATATATACGCACCCAATACAGGAGCACCCAGATACATAAGGCAAGTTCTTAATAACTTACAAAGAGACTTAGACTCCCACACAATAATAGTGGGAGACTTTAACACCCCATTGTCAATATTAGACAAATTAACCAGATAGAAAATTAATAAGGATATCCAGGACTTGAACTCACACCTGGACCAAGCAAACCCAATAGACATTTTCAGAACTCTCCACCCAAAATCCACACAGAATATACATTCTTCTCAGCACCACATCACACCTACTCTTAAATTGACCACATAATTGGAAGCAGATCACTGCTCAGCAAATGCAAAAGAATGGAAGTCATAACAGTCTCTCAGACCACAGTTCAATCAAGTTAGAACTCAGAATTTAGAAACTCACTCAGAACTGCACAGCTTCATGGAAACTGAACAACTTGCTCTTGAATGTTAACTGGATAAACAATGAAATGAAGGCAGAAATAAAGATGTTCTTAGAAACCAATGAGAAGAAAGACACAACATACCAGAATCTCTGGGACATATTTAAAGCAGTCTCTAGAGGAAAATATATAGCAATAAGTGCCCACATGAGAAGAAAGAAGAGATCTAGAATTGACACTCTGTCGTCAAAATTCAAAGAGCTAGAGGAGCAAGATCAAAAAAACTCAAAACCTAGCAGAAGACAAGAAATAACTAAGAGCAGAACTGAAGGAGATAGAAACACAAAAAACCTTTCAAAAAAATCAATAAAACCAGGAGTTGGTTTTTCGAAAAGATCATCAAAATAGACCACTAGCCAGATTAATAAAAAAGAAAAGAGAGAATAAATTGATGCAATAAAAAACAATAAAGGGGGTATCACCACAGATTCCACAGAAATTCAAACCATCATCAGAGATTATTACGAATAACTCTATGCACATAAACTAATAAACCTGGAAGAAATGGGTAAATTCCTGGAAACTTGCCTCCTCCTGAGCCTAAACCAGGTAGAAGTCGAAACCCTGAATAGACCAATAACAAGGTCTGAAGTTGAGGCAGCAATTAAGAGCCTACCACCAAGAAAAAGCCCAAGTCCAGACAGGTTCACAGCCGAATTCTACCAGACATACAAAAAGGAGCTGGTACCATACCTTCTGAAACTATTCCAGATAATCCAAAAAGAGAGAACTCTTCCCAAATCATTTTGTGAGACCAACATCATCCTGATACCAAAACCTGGCAGAGACTCAACAAGAAAAGAAAACTTCAGGCCAATATCCGTGATGAACATAGATGCAAAAATCTTGAATAAAATACTGGCAAGCCGATTGCAACAGCACATCAAAAAGCTTATCCACCATGATTAAGTAGGATTCATCCTGGGGATGCAAGACTGGTTCAACATACTCAAGTCTATAAACGTAATTCACCACATAAACAGAACCAAAGACAAAAACCACCTGATTATCTCAATTGATGCAGAGAAGGTCTTTGACAAAATTCAATAGCCCTTTATGCTGAAAACCCTCAATAAACTAGGTACTGATGGAACATATCTCAAAATAATAAAAGCTATTTATCAGACCAACAGCCAATATCATACTGAATGGGCAAAACCTGGAAACATTCCCTTTGAAATCTGGCACTAGACAAGGATGCTCTCTCTCACCACTCCTATTCAATATAGTACTGAAAGTTCTAGCCAGAGCAATAAGGCAAGAAAAAGAAATAAAGGGTATTCAAATAGGAAAGGAGGAAGTCAAATTGTCTCTATTTGCAGACGACATGATTGTATATCTAGAAGACCCCATCCTCTCAGCCACAAATCTCCTGAAACTGATAAGCAACTTCAGCAAAGTTTCAGGATACAAAATCAATGTGCAAAAATCACAAGCATTTTTATACACCAATAACAGACTTAAAGAGAGCCAAATCAAGAACGAACTGCCATTCACAATTGCTACAAAGAGAATAAAATACCTAGGAATACAACTAACAAGGAATGTAAAAGACCTCTTCAAGGAGAACTACAAACCACTGCTCAAGGAAATAAGAGAGGACACAAACAGATGGAGAAGCATTCTATGTTCATGATTAGGAAGAATCAATATCGTGAAAATGGCCATACTGCTCAAAGTGATTTATGGATTCAACACTATCCACATCAAGCTATCAATGACCTTCTTCACAGAACTACAAAAAAAAACCTTAAACTTCATATGGAACCAAAAGAGAGCCCGTGTAGTCAAGTGAATTCTAAGCAAAAGGAACAAAGCGGGAGGCATCACACTACCAGACTTCAAACTATACTACAAGGCTACAGTAATCAAAACAGCATGGTACTGGTACCAAAACAGAGATACAGACCAATGGAACAGAACAGAGGCCTTGGAGGCAACACAACATGTCTACAACCATCTGATCTTTGAGAAACCCAACAAAAACAAGCAATGGAGAAAGGATTCCTTGTTTAATAAATGGTGTTGGGAAAACTGGCTAGCAACGTGCAGAAAGCAGAAACTGGACCCTTTCCTGATACCTTACACTAAAATTAACTCCAGATGGATTAAAGACTTAAACGTAAGACCTTATACCATAAAAACCCTAGAAGAAAATCTAGGCAAAACCATTCAGGACATAGGCATAGGCAAGGATTTCATGACCAAAGCACCAAAAGCATTGGCAAAAAAAGCCAAAATAGACAAATGGGACGTAATTAAACTCCACAGCTTCTGCAGGGCAAAAGAAACAGTCATTAAAGTGAACTGGCAACCAACAGAATGGGAAAAAATTTTTGCAGTTTACCTATCTGACAAAGGACTGATATCCAGAATTTACAAAGAACTAAAACAGAGATATAAGAAAAAAACAAGCCCATTCAAAAGTGGGCAAAGGATATGAACAGACACTTTACAAAAGAAGACATATGAGGCCAACAACATAGGAAAAAATGCTCATCATCACTGATCATTAGAGAAATGCAAATTAAAACTACATTGAGATACCATCTCACGCCAGTTTGAATGGTGATCATTAAAAAATCTGGAGACAGCAGATGTTGGAGAGGATGTGGAGAAGTAGGAACAGTTTTACACTGCTGGTCAGAGTGTAAATTAGTTCAACTATTGTGGAAGACAGTGTGGCGATTCCTCAAGGACCTAGAAATAGAAATTCCATTTGACCCAGCAATCCCATTACTGGGTATATATCCAGAGGATTATAAATCATTCTATAAGGACACATGCACACGAATGTTCATTGCAGCACCATTTACAATAGCAAAGTCCTGGAACCAACCGAAATGCCCATCGATGATAGACTGGACAGGGAAAATGTGGCACATATCCACCATGGACTGTTATGCAGCCATCAAAAATGATGAGTTCGTGTCCTTTGTAGGGACATGGATGAACCTGGAAACCATCAGTCTGAGCAAACTGACACAAGAGCAGAAAATCAAACACTGCATGTTCTCACTCATAGGTGGGTGTTGAACAATGAAATCACGTGGACACAGGGAGGGGAGCACTACACATTGGGGTCTGTTTCGGGAAAGTAGGGGAGGGACAGCGGGGAGTGGGGAGGTGGGGAGAGATAGCCTGGGGAGAAATGCCAGTTATAGGTGAAGGGGAGGAAGGCAGCAAATCACACTGCCACATGTGTACCTGTGCAACAATCTTGCATGTTCTTCACATGTACCCCAAAACCTAAAATGCAATAAAAAAAATAAAAATTAAAAAAAGATACAGTTTCAATTTTTTTTAATTTCAAAAATAATTTCAGTAAAGTTTTCTTGAATTGTAGTTTCTAATATCCGTTTTATTCTATTGGTTTGGTTTCTTTCTTTGGGGACTCCTGCTGTATGTATGTTGGATCTTCTTTTCCTATCTTTTTTTGGTCACTTTACTACAAATTCTTATTATCTCATTTGTAATTTCTTTTTATATTACAACTTTCTTCCTCATTCCTTTTTTTTTTTTTTTAAACATTCTTTTACTGTTAAAGCATTATCTTCTGTGTTAACTCAGGCTTGTGTATCTTCTGGTTAGTCTTCATTTCTGGAATGATTTTTCTTTTTTCTAATTCTTTCATGAAAGAGTTCTATTAACTTATTTCTATCTGTAATTCTTGTGTTATTCCACATCTTTTGTCATTTTCTTAATTTCTCTTGGCTCATTTTGAAATAATAGTTTACAGTTTTCATCTGTTGGTGGATATGCCTTTTTGATACTTTCATTTTCTGTTGTTTAGACCCTTATTCTTATGTTTTTCTGTTTTTTATTTCTTTTTCTTATAATAACTTTACATATGATTTGACCATAGTGCTTTTCTGTCCACTCATTTTTATGTGAAATTAATTTTTCTGAATTGGTAGAAGGGATTTGTAGGCCAGGATAGCTCTGTAGCTTTATGGCTCTAGAGATAATTATTTTTTTATTTTCATGAAATTTTTTTAAAAAAATGGTCTTATTCTTTCAGAGCTCTCTTGTTCTTCTTTTTCTTTTTCATGTTTGTTTGGACCTTTTTTCTTTTCTCTCTTTACCCCTATTTTCAATTTGAAGTTTATTCTGAGCAGTTTCTTCTCAGCGTGGGCTATCTTGAAAGGAATTGTGCTGTCTAGTCGGATCTGATAATTACATGTGTGGCTACTTCAAGCTAAATTTGAACTTTAATAATAAATTTAAATAAACTTCAAACTTTTGATTTCTCATCTATACCAGCTATGTTATAAGTGCTTAATAGCTACATGTGATGACTAGTGGGTATTGTATTGAGTATTGCCAATATGGAGCAATATCATTACCACAGCAAATTGTATTAGACAGTGATGGTTTTGAGTATACGCCATTCTTTTCAGACCTTGATAGGCCTTTGTCACTCATCTGCAAATGGCAATTAGCATAACTACCCTCTGTTTTGGCTAATATTCGTAACTTGGGCTGCTGTGCTTTTCATTAAGGATTCAGTACATTGAGGATCCTTGTCAGATCCACTAGACATTCTGCCTCCCCCTGCTTTTTCTTGCATAAATGCATATACCACACCAGTATTTTTGTTTTTTGTTTTCCAAAGACACGCTCTCACTCTGTTACCCAAACTGGAGTGCAGTGGCTGGATCACTGCAACTTTCTAGGCTCAAGCAATCCACCTGCTCAGCCTCTTAAGTAGCTGGATTACAGGCATATGCTGCCAGGCCGAGCTTTTTTTTTTTTCTTTTTTCTTTTTTTTAAAAAAGTAAAAATGAAGTCTCACTCTGTTGTCCAGGCTGGTCTTCAACTCATGGGCTCATGCATTCCTTCTGCCTCAGTCTTCCAAAGTGCTGGGATTACAGGCATGTGCCATTGCACCTGTCCCCAACCAGTTTTGTAACTGTAACTGTAAATGGTTTGTTTTTATTTCTTCACTTCTCTGGGTTTGAGAATGAGGAGCTTCGTCCCTTCATTTTTATGTTGATGTTTATCTGTTCATCAGTTTCTGTTTATTATTATTTTTATTGTACTTTAGGTTCTGGGGTACATGTGCAGATCATGCAGAATCGTTGCATAAGTACACACATGGCAATGTGGTTTGCTCCCTCCATCACCCCGTCACCTACATCTGGCATTTCTTCCCATGTTATTCCTCCCTAACCTCCCCAGCCTCCACTGTTACTTTCTTGGCTCCCCTAACAGACCCCAGTGTGTGGTGCTTCCCTTCCTGTGTCCCTGTGTTCTCATTGTTCAACACTCGACTATGAGTGAAAACATGCGGTGTTTGATTTTCTGTTCTTGTGTCAGTTTGCTGAGAATGATGGTTTCCACGTTCATCCATGTCCCTACAAAGGACACAAACTCATTTTTTATGGCTGCATAGTAGTTTATGGTGTATATGTGCCACATTTTCCTTGTCCAGTCTATCGTCAACGGGCATTTGGGTTGGTTCCAGGTCTTTGCTATTGTAAACAGTGCCACTATGAACATACATGTGCATGTATCTTTATAATAGAATGATTTATAATCCTTTGGGTATATACCCAGGAATGGGACTGCTGGATCAAATGGCATTTCTATTCCTAGGTCCTTGGGGAAGCACCGCACTGTCTTCCACAATGGTTGAACTAGTTTACACTCCCACCAACAGTGTAAAAGTGTTCCTGTTTCTCCACATCCTCTCTAGCATCTGTTGACTCCAGATTTTTTAATGATAGGCATCCTAAGTGGCATGAGGTGGTATCTCAATGTGATTTTGATTTGCATTTCTCTAATCAGTGATGATGAGCATTTTTTCATATGTTTATTGGCCTTATATATGTCTTCTTTTGAAAAGTGTCTGTTCATATCCTTTGCCCACTTTTCGATGGATTTGCTTTTTCTTGTAAATGTTTTAGTTCTTTGCAGATTCTGGATATTAGTCCTTTGTCAGATGGGTAGATTGCAAAACTTTTTTCCCATTATGTTGGTTGTTGGTTCACTCTAATGATTGTTTCTTTTGCTGTACCAAAGCTCTGGAGTTTATGTCCCATTTGTCTATTTTGGCTTTTGTTGCCAATGCTTTTGGTGTTTTAGTCATGAAGTCCTTGCCTATGCCTATGTCCTGAATGGTTTTACCTAGGTTTTTTTCTAGGGTTTTTATGGTGTTAGGTCTTATGCTTAAGTCTTTAATCTGTCTGGAGTTACTTTTAGTGTAAGGTGTCAGGAAGGGGTCCAGTTTCTGTTTCCTGCATATGGCTAGCCAGTTTTCCCAACACCATTTATTAAACAGGGAATCCTTTCCCCATTGCGGCATTGCCTACAGGGCCTCCATTCTGTTCCATTGGTCTCTCTGTTTTGGTACCAGTACCGTGCTGTTTTGATTACTGTAGCCTTGTAGTATACTTTGAAGTCAGGTAGTGTCATGCCTCTGGCTTTGTTCTTTTTGCTTAGAATTGTCTTGGCTATGACGGCTCTCTTTTGGTTCCATATGAAGTTTAAGGTGTTTTTTTCCCGCTCTTTGAAGAAGGTTCATTGGTAGCTTGATGGGGATAACGTTGAATCTATAAATTACTTTGGGCAGTATGGCCATTTTCACGATACTGATTCTTCCTAACCATGAGCATGGAATGTTTCTCCATCTGTTTGTGTCCTCTCTTATTTCCTTGAGCGGTGGTTTGTAGTTCTCCTTGAAGAGGTCCTTTACATCCTTTGTTAGTTGTATTCCTAGGTATTTTATTCTCTTTGTAGCAATTATGAATGGGAGTTTGCTCATGATTTGGCTCTCTGTTAGTCTGTTATTGGTGTATGGAAATGCTTGTGATTTCTGCACATAGATTTTGTATCCTGAGACTCTGCTGAAGTTGCTTATCAGTTTAAGGAGATTTTGGGCTGAGATGATAGGGTCTTCTAAATATACAATCATGTCATCTGCAAACAGAGACATTTTGACTTCCTCCTTTCCTAATTGAATACCCTTTATTATTATTTTTTCTTGCCTAATTGCTCTGGCTAGAACTTCCAATACTATTTTGAATAGGAGTGATGAGAGAGGGCATCTTTGTCTACTGCCAGATTTAAAGGGAATGCTTCCAGTTTTTGCCCATTCAGTATGATACTGGTTGTAGGTTTGTCGTAAATAGCTTTTATTGTTTTGAGATATGTTCTTTTGATACCTAATTTATTGAGACAGTTTGTGGTTTTACTAGAGAAATTTTAGTTTCTCTGATTTTTTTTTTTCTTTTGAGATGCAATGTTGTTCTGTTGCCAGGGCTGTAGTGCAGTGGTGCTATCTTGGCTCAGTGCAACACCACCTCCTAGGGTCAAGGCATTCTTGTGCTGCAGCCTCCCTCGTATCTGGGATGACAGGCATGTGCCACCACACCTGGCTAATTTTTGTATTTTTAGAGACAGGGTTTCACCATGTTGGCCAGACTTGAGGTCTCAAACTGTTCGAATGATCCACCCAGCTTGGCCTCCTAAAGTGCTGTAATGGGAATGTGAGCCACTGCAGCCATTTCTCTGATTTTTATGGGATACTTAGGGAGATTCGCAGCTGCATTTTAGCCCCTTCTGTCTTCTAAAATTCTCATTTTTGGCCCTTCGGGTTTTGTTTTGTTTCATAATCTTTATAATTAACATTATTGAGTTTTGTAGTTTCTGTTGTCCCCTACTTTATACTCTAAAAATGGCCCCTCATTTTGCTTAGTATTTCTTTACTATCAAATTAATCGTCTATTGTTAACTGACTTAGCAAACTTGGGCATGCCACTTGTTCTCTTTCCACCTTTAGTTATACCGTGTTAAGAATCAGAAAGTTGTATTCGGGTTTGTTTTTTTCACACAGGAACCTTGCTAGGTTTCTCTGTTAGCATTTAGCAGGGTTTAATATTAACAATAAGTATGTGCATCATGATTGAAATACAGAATGCTGCGTTTGAACAGAGTAGAGATGAACTTCTAGACAGTGGAACGTAACTCATTCACAGAGAAATGCAAATGTGATCTTCTCAAAGAGTATTTTTTCTCATGGGATTTTTCTATTTGTGTCCTGTTAGCCCTTCAGTTGTGTAGCTGAGGGTGCTTATCTTACTGTGTCGGTCTTACTAATTTTTTTCCAGGTTTTATAGTTCGTTCTTGTGTCTGAACAATCAGCAGTTGTTTGCCGTTATTCACTAGAGGTCTAGGGCATAGATTTTCTTGGTCTGTTTTTCTTTTAATGTTTGAGTTCAGTATATAAGGGAAACGGTTATATGCATTTTATTGCAGACATTCTCTGAAACAATTTTTAGCCACAAGGAAATAGCTCTATTTCTGTGAGTCATCATTTCTTCTTATATAGTGCTTGGTAAAGAATTTAATTTTGTAGATAGACATTTATGACATCCAGAAAGAAAGCTGCAAAAATGGAAGTTTCCAAAGAATTTAAGATTTGCTGTAATAAATGGTACCATATATTGAAAATCAGAGTTTGAGATGCAAATGTAGGTATCTGTGGTTGATACAATTTTCCTAAAACATCATGATTTTCATTGGGAAGTAAGTTATTTATAGTCATTTTCAGGGATAAGCTCTTTACGTGTTTTTTCTTTTTTCAGCTTCCAATAAAAACAGGACAACAGAACACACATACCAAAGTCAGTACTGAGCACAACAAGGAATGTCTAATCAATATTTCCAAATACAAGTTTTCTTTGGTTATAAGCGGCCTCACTAATATCTTAAAGAATGTTAACAATATGGTGAGTATTTGGGTTACTGTGTTTTGGGGAATTTGCTTTCTTTAGTTTTTGATTTAAAAGTTTAGAATAGCATATTTTGAAGTATGGAATGTTATTTTCTGTGGACTTTGGATTTAACCAATCATCTTATTTTATTCATGAGCACAGGTAACTTTTTTTATTTTGATTTTTTCAGAATTTTTATCAGCTGGGTTTTAGATTCAATAAGCACAAGTAACCATGACTTTCATTTGATTTTTTGTTATTTCCCTTAGAAACATCTCTTATTTGTGACCCTATCTCCTTTTCCAGTATTTTTATTGAATTAGGATTTCACACAGCTTTTGTGTCATACACGAATTGACCACGGTAATCTATTATACATATTTTTCTTTAGCATCTTATTTGAATTTATATGATTGCCCCAGTCTTAAGTAGATGATAAATAAAATATGATCTCATAGTCCTAAAGTGTGGATTGATTTTTTTATGAATATATTAATGTTTTTTTCTCCTTCTGTAACCTGTGACATTCTGTAGTAAAGAGCCTGTTGTTGAAACAGTTTTTATCAAATACGAATTTCATCAAATAATTTCACATTAAAAGCTCATAATTTCTTTCTTCTTTCCATTTTCTAAAACGTATTGATATTTCCTAGACTTTAGAGTACTCCAACTGTTCTCCCTCTGTACCTTTGTACATATAACATCTTTCGTTTCTCTCAAGCTATCCCTTCCTCTCTGTCAGTTCCTATTTAACATCTTCATTCTGAGCTATTCCAAACTAACATACTCAGTTCATGGCAACTGATCTGGATTTTTCTTGGTTAACTCTGAACTCTCTGCTGGTCTTAACATGCATGCATGCATTTCATTCATTCATTTATTTCTTGAATTCATATATTTATGAATGAATGAATGAATGATTGACAGGGTCTCATTCTGTCGCCCAGGCTGGAATGCAGTGGCGCAATCTCAGTTCACTGCAACTTCCACCTCCCAAATTCAAGTGATTCTTTTGCCTCAGGCTTCGGGAGTTCAAGTGATTCTCCTACCTCAGACTCCCCAGTAGTTGGGATTACAGGTGTGTGCAACCTTGCCTGGCGAACTTTTTGTATTTTTAGTAGAGATGAGGTTTCACCATGTTAGCTAGGCTGCTCTTGAACTTCTGACCTCAGGTGATCTGCCCACCTCAGCCTCCCAGAGTGCTGGGATTACAGGTGTCAGCCACCCCACCCAGCGTACACTTATAATTCAAATCTGTATTTGTTTGTATTGAGTTGTCAAGTAGCTTCTGCTTGTAGATTGTGAAGATCATTTCCCCTCCCTTTTTTTTTTTGAGATGGTCCTTAGGTTTATTAGATAATGTTCTAGTATGACATTGAAAAGATACAAAGTTACCTTTTTGCCTTATTCCCATATTTTAGATACTTTTTCTCTTGTTCTGTTTTCACATATAATTGTACATGTTTATGGGTACATATTAATGTTTCAATACATATAATACATAGTGATCCCACTAGGGTAATTAGCATATCCATCATCTCATCATTTATAATTTCTTTGTGTTGGGAATATTCAGTATTCTCCTGTTACTTGAAACTATATCGTGTTAACTATAGTCATTCTACAGTAGTACAAAACCCTAAAACTTATTCTTCCTATCAAGCTGTATTTCTGTGTCCTTTAACAAATCTCTCTCCACCCCCATTTCCCCTATCCTACCCATCCTCTAGTGTCCTCTCTTCAACTTTTTACTCTTTTTGGCTTCCACATATGAGTGACAACATGTGGTGAATAACTCTTTGTTCACATCATCCTTGGTATGTTTCCTTTTAAAATAGTTGCTTAGACAGTACCCTAAACTGACAAAACTAATAAACTGGAGGTGTAGAAAATCATTTATCTTCTTTAAGGAAAAAATTTATGTTTTACCCTCAAAAGCAGGACCTTTTATAAATATGTAAAGAGATTTGTGTAGCTCCTCAGTGCAGTGTGTGGGCACATTTTAGGATTTTGCACATATGAATATGTGGCTGTGTTCCCAGTTAGATTGAAATATTTTAATGTTTGGGACCCTCTTTTCAAAACAAAACAGTACTGTTATATTGGCTTTCATTGAGTGCTAACTAAATAAATTTTCAAAACCACAGTCTCTTATTAATACATATGTAGTATCAATTTTGAGGATAGTGAGTACTTAAAATTCACTGTGGTGCTATAGCATTTTGTTGGTATAAGAATTAAGACTTTGAGGGCCCAGCGCGGTGGCTCACGCTGTAATCCTAGCACTTTGGGAGGCCGAGGCGGGCAGATCATGAGGTCAAGAGATAGAGACCACCCTGACCAACATGGTGAAACCCTGTCTGTACTAAAAAATACAAAAAAATTAGCCAGGCATGGCGGTGCTGCCTGTAGTCCCAGCTACTCAGGAGGCTGAGGCAAGAGAATTGCTTGAAACCGGAAAACAGAAGTTGCAGTGAGCCAGGGTGACACCATTGCACTCAGCCTGGTAGTAGAGCGAGACTCTGTTTCAAAAAAATAAAAAAGAGTTAAGACTTTCATTATTTTGTGGCATAAAAGGATAGTTAAATGCCCAATTCAGGATTCTGGTACAGATCTATATGTGTGTCTAAATCGTACATATTTTAAAAGCATGAACCAAAACAACATCTTTTACTGTTACAAGGTTAATGACAGACTGTAATAAATGCCATTTCTGTTTGCCCGAGAATTTAATTTTTATGAGGATTAGGATAAAATCAGAAATAATAGATTTAAGTATAGTATAATCTGGGAGATAAAACAGAAGAATATTGTTGATCTTTAGTCTTTCAGTTTTCAGATGTGTGTTGATTGGTAGCAGAGAGTGAAACTAACTTTTACGTTCTGAATGTCTTTTCTGTTAGAGAATATTTGGAGAAGCTGCTGAAAAAAATTTATATCTCTCTCAGTTGATTATATTGGATACACTGGAAAAATGTCTTGCTGGGGTAAGTAAATGAATTCTCAAGTAGGCAGGCTTTGTGAATTCAATCTTGAGAATGATCTTATGTACCAAAGTACAGATGTGCATCAAGAGGATAGTCATATGGACTGTCTAAGACATACAAATTTGAGTTTTGTTTCATACAGCTGACCTGGTGATAATTTTTCATCAGAAAATTATTCTCTCATCTTTTGTAAATTAAATAGATAATAATTTTACTTATAAAATGTTTCAGCCACATATCTGTCTCTCAGGTTTTTAAGAAAATGTTTTATGAAGAGATCACTATTTGATTTAACTGGTCTCTCAGAGAGGTGTGAGAGAATGTGATTCAGAAGACCAAGAATAATCTTGTATTCTCTCCTATATAAATATGATTTTAATATTCTACTTTTCAAATTTATATAAATGAGAACTTAAAAATTAAGTCTATTGGGGATAGATATTACCTTGAGAACACTTGTTTTATGTAGACACAAACATATGTGATAGGTATGTGGAGGAGGAGAGTACCAAACAATTGTTTCTCAGGTTTCTTAATCTCGGTGTATTTCAACCATGACTTAATTTAAACTTTTTCAAGAATATTTCTATTGTATAAAGCAAAGTATTTCTTTTTTTTTAATTTATTGCATTTTAGGTTTTGGGGTACATTTAAAGAACATGCAAGATAGTTGCCTAGGTACACACATGGCAGTGTGATTTGCTGCCTTCCTCCCCTTCACCTATATCTGGCATTTCTCCCCATGCTATCTCTCCCCAACCCCACACTGTCCCTCCCCTGTCCCCCCAACAGATCCCAGTGTGTAGTGCTCCCCTCCCTGTGTCCATGTGTTCTCATTGTTCAACACCCACCTATGAGTGAGAACATGCGGTTTGATTTTCTGCTCTGTGTCAGTTTGCTGAGAATGATGGTTTCCAGGTTCATCATGTCCCTACAAAGGACACGAACTCGTCGTTTTTGATGGCTGCATAATATTCCATGGTGTATATGTGCCACATTTTCCCTGTCCAGTCTATCATCGATGGGTATTTGGATTGTTTCCAGGTCTTTAAAGCAAAGTATCTCTATACGTCAGTAGCCTTAATTCTTCCTAGAACATGGCATAAAAGTTTATATAACTATATAAATTAAATATCTCCATTTTAATGATCTGCATAGTCTGTATGTATTGTAATCAACCCATTTCTTATGCTCTGTCTTCCTTTGGCTCAGAATTCAGAATTTTGCTTTTATTCAGAATTGCTTTCCTTCTTTACATATGTTGCAGTTCACGATAGTAAAGCTAGTTGGAAGAGACCTTAATATGTGGTGACTGATAGTCTGGTTGAGAATGTTTGTGGAAGCACTGGGATAGGGAATTGAAAAAAAATATATATATATATGGACCCAACTGTGTATCCCTAGGGAGGGCTGTAAGCCCAAAAAATCTAAGCGTCACATATATATATTTTTTCTTTTGAGACAGAGTCTCACTCTGTGGTTCAAGCTGAAGTGCAGAGGTGCCATCTTGGCTCAGTGCAACCTCTACCTCCTTGATTCAAACTACTGTCATGCCTCAGCCTCCCAAGTAGCTAGGATTACAGGCTTGCGCCAGCATGCCCAGCGAATTTTTTTGTATTTTCAGTAGTCATGGGGTTTCACTATGTTGGCCACGCTAGTTTTGAAGTCCTCCCAAAATGTTGGGATTACAGATGTGAACCATTACAGATGCTTAGACCGTGCCTGGCCTAAGCATAGTATTTTAAATTCGCTTATTGGCCCTTGACCATATTCCAGAATTGTAGAGACAGTGTTTATAAGTTTTCTACTTAAAATTGAAGGTGAGGTAGTTGTTTTAGCATGATATTTTCTATTAACTTGTGATATGCTATTGTTTATGTGTAAAATGGAGCAAAAGAGCAAAATAGCTGTTACATAGGATGATGGAATTGGGAAGGTGGGCAAATTTTAAACTCTTGAATCAGTCTTTTCCGGTGGTCTTATTACTTTGACTCAAAATTACCAGTAAATCAGCCACACCCATGATTAAATGGTGGGGCATAGGGTAGTTTATTGCCTCGTTCAGTTTTACAGCTTTTCTCTATTAACATTTGCAATTGTGAGGTAATGATAAATGTATTTGGAGAATGATTAGTGGTATTATTGGCTTCTGTTAGTTTTAATACTCTTTGAGGATAGCCTAATTGAAATGCTAATAAGTGAGCCTGGTATACCTTATTTAATGCATTAAATGTATATTACCTTGCCCTGCTCTATTACTGAAAAATATGTATGCTTTTTCACTAAATTTACTGTTTAAAAAATAATTGCTATTTATATTATTGAACAATGGTGTTTTCTTCATTTCCTTCAATGATTTTATAGATGTTTCTTGATTCTTAGTTTTAAATCAGAGTAAATTGAGGCAGTTTAAGAATAACCGAGTCCACAAGTACATGTTTGTCATATACATAATTGGAACAGTTAAAGAAAACTCTTATCAATATCTTATGAGTGAAATTTTGTAGAATTTGAGGAATCTTAAGCATTTTTGTTACTGTGAATATGACTATTATTTAAAAGATTTAATACTTTTCTGATTTTTATTTGTTAGAGTTTCAATATCTGTATCATCTCATTAGCCTATAAACAAGATAGGCATTGTAATGTGAAATTTACAGGTTTTAGTCAAATATTTTTATGTACTGTCCCTGTGTTTCAGTGTATTTGCATCTGAAAGTGCTTGGATTGCAGTTACAGAATTGAGCGTAGCACACAATTATACAAATTTTTGCTGTTTGCCATCTTGCTCAGTGTTATTAAACTTCTTATTCACATAGATCATTAGGTGAAATAGTAATGTGGAACAGCATACCTGCAGGATGGCTTATCTATTGATTGTTAATTGTATATTTTTACAAAGTAGAGATTTCGATGTTAATACCAAAGTTAATCAAACTTAGTGTCATTAATGGGACCACCTGGTGTTATATGCTCATGGTGTGATGCAATATAAACTGTATTGAATCCCCTAAACTGTTTAACTTGAATCTAATCAGGACATTAGATTTAAATTTTAGCTTACAGCAAATATATAGGCTGGGTGCCGTGACTCACGCCTGGAATCTCATCACTTTGGGAGGCTGAGGCAGGTGGATCACTTGAGGTCAGGAGTCCAGGACCAGCCTGGCCAACATGGCGAAACTCCATCTCTGCTAAAAATACAAAAATTAGCCAGGTGTGGTGGCATGTGCCTGTAGTGTCAGCTACTCGGGAGGCTGAGGCAGGAGAATCGCTTGGAACCGGGAGGCAGACGTTGCAGTGAGCCAAGGTCACACCACTGCACTCCAGCCTGGACCATAGAGCAAGACTCCATCTCAAAAAAAAAAAATAAGAAGAAAATATACAATACAGTAACTAGAAGAGCAAATCAACTTACGTCACTGGAAAATTAAATCAGGGATATGGAACATTCTGTAAGGAAGCTGGTTCACTTAAAGTCATGGCAAATAAGTGGTGAATATGGGCTGGGTGTGGTGGCTGATGTCTGTAATCCCAGCACTTTGAGAGGCCGAGGAGGGTGAATCACTTGAGGTCAGGAGTTCGAGACCAACCTGGCCAACATGGCAAAACCCTGTCTCTAGTAAAAGTACAAAAATTAGCTGGACATTGTGGCGGGTACCTGTAATCCCAGCTTCTTGGGTGGCTGAGGCAGGAAGATCACTTGAACCTGGGAAATGGAGGTTGCAGTGAGCTGAGATCACACCATTGCACAGAATAAAGAAATTAAGGAAACATAATCATGTTGCAATTAGTGAACTTTTTTGGATCCTCTTGAATAAAAAAGGCTATGTAAGACTTTTTGAGGGCAGTGGTAAAATTTGAATTCAGACTTGGTATTAGATGATACAAGGTAATTGTTTATTTTTGCTTGGTGTGTTAATTATACCAAAGTTACGTTAGAGAAAATTCTTATTTTTAAGAGATGCCGAGGCATATGGATTGAAGTATTAAGATATTTATAACTTTGAAAAGATTCAACCAAAATAAAATTACTTAGAATAAGTAGTGTCTGTTTTGGTCAGTCTGCACAAAAGCAAGTGTGATGGCTCACCCGGGAATTTACTTAAATATTAAGACAGATGGCACAGTGTACTCATCAATCTACATGATTGTTGATTCTGTATTTGTAGAACTTACAGCAAACTGGGGATTCCTAGGGAAGGGCTCATCTGATGAACAAGAGAGCAAGTAGGATTGGGAGGACTAATAAGGATGGCAGGGGGATTTAACTTTAATTGTGATTATGGGATTAGAGATGGAACCATCCTCTTTATTAGACTCTCTATAGACAGATGTAGCAAATATGATGAAATGTTAAAAGTTGTTAAATCTAGCTTGTGTGTATATAGGTGGTCATTATTTTATTTTCATTCTTCTGTGTGTTTGAAAATTTTTGTAATAGAAAATGTTTACAGGTAAAATTAAGCATTTAGAATAATGTTATTATTTCTGTTTTAGCAACCAAAGGACACAATGAGATTAGATGAAACGATGCTGGTCAAACAGTTGCTGCCAGAAATCTGCCATTTTCTTCACACCTGTCGTGAAGGAAACCAGCATGCAGCTGAACTTCGGAATTCTGCCTCTGGAGTTTTATTTTCTCTCAGCTGCAACAACTTCAATGCAGTCTTTAGTCGCATTTCTACCAGGTTAGTGTGTAAATCTACACGGTATTACTGAAGTAATATGGATTTTAGAAGTCTTGTTTTTTGTCTACATAAAAATAAAAAGTTAACAGAAATGAGTTTTTTTTGTTTGTTTGCATTTTTTTTATTTTCGAGACAAGTTCTGTTGCCCAGGCTGGAGCACAGTGGTACGATCACAGCTGACAGCAGCTTCAACCTCCCAGGCTTAGGTAATCCTTCTACCTCAACCTCTGGAGAAATGAATTTGTCTGGGCTTTTGTAGAAATTTTATGCATTAAAATATTTGACAGTTTAATTGTGTTATGTGATGTTGATGTGTGCAATGAAATAAAAATCTCTCATGAGCAGGCTTTAAAAAACAATACTAGTTATGAACTTTGGTTTGGCTTTTTAAATGTATTATCCCTTTAAATGAAACTACCCAATCAGATGGAATAATTGATGAGAATAGTCAGAATTCAAATGCTCTCACAACTCTACCCTTTATTACAAGATTTTAGGTGACACACACAAAAAAACCCCACCAAAATCCAATAAAACCTAAGTGATATGGAAGCACAGGGAAGTGAATAATTGCAAAGTAGAATTCTCCAGAAAGTGGACTGTGTTTTAAGTGTATGTAAAATACCGCCATTTATTGAGTATTTGCAGCATTTCCTGTGCTGTCTTATCCTCACAGTAACCCTGGTGATACTCCCCTGACACCCCCATTTTACAGGAGAGCAAACTAATACCCAAAAATGTTAAGGTGATGTGCCAAATAATGGAGGACCCAAAATTTCTAGGTCAGTCTGGCTTCAGAATTTGTTAGTTTCCTTATACCAGATTGCTTCCCTGTCTATTTTAGCCACATTTTGATGAAATTCTTTTTGTTTTTAAAGATGTATCATAAATAAAAGCTTTTATTGATTATTCAAAATCATCATGAGCATTAGTTGTGATATGCTACATACAAGTGAAGAAATTAGTATAGGTAGTGCCCTGTGGCATAGAAGTATAAGTGACAGTAGGGAGTAACTCTGCAAATCGTTTTCATGCAAATGATTTGCCTTTCTCAGGCAAGTAAAGTCAAATGGGTTATTAAGTTAATTAGAAACTATAGCACAAATTATCTAGTGATTTAGTGAATTGAAGACTAATATCAAGAGCAAAACAATCCTCTTTGTTGGTGTCCGCATCTTTGGCTCATCAGTGTGATAGAAGCAGTGGACTTTCATTAGTCAGATTCGCTCATTCCTTTGTTGTTTTCCAGCAGGTGTAAATGACAACATACATCACAATTTGAGAATTTGTGTTACCTTTTTTGGGGAATTGACTAACTTTGAAGGCCTGCAATCTTTTTAATCAACAATGACATTTCTATGATTAAGATACTAGGCAGCAATATTTTTCAACCTCAAGACAATTCTTGATCCAAAGAAAATTAAAGTTTTACTTAATGGTATATTATTGATAATCTTGGGTAATGTTTATATGATAGAACAGTGTTTTCATGAAATCTTTTGAATAATAACATTTTACATTCTGAGTAATAATGCACTGGTTGAGTCAGCAAGGTAACAAATACCTAGAGAATAGGAGGGTAGAAAATTGTATTTAATAAAAAATACAAACCCTTTTCATTTAGGTGATGGATAGGCCAGCCTTACTATTTGAAACACCTGTTATATTGAAGGTAGCGAGTGATACCAAAAAAACCAAATGCCTTTTACTCTATAAATGCATGAATTGCTTAATAGAACACAACAACAAATGTGCCACCTTGGAAAACTCTAGATAATTTCTAGTCGCCAAAGGTTTTACTTTATGGGATTTTACAGCATTAGCACATGTAAAAACAGGCAACTTTTGTTTATTTTCTGAATCTAGTTCACTGTTGCCAGAATAGAAGCTAAGTGTCTAAACTTTTACTAGCTTTCAGAGGACAGACTGCTTAGAAATGGCATCTATGAAATTACATTGTTTCAGACAACTGCATTTGCAGTGTCATTTAACTTGTGTCGGAAATAGGAGCTGATCGTGTTGGAGCACCACTCATCTAAAAGATCATTATGATAGTTTAATTTAGGTGGGAACATCTTATGACATTGCTGTCATAGTATTAGGTGACTTAAAATATGCAAGTGGCTTGAGTGGCAGTTCTTTCTAAAAATTGATTTTATATTTTATGTTTAATAGATGAATCAGTATCATGAAGATATTTCATGTTCGTCCATTCTCCCCATCAGTGTTTCTCCATTAAGATTAAGATTTGGTTTTTATATGTCTGACTTTTACTTTTCTTTAGGGGAAGATAGACTATAGATTTATTATTATTATTTTTTTTTGAGACACCGTATTCTCTGTGTCACCCAGGCTGGAGTGCAGTGGTGCAAACATGGCTCACTGCAACCTTAACCTCCTGGGCTCAAGTGATCCTCCCACCCTAGCCTCCTGAGTAGCCAGGACTACAGGAATGTGCCACCATTCCCGGCTAATTTAATTTTTTTTTTTTTTTGTAGAGACAGAGTCTTGCAATGTTGCCCATGGTGGTCTTGAATCCTGGACTCAAGGGGTCCTTCTGCCTTCATCTCTCAAAGTGTTGGGATTACAATGTTGACCTCTCAAAGTGTTGGGGTATGAGCCACCATACCTGGCTGGCTATAAATCTTAAGATAGCTTTATTTTTATACCATTTTCTGTGGCTCATAATAGGATTAGCTGATTTATCCACAGAATTACTCCACAACTGCACTTGATCTAGTTGTTTTGTAGTGAGAAGGTGCTTCAGAATATCTAATTTGATATACCATCAGAAGCAGAAAACTCAGTGACTTTAAAAGTCACTTGGTTCTTTACAATTTACTATTTTGTTCTGCACAAATCTGTTTGTTATGGTTTGTTTCTTTTTTTAAAATAGTTTTCAGGTTTTTTTGTACGTCTCTGATCATTTAAAACATATTTTACATTCTCTTTAATATTGTTTAATATTGATTTGTTTGTGCCAACTCTCACTCATAGTGAATTTTTGCATCTCAGTTTTGGAATCCTTGATTGCAAAGTTATCGTTAGTGTGACCTGTATTTTCTTTTAGAATCTCTTGTAGCCTTGGGTTGTAGGAATGTTCTAGTGATGGTTTTGCATTTGCATTTGTCGGGTGTCCAGTTCTGGACCTATTTTTTTCTTAATTTCTGAGTCCCAGTCTGTATTGGTAGAATAAATTTGGACCCTAAACTCTTCCAAGGTAAACAGCTCTAGATGACTTTTTTCACTTTATCCAAAGCTTAGGCAGAGCAAGTAAGCTTCTTTGTACTGGTAGATTTTTTTCTTTTTCTTTTTTTGGGGGGTGGGGCAGGGGGAATGCATTGTTCTTTCTAGTTCGTTTCATGCAGGGCCCCAGTTAGAATCCTGCATTATTAGGGTATAAGGCTTTATATCCAGTCTCCATGTGAATGTTAAGCCCCAAGCTCCCAGGTTAAGGAGATCAAAAACCTCACTCATCTTTCCTTTGTTGCAAGGCCAGATCATATACTCATGCACTTAACTCTCTAGTTTTTGGTTTCTTCTTTTCTGGGCCTATACATTTAAAATATCTTTCAGTATGCCTAGTCTTTCTTTTTTGTTTATTTATTTATTTTTTTGATACAGTCTTGCTCTGTCACCAGGAGGCAGGCTGGAGTGCAGTGGCGTGATCTCTGCTCACTGCAACCTCCACCTCCCGGGTTCAAGCAGTTCTCCTGCCTCAGCCTCCCAGGTAGCTGGGACTACAGGTGCCCACCATCACGCCCAGCTAATTTTTGTATTTTAGTAGAGACGAGGTTTCACTATGTTGGCCAGGATGGTCTCGATCTCTTGACCTCGTGATCCACCCGCTTTGGCCTCCCAAAGTGCTGGGGTTACAGGCATGAACCACCGCGGCTGGCTCATGCATGCCTCGTCTTTCTAGATGTTTTAATGATGGGCTTTCTGCTTTTCGTTTATTTTGCTCAGACTACCCTTTATTTGATTCCTCTGCTTTGGAAATGATGTTTAACCGTCGCAAAATACCTGCTCTCTAAAATAAAGGTAACAGACTATAAAAGAGACAGAATTTTTCTTCCATTTTTCACAACCAACCACAAGAGTCAATTTTTTGGAAGTTGGTGTAGCTGATCTATGACACTGTGTTTTCTAAGGAGCCATACTCCATATTTTGCTCTTTGCAGCAGCTGTTGAATTTTTAGCTTTGAGGACCACCTCATTCCCAGCTTGAACTGCTGAGCTTTTCTTACCCTGATGATAGGAAGAGTGTTCGTGTAAGTGTTCAGAATAGTTTTACTGTTAGCTGTAGGCTAATTAAAGCTAAAGTGAGTGAAAGGAGAATTAGAGAAGGAAGAATAGGATTGATTACCTTCTTATCAACTGAAGGTTTGGTGTGATGATTAATACCTCAGTTGCAAATTGCACTAAATGATTGAAATTCAAGTTAATACTTATAAATTATAAGACCATATAATATTTGTGCCTTTTTCCTGTATCTCTGTTGCTACATTTATAAAAAGTTAGTGATTTAATTGTGCTGCTTATATTTTTGGTGTCTATTAATATGAATAATGAGTATGCCTTATCAGGTGACATAATTTAATAGGATAGCAGTACCAACTTTTGGAAATCTGACTGCTGTGGTTTTTAGTGTAAAATGGAAGGAAAGTTTAATTCCTTTTGTTAACATTAGGCTAAGTGAAATTTTGTTATCAGTTTAAAAATATCTACATTTTTGCTAAGTGTTTTCTCTACATTTTGATAACTTCATATTCAACATAAGAGAAGTTTGGGTTTAAACAGATATTCCTGTCCATATAAGCTTACATTCTGTGAAGGAGGGACATTAATCAAGTAATCATGTAAACACGTGTACAAACTGTGAAAAGTGCAATGAAAAAAGGCTTACTTGGCTTCGAATACAAAGTAAATGTACCCTGTGAATATAAAGTTTCATTAATATTTTGGAAATCAGGCCAGGCGCGGTGGCTCAAGCCTGTAATCCCAGCACTTTGGGAGGCCGAGGTGGGTGGATCACGAGGTCGAGAGATCGAGACCATCCTGGTCAACATGGTGAAACCCCGTCTCTACTAAAAATACAAAAAAAATTAGCTGGGCATGGTGGCACGTGCCTGTAATCCCAGCTACTCGGGAGGCTGAGGCAGGAGAATTGCCTGAGCCAAGGAGGCGGAGGTTGCAGTGAGCCGAGATCGCGCCATTGCACTCCAGCCTGGGTAACAAGAGCGAAACTCCGTCTCAAAAAAAAAAAAAAAAAAAAAAATTTTGGAAATCTAAGTGATATAAGTAGAAGTTAGTAAAATTAAGCTTACTTACAATTTTACTTTTGATTAACAGTATAATTTTATATATAATTTGAAACACGAATTTTTAAAACTGTTCATTGTGGAAAAATTAAAAAATGCACATAGCAGAGAGAATAGTACTTCGAATCCCCATGCATCTCTTACTCTGCTTTAACTGTTTCCGATATGCTGTGATTTCTCTTCCTCTCTTTTCAGTAATTTAAAGCAAACCCCAGATGTCATTTCACCTCTGTGTATTTCAGTATGTATCTCTAATAAATAGATTTTTAAACATTTAACTATAATATTGTCATACCTATCAAAAAATCATAATTTTTAATATCTATTGCCAAATTTGTGTTTAATTTTTTTTTGTTTTATTTTCTCAGAAATGGCTTTTTTGTTTGTTTTGTTCAAATTAGAATACAAACAGGATGCATACTTTGGAATTGGTTGATATTTCTCCTGAGTGTCTGTTAATCTGTATCATTTCTTCATTTCTCTACCTTGTTCTCCATTTTTTCCCTTGCTGTTTATTTGTTGGACTGTATTATTTGCCTTATGAAACTTTCTACGTTCTGTATTTGGGTTTCACTCGATTCAGGTTCATTTGGCTGGGGGGACGAGAATACTCTACTGATGATGCTGTGTGGTTCTGAATGCATCACATCAGGACACATGTCCTATTCCTGACTTTTAATGTTACGATCAGTGGTTCAATTTCGATGTCATCAGCATTATGCATTAATTATAGTTCCCTATAAATTTTACCTAATGTTTTTAGTAACCACCAATGATCAGTGCCTGGAATCTACTTCATTAGGGGCTGCAAAATGAAAAGTTTTCCATTCTGTCGTTCATTCTTCTTTTTAATTGTGATTGCTATGAAAGATTTTTGCTTCATTGTGTGTTTGATCATCTTGCAATACAGTCCACGTAGGGAATGCAGGATAGAGACTTGACTTTCATTTTTCATTATCCGAATGAGTTGGTACCCTAACAGTGCAGAAGATTACCCATTAAGTTTTTTCTTTCAGTGTTACTACAGACTCATGTATTTTAATTTATTGTACGTGTTCAATTATAGATATAATTCTTTTGGTCTTTAGATTATCCCATTTTTGACAGTTGGGAGGCCTAAAGTGCATAGTTATATGATATTTGACATGACTCCGATAGTTGTTTGATAGTTTCCTTGTTTTCAAGCCCAAGGTGTCCTGCCCTCACCTTGTATATCTCTTGCCCCCATCCTGGAATTAACTAATTTTCCCAAAGAACCCTGGCCAAAAGTTGGAAATATTAATTAGACACCTCAATTTTAAGGGTAAGGATACTAAGTTTACTGGATTATCATGGTTTCTTTTATCATATCCCTTAAGCTAGTTACGTTTCTTTAGGTTTTTATAAGAAATATTTATTGCCTTGTTTTTAATATGTGTCTTTACTCTTATGAACTCATCTTTGGGGGAATAATCTGTTGAATTCAGAATTTAGAGAGACTCTAAGACTTTTTTTTTTTTAAGAGACAGGGTTTCACTCTGCCTCAGGCTGGAGTGCAGTGGTGTGATCACAGCTCATTGCAGCTTGAAACTTCTAGGCTCAAGAGATCCTCCTCCCTTAGCCTCCTGAGTAGCTGGGCCTGTAGTTGTGTGCCACCATGCCCAGCTAACTTGTATTTTTTTGTAGAGATGACGTCTTTCTATGTTGCCCAGGCTCATCTTGAACTCCTAGCCTCAAGTGATCCTATTGCCTTGGCCTCCCAAAATGCTGGGATTACAGGTGTGAGCTACCACACGTGGCCCCTAATACTTAATTTGATAAGTTATTTTTGGTTTTTACTTTTTAGGTTACAGGAATTAACTGTTTGTTCAGAAGACAATGTTGATGTCCATGATATAGAATTGTTACAGTATATCAATGTGGATTGTGCAAAGTTAAAACGACTCCTGAAGGGTAAGTTTAAATGTATAATACATCTGAAAAAAATCACTAGGTCAAAAACCAGTATCATGAATGTACTAATTATATTAATTGTGCTGAACTAGACCATTAAACTGGATTTTATAATGACATGTCCTTGTGAAATAGCCAGTAATACATATAGTTAACTAATTTTTGAATCTTTGAAATATAGTAGAGAAAATGAGCATTTTAAATCTTGGCAATGGAAAGTTTCACTTAACTACAATTTTTGTTTTCAGTAAAGAGAATGCAAGGGTGCTGTTTCATTTTTCTGGAATTTCTCTCAAGGGTGGCTATAGATTATAGAAGCTATCTGTTTAGCTATTATAGTGCTTTAAAAGCTCATCTGTAGTAGGATATCAGTTTCATTGCAGAATGGAACAAGGAGATTGTGATATTATGGTGAGAGGATTAATTGAGCCAGGGATTTCATTTCTGACATTGCTGTTTTCAACTCTCTGACTGACTTTACAGCATTACAAAGTCCCTTGACCTTTCATTGCCTAGTTTTGTCTCCTTGTAGAACGTGTCAGTAGTAGTACTTGGGGATATTATAACAGCTAATATGTGACTTTAAAGCTTTGGAAAGTACTTTACATGATTATGTGGATTGAAATAAACTATCAGAAGGAATTGTGAGATATTCTGTGGTAAGCAATAATGTGTTAATGTCAATCAAACATCAATGAGTATTCATAACTTGAGTAGGAATACCTAAATTTCATTTTACAAAAAATGTTTTTTAGTTTTTGGCATTATTAGCCCTGGATAATTTAGATATGAAGGCTTATAGTATACATAGTGTACAGTTTACATATATTTTTATTTGTGTCTTAAGGAATTTATTTGTAACTTAAGGAATTTTTATTTGTAACTTAAGGAATTGTCAAAGATATTTGTAATATCTGATGTAGAAAAGATTGAATTATATTGACTTCAAAAATGTCAGTTTTGCAATGTAATTTTCAAAATACCTGGTTTTGTTTTCTTAATATTTGCTTTAAACTCAGTAACTATCTCACCAGAGTTGTAAAAAACTGATACCTAAATAGAGGAGTAATATAGAGCTGTGTTCCATTCATATTACCCTTATTCATAATTTCTGATTTTAGGTCATTACCACTGCGAAACCAAGCAACAGTTAAATCAGTATTCAGTAACTTTAATAAAGGAAAAAAAAAGGGATGATTTTAGCTGTTATGCCAAGATAGGAACATGCAGACAACAATTATTTTAGATTAGAATAAACCACCATTCAATTCATAGTTGAGATTTAATATCTATCATTAAGTGTTGAGCAGTTGAGGAACTGAATGGTAAAATTTGGAGATCTCTATGAATTAAAGTTAAGAAGTATTAGTGAGATTTTATGATTTTTCATAACTATTTAGTGATGTTTTAGAAATAAGTTCAGGTTGCCTGTGAATAGTTGTTTAAAACAACAGTTTTCTTAGAAATGTTCAATCCATAATAATTAATTGAAATAGTTCTTCTGCTCAAATAAGATAAACTAATCGAATGTGTGGATAAATGACTTTCTTTTTTACTGAATTAACTTTTTCCCATTGAATGCTGCAGCTTCTTCATGAATATAAATTTAGAGTATATGCTGATAAATATATAAAGTATAAAACCAATATTAAATAGACCAGCAAAAGATGGCTCTTGGTGACGGTGGTAAAAGGAATGGAAACTTTCGATAATAAGTAAAGGTAGTAATGTGTTTTAAACTCAATTCAACAAATGTTTGTTGAGAAACTATGTATAAGAAGCCATGCTAAATGCTGGGATTACACAAATCAATAAAATAGTCTGTCCCTAAGGAGCTCATATGATGGTTTATGAGACAAA
The DNA here is from genome assembly GCF_048565385.1 of Saimiri boliviensis. Taxonomy (NCBI): domain Eukaryota; kingdom Metazoa; phylum Chordata; class Mammalia; order Primates; family Cebidae; genus Saimiri; species Saimiri boliviensis. Next base: position 28,514,617 of record NC_133465.1, on the reverse strand, counting down.
TAGTATCATTATCAAATTATTTGTGAAAAAAACTATGATAAACTCAAACAGGGTGAGTGTAAAGTGAGAGGGGAAGTATGTATTTGAGGGGATGGTAGATGAGCAAGATGTGAAGGTACAAGAATAGGTCAGATTGTTTTAGTAAAAATATGGGCAGGTGTGATGGCTCACACATGTAATCCCAACACTTGGGAAAGCCGAGTCAGGAAGATTGCTTGAGCCCAGGTATTTGAGGCCAGCCTGGGCAACATAGACCCCCATCTCTACAAAAATAAAAAATAAAAATATTACCCAGGTGTGGTGTCACATACCTGTAATCCCAGCTACTTGGGAAGCTGAGGTGGGAGGATCACTTCAGCTCAGGGAGGAGGTTGAGGCTGTAGTAAGCCATGATCTTGCCACTGCATTCCAGCCTGGGTAAGAGAGCGAGATGCTGTGTTTCTCTCTCCCCCTTGATAGAGCTACTTGTATATAGATATGTCTATCTATATGTATATATCAGATATATCTAATATATATATCTCTCCAGATAGATAGGTATATTGATCTGTATGTATATATCAGATACATCTATCTATCTATATCCAGATATGTAGATATATCATATACAGATAGATATATCGAGAGAGAGAAATATCTGTTACATTTTCAGTCTGTGCTGGCCCTTGCACTGTGCAGTTTGCGTGCCTTTTCTCATCCATCCTTACAGTAACACTGTGAAGCAGCACTAGTATTAATATTATCATCTCCTGTGGATGAGAAAACTGAGGCTTAAGTACATTTCCAAAGTCACAGAGCTAGTAATTGTTGGGTAAAGACTGAGTTCACATCTGCTAATCTCTAGAACCAAAATAGTTGACTGCTGCACTGATGTGCTTATGCATTATGAAGCTTTATTTTAGTGGCCATGGGAAGTGATAGGCTTTAAGGTGGGAAATACCTTAATGAGTATTTTATTTTAAACATAACACTTCGCTTGAAATTTGCAGGATGGCTGGGTAGAGGGTTACCTGAACTTCTTGGACTTGGTTATGCAGTAATGTAAGTGAGAAATCATGAGAATTGTGAAGATCCAAATGGAGTAGGGTAGGGTGGGGATAGAGACCAGTAGAATACATAGTATTTGGTAGTCAATTTAGATATATGAGGTTAGAGAGATACCACCAAATATTCCAGGATAAGCTAGTTAGAGCAGAAAAGGGAAGGAAAGGTTGATGGCATAAGAGAGGGTTTGACCAGGAAAATGGTAAATTCAGTTTTAGATCTACTGAGTTTGAGATATTGGTAGGATGTCCAACAAGAAACTTGTAGAACTGAAAGATACTTACTTTGGTATTCAGAATAGATTACAGTATATAACACATTTAAGATGTCATAAAGGTGAAGTTGATGAATGTAGGATAGCAAAAAGACTAAATAGCATTGTGAAGTGTAATGTCATTATTTTAGAAATCAATGGAGTGTGAGAGCAAAGAAAATTCAAAGGGGCATTTTGAAAAACTAATTTGGGGAGTAAGTTACTTATTTGCAAGTCCAGGAAAAGGAGTTGTTTCTATCTTAGACAATTACATAGATGTAATAAAAAACCTTTATCCCTTCCTTAAAAGTCAACAGGAGAAATTTGTTGCCAAGGGACTGTTGCCAGTAAAATAGTTTATAGACAGGTCATCTTTTCCATACATAAATCTTCTTCTAGATGTAGACAATAAACATATAGAAGAAATTAAAATACTCAATACATTTATATGGAGAAATGTTTACTGTTAGTTGCATTAAATGAATTCTACTGTTTTGAACAATCCAATTAACAAAATAAAATGAACATGCTTTTATGATGACAAAGATATGATGAAGGCACTTTTGTATGCTGCTTGGTGATAGCAGCATTTGGCCTGACCCTTCTGAAAAGCAACTTGGTAGTCTTTATTAAGGACCTTAAAAATATTCATCTCTTTGACTGGACACTTCTAGAGATTCCTCACCTTAAATAAACAATGTTGTGGAAAAAGATTTTGATATAAAAGCATTCATTAATGTTCTTTATAACAGTGAAATATTGGAAATAACTTCAATGATAAAACTGGAAAACATTCAGATAACCAGTGACTTAATACAGTGACTTAAATATTCTGAGGGACCTCAGAGCATACTGAGAAGACCATGGCTTTAAAGCCCAATTCAATCATTTATTAGATCTGTAACTTTAGACACACAGTTTGCTCATCTCTAATATTCTGAAAACATTAAGATTCCAAAAGAATTAAGTATATCATACTAAAAATACATGGTATGTTGTAATTGTTTATGTAATAGTTACTGTTACATATAGAGCCATCAAAAATAGACTGGGCACAATGGCTCACGCCTGTAATCCCAGTACTTTGGGAGGCTGGGGTGGGTGGATCACAAGGTCAGGGGTTAGAGACTAGCCTGACCAATATGGTGAAACCCCGTCTCTGCGAAAAATACAAAAATTAGCCAGGTGTGGTAGTGTGCACCTGTAATCCCAGCTACTGAAGAAGCTGAGGCAGAGGAATTGCTTGAACCTGAGAGGTGGAGGTTGCAGTGAGCTGAGATCATGTCATTGTACTCTGGGCAACAGAGCAAGACTCTGTATCAAAAAAAAAAAAAAAAAAAAAAAAAGTATGAAGAATTTTTAGTGATTTAGAAAAAGTTGATACTATGTAAAGTAAAAAGAACAGGTTTGGTATAGCCTATATGATCTCAGTTATGTTAAATATATTTGTCTTCATGCATAGGAAAAGTGATGGAAGGAAAACCACACCAGATGTTAACTGTGATTGTCCCTGAATGATAGAATCATTGATGGTTTTTAAAATTTCCCTTAAACACTTGTGCTTTTTTTTTTCCTTTTGAGACAGAGTCTTGCTCTGTCACCCAAGCTGGCGTGCAGTGACATAATCACTGCAGCCTTGAAATCCTGGACTCAGGCTATCTTCCCACCCCTGCCTTGCAAAGTGCTGAGATTATAGGTGTGAGCCACTAGGCCTGGCCCTGTGTGTGTGTTATACTTTTTTTTTTTTTTTTTGAAAAAGCAAGTTGTCATTAAAAACAAAACACAAAGGAAAAAGCTCACAGTCATTAACATTCAAAGCATATTTGCTGTTTATGGAATTTTTCTTTCCTAGCAGACATAACTATCAAGTTTTAGGTTTAGGTATCTTTTCCTTTGTTTTATGTGTCTTTACCTTTCATTGCTTACAGATAATATTGGAGCAAAAGTAATATGTAAGCAGAAAGTTATTTTGCTCTGAGTAGTATTTGTGTTAACTTATTCTAATTTTTAAAAATTGTGTTTTTTTTTGTTGTTTGTTTCAGAAACAGCATTTAAATTTAAAGCCCTAAAGAAGGTTGCACAGTTAGCAGTTATAAATAGCCTGGAAAAGGTAAGTTACAACCTCTCTGGTATTAAAATTTTGCTTTTGGTGATAAAATTTGCTGTGTTCGCATTCTGAATCAAAAAGTCATGACTTGAGTTATAGTAGTATCAGGTTAATTTTTAGGAAGAATACATTGTAATATTACTATGAAGGAAGTTAGAAGCTTGTGACATTTATTGTATTACAAAAGATCACTGCTTTCATATAAACATATGTTTCATTATTTATAGGCATTTTGGAACTGGGTAGAAAATTATCCAGATGAATTTACAAAACTGTACCAGATTCCACAGACTGATATGGCTGGTAAGGATAAGATTGATTTTTCGTTGTTGTTGTTGGTCTTTTCGATGCCTACTTGTGACATAAAAACCTATCATTTTCCAAGTTATTTTTGTTACAAAGGTGGTTTTACATCTTGTCACCTGGCATCAAATAGAAAATACTGTTTTTCTCTTACATTTCCAAATTACACCCAACCCATTTCCTTTCCTTGGAGCAAATAGATGAAGAAGTTTGAAATGAAGGTCAGATCTTTAGAGTTGTGATGGGAGAGGATATTTGACTCTTTCTTGTAGAGAAGCACATGCTCTGAGGCTTTCTTTTGTATTTAGGGAGATGTGTATAAAGTAGTAATACTGTATTCTTACTTATAATATAAGAATTCTTAGGGACACAACTGCAAAGCAGAGAATACAGACTCCTGGAGAACTTTGGTAATTCTCTTCGGGAAGCTGTTCAGTCTTTGTTGCTTCCCTGCACAGTGAGACTGGATTACATGAGCATCCATTCTGAAATGTGGGCTTTTCCAGGATAGATCAAGATAGCTCTTCTAACACATAGACAGTGTAACATTGGTTGCCTACTTATCAGAATGCCTTTGTGAGGTTGCTTAAATGAAGTTCCATGTTTATCTTTAAAAAATCTTGCCTGTGGGTTTTTAGATAATGTCAGCTTTTAGTTTAATGCTGGGGATTTTGTTCTTATCTGATAATGTCATTTAATATATTTTTCATGTAGAATGTGCAGAAAAGCTATTTGACTTGGTGGATGGCTTTGCTGAAAGCACCAAACGCAAAGCAGCAGTTTGGCCACTACAAATCATTCTCCTTATCTTGTGTCCAGAAATAATCCAGGATATATCCAAGGATGTGGTTGATGAAAACAATATGAATAAGGTAAGAAGAGCAAAATTATTTCCATTATATCTAGATGGGAAGCAGTTTATTTTACTTAAGATGTGTATTACTAAACTATTTTAGGGGACCATTTAAATTATCATTTTAGGTCTCTTTGTTTGATAAACTTAGAAGAGACATACTCATACATACTTTTATTTGGCAGAGGGATAAATAGTATCGCTCAATGATCAAAGATTTAAAATAATCCCTTTGTTTCATTCTTTTGTCTGAAAAAACTAAATGATAACTCTGTTACCATTAAATGTAGTTTCTCTAATATTTACTGCAAGGATTGCCCCGCTTCACTTTATCACTTTTATAAAGTGTGATTTGCATGTACTTAGGTATGTGTCCACATGTTGCTACTGAAAATTTAACTTATTTATTTAGAGATGGAGTCTCCCTCTTATTGCCCAGGCTGGAGTGCAGTTGCACATCTTGGCTCACTGCAACCTCCACCTCCTGGGTAGCTGGGATTACAGGTGCCCGCCACCATGCCCAGCTAATTTTTTGTGTTTTTAATAGAGATGGGGTTTCACTATGTTAGTCAGGCTGGTCTCGACCTCCTGACCTCAGGCAATCCACCCGCCTCGGCCTCCCAAAGTGCTGGGATTATAAGCGTGAGCCACCACGCCTGTCAGAAATGATCATTTTAGGTATTTTAGAACAGTTTTCACAGAATTTTGCCAGGAAGGTAAGGCTTTTGCATATTCCATCTATAGTGAAATTGGCACCATGACAACTGGTAATTCTAGGAGGCTCTTACAGTTTTTTAAAAATAATCACCTAAGGGATTGAAACAACAACAAAAAAGAACCATGTATTAATCTTATGGTTTTAGTGAAATTTCAGTATGCAGTTTATTTTGCAAATAAGTTTTTTTTCATTTTTGGCTGCTTTCGGAGAAATACTTTTAGCTGACTAAACATGGGATGGGTTCCTGCATGGTTTGCCCGTGGTTGAAGATGTTCAGAATCAGCGCAATGATTTATTATTTTGTAGAAGTATTGGATAAGGAATTTATACATTAAAGGGTAAATAAATGAACCAGGTAATCCTTAAAAGAGTCTGTGATTGTATGTTACTCCACTTAGGTGTATATCCCAACTTTTCCATTAAAAGGACAACATTTTTCATGTTAGATTGTTTTGGAGCCCTTCAAAATAGGTGTGATGGTAAATACTGGCAACTGCCTCAGGGGAGGCCATCACTGTTACCTCAGGCAGCGCAATCAACTTGATTGTATTGAAGGATACAAAGTATTGATCCTGGGTGTGTCTGTGAGGGTGTTGCCAAAGGAGATTAACATTTGAGTCTGTGGGCTTGGAAAGGCAGACCCACCCTTAATCTGGGTGGACACCATCTAATCAGCTGCCAGTATATAAGCAGGCAGAAAAATGTGAAAAGATAGTCTTGCCTAGCTTCCCAGCCACATCTTCCTCCTGTGCTGGATGCTTCTTGCCCTCAAACATCAGACTCCAAGTTCTTCAGTTTTGGAATTCAGACTGACCCTCCTTGCTCCTCAGCCTGCAGATGGCCTATTGTGGGACCTTGTGATGGTGTGAGTCAATACTTAATAAACTCCCTTTTATAATATCTATTCTATTAGTTCCGTCCTTCTAGAGAACCTTAATACAGATTTTGGTATAAGGAGTGGTTCCAGAGGAAAAGAATATTAAGGATGGAGTTCTTTAGTTGGTTTGGGGCTTTCTGGAGTTGGCTGCTTAATATGGTTAGACCCCAGAATGCTAAGGTCTCTACTTCTAATACTGTGGAGAACACTTATAGTCAGCATGAACTGTTTAGAGAGTTAAGCAAAATAAATGCATTTGACACTCCTGATTCACCACTCCTGAGAGGCAAGGAGTTTAGTGCTTCTATACATAATGCCTTTGACTATATGTGGAGAACCAAGGAACATGATGAAGCTGGTTGGTTGCTCCTAAATTCAGTGGACAAAGAGATGAAAGAAAATGATGAATTCAGGGATTCTATGTCCTGGCTTCAGAAGCAGATACTGAGCCTCAAATCTGCTAAGATTGCCCTGAGTGAGAGTCTTATCTCTTGTAGCGAAATAACTGAAATTGTGGAAAAACAGATACCAGCTCTTATCATGCAAGTGGCAGACCTGCAACAAAAAGTACATGCACAGCCTCGTCAGGTGTCTACTGTTACAGTGAGAGCATTGAGTGGAAAAGAAGGGTACCCTGCAACTTAGAATAGGGACATGTGGGAGGATCCTGATGAAGCTGGGGACACTGAGCTTGTAAACGCTGATGAAACTTTTTTGCCAGAAGAAGCAGCTTCCCCATCCCCAATAGTGGCAACATCCTCTCCTGGAGCCATGTTGCCATCAGCCTTTTCACCTTTGTCTGAGGAGCAGTGATGGCCTCCCCTGAGGCAGTTTTGAGGCAAAATAATGTTGATTTTCCTCAGGAGCCACCCCCAAGCTCCCTGTTTACTTCTAGACCTGTAGCTAAAGTCCTGGCAGGCCCCTAGAGGTGAGGTTGAGAGTGTAACCCATGAAGAGGTGCACTACACATGAAAAGAACTGCTTGAGTTTTCTAATTTATATAAACAGAAATCTGGAGAACAGGCATGGGAATGGATATTAAAGGTGTGGGATAATTGTGGAAGGAACAGAGTTGGATTGGGCTGAATTTATTGATTTGGGCCCACTGACTAGGGACTCTGCATATAATGTTGCAGCTTGGGGAGTTAAAAAATGTTCTAATACAGGCGTCCCCAAACTTTTTACACAGGGGGCCAGTTCACTGTCCCTCAGACCGTTGGAGGGCCGCTACATACTGTGCTCCTCTCACTGACCACCAATGAAAGAGGTGCGGCGGGGGGCCGGATAAATGGCCTCGGGCTGCATGCGGCCCGCGGGCTGTAGTTTGGGGACACCTGTTCTAGTAGTTTATTTGCTTGGTTAGCTGAAATATGGATTCAAAGATGACCCACTGTGAGCAAGGTGGAAATGCCTGATCTCACTTGGTTTAATGCAGAGGAAGGGATCCAAAGGCTTAGAGAGATTGGGATGGTGGAGTAGATTAGTCATTTTAGACCTCCTCCCAGCTGGGAGGGTCCAGAGGATATATCCATGACCAATGCCTTGTGAAATAGATTTGTGAGGGCAGCATCTGCATCTCTGAAGAGCTCTGTGATTGTTCTTCTCTGCATGTCAGATCTAATTGGGTACCGCAGTCACTCAACTACAAAATTTAAATACAGTGGAAATAATTGGATCCCGAGGTGGCAGGAGCCAAGTGGTAACATTTGACCATCAAAGGCAAGGTGGATGTAGCTACCATAATGGATAGCGCAGGCAAAGTGGCAATCAGAATAGTCTTACTCGTGTAGTGCTCTGGCACTGGCTAATTAATTATGGTATTCCTAAAGATGAAATTGATAGAAAGCCTAGTGCATTCCTAGTTAATTTATACAAGCAGAAAACTTCTAGGTCAAATGGACAGAAGACCAAATTGAATTATAAAAACAGAGAATCATGACCCCTCAATCAATTTTCAGACTTGAGCCAGCTTACAGACCCAGGACCCCTTGAATGAAGTGGGGGTTGGGTCCCTTTGAGGAAATACCCCACTACATTACTGACAGTTTATGCAGTGAATCTTTTTCCCATCCTTTCCCAATGAGACTTCCAGCCTTTTACCAGGGTAACTGTGCACTGGGGAAAGGAAAATGATCAGACCTATCAGGGACTACTGGACACTGGCTCTGAGCTGACAGTGATTTCAGGGGACCCAAAATATCATTGTGGTTTTCCAGTTAAAGTAAAGGCTTATGGAGGTCAGGTAATTAATGGGGTTTTAGATCAGGTCTGACTTAACAGTGGGTTCATGGGGTCCCTGGACTCATTCTGTGGTCATTTTCCCAGCGTCAGAATGCATAACTAGTGTAGACATACTTAGCAGCTGGCAGAACCCCCACATTGGCTCCCTGACTGGTAGGGTGAGGCCTCTGCAACATGGACTTCCACTCACTGAGTCTTACTTGGCGATGACCACTGCTGAGTGCCCAATTTGCCAGCAGCAGAGACCAACACTGAGCCCTCAGTGTGGCACCATTCCTCGGGATGATCAGCCAGCTACCTTGTGGCAGGTTGATTATGTTGGAGGGCAGAGGTTTGTACTCAGTGGAATAGAAACTTACTCCAGATATAGGTTTGCCTATCCTGCATGCAATGCTTCTGCCAAGGTTACCATCCGTGTGCTCACAGAATGCCTTAGCCACCATCATGGTGTAACACACAGCATTACCTCTGACCAACGCACTCACTTTACAGCTAAAGAAATGCAGCAGTGGGCTCATGCTTATGTAATTCACTGGTCTTACCTTGTTCCCCATCATCCTGAAGCAGCTGGATTCATAGAACAGTGTAATAGCCTTTTGAAGTCACAGTTACAACGCCAACTAGGTGACCATACTTTGCAGGACTGGGGCAAAGTTTCCAGAAGGCTATGTATGCTCTGAATCAGCATCCAATATATGGTGCTATTTCTCCCATAGCCAGGATTCACTGTCCAGTAATCACCCCTAGTGATGCACTAGAAATTTTTGCTTCCCATTTCCATGACATTACCTTCTGCACCAGGAGACACAGTAATGATTCCATTCAACTGGAAGTTAAAATTGCCACTTGGACACACTTTGGGCTCCTCCTACCTTTAAGTCAACAGACCAAGAAGGGAGTTACAGTGTTGCCTAGGATGATTTACCCAGACCAACAAGATGAAATCAGTCTCTACTGCTCCACAATGGAGGTAAAGAAGAGTATGAATGGAATATAGGAGATCCTTAGGGTGTCTCTTAGTATTACCACACCCTGTGATTAAGGTAAATGAGAAACTGCAACAGCCCAATCCAGACAGGACTACAAATGACCCAGACCCTTCAGGAATGAAAGTTTGGGTCACTGTACCAGGAAAAAAAAAACAAAACCACCTACTGAGGTGCTTGCTGAAGGTAAAGGGAATACAAAATGGGTAGTAGAAGAAGGTAGTCATCTACACCAGCTAGGACCACATGACCAGCTGTAGAAATGAGGATTGTCATTGTCATGAGTGTTTCCTCTTCCTTTTGTTAAAAACATGTTTGTGCATGTATACACCTGTACTAAGAAAATATCCTCATTTTATTTCCTTTTTCTTTTATCGTATGACATAAGATTTATTGACTTCATGTTAGCATTAAGTATTGTTAACTTTTAGTGTTTGGGTTGGGGATTGGTGCGTTTTCAGTTGTATGAAGGATAGTTGTATTATGTTAGGCATAATTATGACCTTATTATCTTTATTTGAAGATTATGTATGATCTCAGGAGATGTGTATGTGTTCAGGTTGACAAGGGGTGGACTTGTGATGGTTAATACTGAGTGTCAACTTCATTGGATTGAAAAATACAAAGTACTGATCCTGGGTGTGTTTGTGAGGGTGTTGCCAAAGGAGATTAACATTTGAGTCAGTGGGCTGGGAAAGGCAGACCTATCCTTAATCTGGTTAGGCACAACCTAATCAGCTGCCATTGCAGCTAGAATATAAGCAGGCAGAAAAATGTGAAAAGAGAGAGACTGGCCTAGCCTTCCAGCCTACATCATCTTCCTGTGCCGGATGCTTCCTGCCCTCCAGCATCAGACTCCCAAGTTCTTCAGTTTTGGAACTTGGACTGGCTCTCCTTGCCCCTCAGCCTGCAGATGGCCTATTGTGGGACCTTGTGATTGTATGAGTTAATATTTAATAAACTCCCCTTTTTATATATATTCCATTAGTTCTGTCCCTCTAGAGAACCATGACTAATACAGTAGGGTTTTTTTTGTTTGTTTGTTTCTGTTTATTGGAAGAATATAGATAAAAAGCTATAAATTCAAAAGTACTCTTTGAGTGAATTTACATTTTTGTAATCACAACTGCAACTTTCCAAGTGTTTATTGGTTATTTGTATATTTTCAGGGAATTGCTAATTTTTCCATTAAATTATTTGTCTTTTATTGATTCGTAAGGGTATATGTGTACATTTTTACTTGGTTTTATTTTTAAACTTTGAGTTCTTTTTGCTATGTAGATGTTTAAAATTTGCATGTAGTCAACTCAGCGTTCTTTTCTGTTTCTAGCTTTTTTGGTCAGACCTATCTTCCCACAAGATATTCACTTTATTGAGATATAATTCACATATCATAAAATTTACTTTTTAAAGTGTAAAATTCACCTTTTTAAATAAGTGTGAAATCCAGCGAGTTTAGTACATTAACAAAATTGTGCAATCATCACCACTCTTTCTGTGCAGAACATTTTCATCTTCCCAAAAAGAAAGCCGTTAGTAGTCACTCCCCGTTCCTCTCTCCTTGCAGCCCTTGGCAACCACTAAACTAGTTTTTTGTCTCTATGGATTTACTTATTCTAGACTAGACATTTCATATAAATGGAATCATTCAGCATGTCACCTTTTTGTCTGGCATATACCAAGATTTTGAAAGTATGCTTTTTAATTTTTCTCTTATATTTTCTAGATTTAAAAGTTTAGATTTTTAAAATCTTTCTGGCTTAAAAAATATATATTTACAAAAAAATTAGTTGGACATGGTGGCAGGTACCTGTAATCCCAGCTAGTCGGGAGGCTGATGCAGGGAGAATTGATTGAACCTGGGCGGTAGAGGTTAGAGTGAGCCAAGATCGCACCACTGCATTCTAGCCTGGACGATAGAGCGACTCTTGTCTCAAAAAAAAAAAAAAAAAAAAAAAAAAAAATTTTTTTTAATGTATTCTCACCCTTTTCTACTCACATTCCCTCTGAGCTAATTAGTGTTATTGGCTCAAGTGTATCCTTCCACTCACATCTACTTACCCATACAAACATTCAAATGCAAAATACGCATGCATACGTAGGGTAGTCGTGGTTATATTTTAAAATGAAATTTTTATGCACATTACTGTGCATCTTGCTTTGTTTATCTAAGAAAATATTTTAGCTCTTTGTCAAAACAGTTGATAGAGATCTAACACATTCCTTTCAATATTAGGTAACATTCTGTATACTAATGAGCCTCATTTACTCAACTATTTCACTGTGAATGGGTGGATATTCAGATGTTTTCAGTTTTTTGACATTATAGCTAAGGCTTAAGTAAATAGTTTGTTCATATATTCTTGTTAACTGATGCTCTTAATTCTATAGACAAAAATCCCAAACCTAGGGTTTCTGTGTCAAGAACATTTGGATTTAAAATTTGTAGTAGTAGCCGGGTGCAGTGGCTCATGCCTGTAAACTTTGGGAGGCCAAGGCGGGTGGATCACAAGGTTAAGAGATCAAGACCATCCCGCCAACATGGTGAAACCCCATCTCAGTGAAAAAGTAAAAAAATTAGCTGGGCGTGGTGGCGCACTCCCAGCTACTCGGGAGGCTAAGGCAGGAGAATTGCTGAGCCTGGGAGGCTGAGGCAGGAGAACTGCTGAACCTGGGAGGCAGAGGTTGCAGTGAGCCAAGATTGTGCCACTGCACTCCAGCCTGGCACCTGGCGACAGAGAGAGACTCTGTCTCAAAAAAAAAAAAAAAAAAAAAAAAATTATAGTAGTTATTACTAGATTTACGCTCCCCAACAGTTGTAGCAGGTCACAGTTTCATTCCCACTGAATTAGACTGCCTATTTTCCTGCATTAAAAAAAATCAGGATTAGCTGTTTTCTTTAAAAATTTTGCCTCACTAATAAGGTAAGATAGTATCTCATCTCAAGTATTCTTAACCTTCTCCTTCAGAGGTAAACTGTGTGACATGATGATATGTTAATAACCTTGATTGTGGTACTCATTTTAGAATGTATGTTTATCAGAACATCATGTTGTACACCTTAAATACATACAATTTTTATTTTTCAATTATACCTCAATAAAGCTGAAGAAAAGGTCATTCAGAAAGGAAGCAAACAATAGATACTAGCATTAAAATTGCATTATAAATTTTCAATCATAGACTGATAACATAAGATTAGGAACAAGAAAATGTATGTATAGATTTTAACATTTATATGTCAATATTAATACGTAGATACAAATGTTGAAGGCAAGTTACAATCTTTAAGAAAATGAAAATTAGGTTATGTACCTATAATATTAAAATAAAAATTGCACAAAGTTATATACCTTCACTCAGGGATATATACTCGAGTATACATATTATTTGCCCAGGCTGGAGTGCAGTGGCACGATCTCAGCTCACTGCAACCTCAGCCTCCTGTGTTTAAGCAATTCTCTGTCCCAGCTTCCCAAGTAGTTAGGTTTACAGGTGTGTGTCACCACACTTGGCTAGTTTTTAAGTTTTTAGTAGGGACAGGGTTTCACCATCATGGACAGGATGCTCTTGAACTTTTGACCTCATGATTCATTCACCTCGGCCTCCCAAAGTGCTGGGATTACAGGCGTGAGCCACTGTGCCCAGCCAAACTTTTTGTATATTAAGAACAGTAATCCTACATTTTTAGTCTGTAAATATTTTTCTAGTCACCTGTTTCTTTTGACTATAGTATCTTTTTTTAAAAAGACATATTTGAAATGTACAAAGAATGTAACAGTTTCCCATAATTCTGTTAACATTTTGCTACATTGATCATCTTTTAAGAAATTTATATATATGTCAATGAAAAGACTATAAAATATTTTAACAGATTTATTCTGAACCAGATATGAGTGCTCATAGCCTGTGACACAGCCCTCAGGAAGTCCTGAGAACATGTGCCCAAAGTGGTTGGGGGACAGCTTGGTTTTATATATTTTAGGAAGGCATGAAACATCAATCAAACACATTTAAGAAATACAGTGGTTTGGTTTAGAAGGACGAGACAACTCAAACTGGGTGCTTCCAGGCTATAGGTAAATTTAAACATTTTCTGGTTGACCTAAAAAGGTGCCTGGCTCTTAGTTGATTATCTCCTGGATCTGGAAAGGAAGGAAGGAAAACAAAGGGAAAAGGGATTCTCTGTAGAATGTGGATTTTTCCCACAAGAGACTTTGCAGCGTAATTTCAAGGTATGGCAAGGAAATATATTTTGGAACTAAATATTTTTTCCTTTTCTCGTAATATTATACCAGAGTCAGAGTGAAAAGTAAGTCACGATATATAGGGTCAAAAAAAACCCATCTGATGAGAATTTACAGATTGTAGGGCATGACTCCTCAGATTCCTTAGGCAGGAATTTGGGCAAGATAAAAAAATCAGAGCTTAGTCCTTATACGGCTTTTAAAACTTGTGAACAAGGAATACTTGCATAAATTCTCACTTAATTGTTGGCATACAGTCTTAGGTAGTATTGTCTCATAATCCTTTTTTATTTTTGTAAAATCAGTAGTATCACCTCTTTCTTCTTTTCCTTTCATTTCCTTTCTTTTGCTTCTTTCCTTTTTCCTTTTCTCTTTTTCCTGTTCCTGATCTTAGAGGAAAAACTTTCAGTCTTTCACTGTTGTGTATGTCATTAGCTATTGGTTTTTAATATATGGCTTTTATGATGTTGAGGAAATTTCCTTCTACCTCTAGCTTGAGTGTTTTTTATCATGAAAGGTGTTGAACTTTGTCAAGTGGTTTTTCTCCATGGATTCAGATGATCATGTGGAGTTCCTTCTCTATGTTATTAATGTGGTATATTACATTGATTTTTTGTTGTTATTGTTAAACCATCTTGTGCTTCTGGAGTAAGTTTCACATGGTGTATTATCCTTTTAATATCCGGCTGATTTTGTTGAGTTTTTCAGCAATATTCCCAAGGTATATTGGTCTCTGGTTTTCTTGTAGTATCTTTGGTGTTGGTATCAGGGTAATGTTGGACTCATATAACTAATGGAGAAGGATTCCCTTCTCTTTAATTTTTTGGAAGTGTTTGAGAAGGATTCTTCTTTAAATGTTGGGTAGAATCAACCAGTGAAAGCTATCTGGTCCTGGCCTTTTCTTCAGGAGCTTTTTGATTACTGATTTGATCTCCTTACTAGTTATAGTTCTATTTAGATTTTCTATTTCCTCATGAGTCAATCAATGTTTGTAGAGCATGTGTTTGTAGGAATTTGTACATTTTGTCCAGGTTATCCAAATTGTTGGCATACAGTCTTACATAGTATTGTCTCATAATCCTTTTTTATTTTTGTAAAATCAGTAGTATCACCTCTTTCTTCTTTTCCTTTCCTTTCATTTCCTTTCTTTTGCTTCTTTCCTTTTTCCTTTTCTCTCTTTCCTTCCTCTTCCCCTTTCTTTTCTTTTCTTTTTTTTGAAATGGAGTCTTGCTCTTTCGCCCAGGCTGGAGTGCAGTGACATGATCTTGACTCACTGCACCTCCACCTCCTGAGTAGCTG